>NW_022990311.1:235000-678242 GCF_902827175.1 Gymnodraco acuticeps
TCGTTTGGTGTCTCTTTGAAGTGTTTTTTGTCTCTTTGAGGTCTTTCTGTGTCTCTGTAATGTATTTGTAACTCTCTGATGTCGTTTGGTGTCTCTTTGAAGTGTTTTTTGTCTCTTTGAGGTCTTTCTGTGTCTCTGTAACGTATTTGTAACTCTCTGATGTCGTTTGGTGTCTCTTTGAAGTGTTTTTTGTCTCTTTGAGGTCTTTCTGTGTCTCTGTAACGTATTTGTAACTCTCTGATGTCGTTTGGTGTCTCTTTGAAGTGTTTTTTGTCTCTTTGAGGTCTTTCTGTGTCTCTGTAATGTATTTGTAACTCTCTGATGTCGTTTGGTGTCTCTTTGAAGTGTTTTTTGTCTCTTTGAGGTCTTTCTGTGTCTCTGTAACGTATTTGTAACTCTCTGATGTCGTTTGGTGTCTCTTTTAAGTGTTTTTTGTCTCTTTGAGGTCTTTCTGTGTCTCTGTAACGTATTTGTAACTCTCTGATGTCGTTTGGTGTCTCTTTGAAGTGTTTTTTGTCTCTTTAAAATATGTTTGTGTCTCTTCGAAGTCTTTGTAACTCGTTACAATTATTTTGTGTCTCTGAAGTATTTTTTGTCTGTTTTAAAATCGTTTTGAGTCTCTTTGACGTCTTTTTAACTTTCAAGTCGTCTTTGAAGTGTTTCTTTGTCTCTCTGTAGTTGCTTTGTGATTATTTTTAGTCTTTTTCTGTACGTAGCTCTTTTAGTTTCATTCTGTTGGTGAAGCCAAGAAGGGCCCTGATCATTTGGGTAATGGGGCTCTGTTTGGTAGGCCTGTTTATTATCCATCCCTGTCTTCATGTGTGTACTGTGTGTGTATGTCTTTTTAGGTTGGGTGCAAAGCCTGCATGCAGCAGTGAGACTCCTAGCAGTGAGACTCCTGAGGAAACTGACTCTCCCCCCCGCAGCCGTAGTGACCCTTACCGCTACAAGATGGACTATCCCTGCATCGGAACCTGTCTGATCATCAACAACAAGAACTTCTACCCAAGCACAGGTAGATACACCCTTTCTACAAAACACAAAGGTCTTTTTCATTGTATAGTCACTTGCACTCAATGTTCTGCATTTTTAATAATGTACACAACAAACATAAAATAAGTATAAAAAAGATCTTCTCTGATGGACTTGTACCAAATCATATGGGAACACAAAAGACTCAAACCAGTAAAACAAAACAAAATGGCTGCTAAAATGTCCCTGAGAACAATCCTTAGGGCCTGAGCACGAAGTGTGCAAAGACTTATTGTTCTGCATAGAATTCTTATTCTTCATAGTCTGGGGATTCGACCTGTTTTTGAGGGGGTTACGACACTATTCATGTATCGACATTTGGCAACGCTGCCAGGACGGGTGAATATTTTTAGATTCTGGAGCCGATGGGTTCAAAATGTCCACCGTGCTCGCTAGCGCGACCTATGAAAAAACAGTTTTCGAAAAATATACATAATCGCAGCGTCACTCTGATTTTGCACACTTATCCGGGTGGAGCTGCTCTACATATTATCCTCACGTATCCCTATGCTCCGCCTACTAAGCTACACCAAACTTAGTGTACAGCATCAGTGGAGGGTCAGACACATTACCGTAGGAAATGAGCACGATGTGTGGAAAAATGTGGCCGACATCAATCGCAACGTATTAGCAAAAAGGTGTGGCTTACACATAAATGCTCATGATTCATCCACAATTTATCCAAATATCACAGATTTCAGTGAATAGGTGCAGTCTGCAGACCCGGCGCCAGAATAAACCTAAAGGGAGGGCATATGATTTTCATGGGAGGGCACACAAAACCATCACGTGCTGCGGGCCTGCGGCACAATATATATCAAACAGCAAGGCCAACAGCATTGCGTAAAGACGCACACTTATCGCAAATACATACACAAATAAAGGGCAACACAGAAACCACTTTTGAAACATTGTGTGCGTGGCAGCACAAACACTGGTATTGTCATACTGATATTTTGTACAAACTGTAAAGTCCACTGAGACAAATGTAACATTTGTGATATTGGGCTATATAAATAAACATTGATTGATTGATTGATTGATTGACTGGTAAATCACGAGCAAGGCACACTGGTTAAGGATGGCAGCTTCCTCATCGCTGCACTCGGAGAGAAATAGTAGAGACGGAGACGATGAACAGTTTAGCCCGCCTTGGGCATGGTTTATTATCCTATGCACTGCAGGCAGGTGCATCCTTTCGCTCAGCCGAGCTAACTTAGAACATTATTTTGGCCAACTCTGCATCTTTGTGCAGCGTATACTCAAACAGCGATAGGAAGAGCCCACTGCCTGACTCGGACATGCTGTGGAGTGAATCGTGGTCACCTCTAAGAGGGAGTTGGTTGACAGCTAAAAAAGCTATAATATGACAGCGACAGCTGAGCTGACACGTAATAACGGTTCCGTGCCAGCTGATCTGCACCAAAGTACTAATTTCCTTATTTGTTTCCTCGCGTATCTGTCTCTCTCTCTCTCCACAAACTCTCACATGAAATGTGTTCTTTTGATGCGGCATGTCTTAGCAGTCCTGTTTCCAGTCGCAAAAACCTTTGACAGTAAAAGCCACATCAGATGAAGACGTATTGACTTTAAACTGTCTACAGGGGAAACAAAAGGCTGCGTCTGCTTTTAAAGAATACTCAAGCCATGGTCTGTTGTGTACCATGCAGCGGCAAAAGTGCGCTTCTTTCCTGAAAACAATCTCCCTGGATAACGATCCAGTTTCACCTGGTTGGGTTTATTAACCCCAAGATCATCTGGGGCTGTTGGTCTTTGAGCGGTTGCTGGCCCAATAGTACCTGTTGATGTGCTGCAAAGGTAGCGTCTGTAGTAGAGGCTCCGGCACGGAGGAGGAGGATGCTGGCGGGTGTGTTACAGGGTGTGGCAACGCAGGTGGTGATGGTAGGGTGCCTCGGAGGACAGCGTTGGTGGCGGCCGCCTTGATGAGTCAAGGCTTGGGCTCGCTAACTCAGCCCCGGGGTTTGCCGAGGTCAAGCTTGTGACATTAAGGCGTGCTGCTGCAACGGCAGGTGCAGGGTCGCCAGCAGCACCATCGGCTGCAGTTCTTTCATCGCTATTTCGTTTGAATAAATCCTTAGACCTTTTGAGCCAATTTCTGATGTCCATTTTGTAATTCAAACATAAATGGGAGTCTACAGAATGCACAATAAACAAATCCAGAATAGGCAGCAGAGTGTGACGCTGTGATTGGTCTAAATGTGGACGAATCACAAATCACAACAGACACATGCATTTATTTGACATAGCCTGTGATATTTTTTTTAGTTACTATTAGGGCCGGGACTCGATTAAAAAAATTAATCTAATTAATTAGAGGCTTTGTAATTAATTAATCGAAATTAATCGCATTTTTAATCACATATAAATATTTGACCTGAGAACAGTGAGAAGCAATTTTTTTCACATGGATTTTAGTATACCATTAGGCGCAGTCACACCGCAGTACTTTTCCCACAAAGGTTCATGAGAACTCTTTGAACCTGGGGGTGGATTAGGCAAATGAAGCCGCTGACGTCACTTCTTCTTCTTCTGCTTTGGGTTTACTGGCAGGCCGCAAACCACTTCACGGCGTATACTGCCGCCCAAAGTCCCCGGCCGGAAGTCCCCGGAGTTAGGGACTGGCTTCAGTAGAAGCTGCTGGGACTCCCAGCAGCCTTCCGAGTAAATCGCTAGAACGCCGACACCTCCTCATCTCCACCGCTCCCATGTTTTATTTTGTGTTGCCATAAGTTAGTCTCTCTGCGTTTCTGCGCTGGGCTAATGCTAATGCTAATAATGCTAATGCGACGATAATAAAATGGCGGCTTCACAAAACTTTTTGGGAGTTTTACGGGGCGTGGTTTGCAATCCACCCAGCCAATCAGACATATAGCTCTTTTCTCACAAGAGAGCCGTACGAAAGTCCCTGCTCTCTAGCAGCTCTCTGCTCTCTAGCAGGGACTTTCGTGGGGGTAAAAAGGTTCTCATTAACTAATTTTAGTACCGGCTCTTTTTGGTGTGAACGCGATAAAAGAGGCTAACGTCCACGCTAGCTGCTATATGTTTTGCATTGAGGTGATACTTGAGGCTTGATGTGCTGCGGTGATATGCGAATTCCTTTTTGCATAATTTGCACACAACCGTGCTCTTATCGACGCTTCCATCCGTCCGTTTTTTAAAACAACATTTCCCACTGTTGTTCACTGTGGTTTGTTGTTGTCTGAAGTCATGAACGTTAGTTGGTGCTCCAGTATAATCGGTACGCCTGAAACTCATCCAGTGAGAAACGTTCCGCGGTGCAAAAATAAGTGCGATTAAAATGCGTTAATTTTTTTAACGCGTTAATTTTTGTGTAATTAATTAATCTTAATTAACGCGTTAAAGTCCCGGCCCTAGTTACTATCTGACATCACATACATCGTGGCATAAAAGTTCACAGTTTATTTATAATTTAAAAAATGAAGAAAAAACATATATTTTTTAATGTTATAAATAATAAAAAGGGCCTGGCCCTCGTACGGCGCCGGGCATGGCAGTCTGTCTTGGGGAATAGGCACAGAAAAGCATGCCATTTTGGACAATAGGGGGCGCCAAAAACACAACAAATGTATACCTCAAGAACAGTTGGACGAAATATATATATTTTGTCATAGATATACTGGAAGGATGAGTATAAACTGAGATTTAAAGTGTCGCAACCAATGATGAAGGTGGGCGTGTCCTCTTCAGTTTTTTCTCAAAATTGAAGAGTTAAAAACACTTACGGATACATAACTTTGTGTTGAAATGAGTTATGGCCTTTACATTTGGAACACACGTGACAGCCCGCGACCTTTTCCAGATTGTACAAAAAAAGTTTTTGCAAATACGGCTCAATAGCGCCCCCCTATTGTGCGGTAGTCACATATAGTTTCTCCGAGCTACCCGAATCTTGGCACAGACATTCCTCATGGAATTGCAGACATATTTCCAAATGTCTTCCATTAGCCCCGCTCCCCATAAAGTCGTCCATTTTGAAAAGTCGGCGTTATTCATGCCCACAATGCGAATTCCTCCTAGGGGAATGATCGGAAAAATTCCAAACCAGGACAAGTTCAGCCCCTATCCAATATGATGCTAAATTGTGAAGCCAATTTTTGATAGCTCAATCGTGGAGGTCGTAAGCTAACAGCGAATACACAATTTTTGCCGATTTACATGTTGCAAATGACTCCAAACTACTCGCATATGGTTGTTCCAATATGCACGAAACGCTGTATACACATTGCTCTTATGATTGCGGACATCTTTCAAATTGCCTTCCATTTGGCCCGCCCCACAGAAAGTCGGCCATTTTGAAAAATGTGCAGTTTTCATGCATTTTCTACACATGTTTGCAAACTTCTCCTAGGGAAATTACCGAAAAAATTCCATTCCAGGACAAGTTCAGCCCATATCCAATGCAATGCTACATTGAGAAGGAATAGTCAGTCGCTCAAACGGGGAGCTCACAGGCTAGAATGTACAATTTTCCACCATTTAGATGTCAGATAAGCTACTCTGCCTTCCACATCATCTCTCTCTCTCTCTCACACACGCACACGCACACGCACACACACACACACACACAGGGAGGATACATCAGTATACCCTCGGTTAAAGCTCCTCCAGAGAGACTACTCTCTCCTCTAAATCAGTGTGTCCTTGGTTACATTACATTACATGTCACTTGTTAGACGCTTTTATCCAAAGCGACTTACATACTCAATACTGTGGGCAATCCCCACAGGAGCCATTTGGGTTGAAGTGTCTTGCCCAGGGACACAACGACATATTGACTGCAGTGGGGTTTGAACCTGTGACCCCCTGATCCGAACACCAACGCACAACCCACTGCACCACACGCCACGGATAATCGTTCCTCGATGAGCCTTTGGAGACATTTGTTTTCCTTCGAGGCGGCGCGCCCACATCCGTTTCCGGGTCGGTGCCGGAGGACCCAGGAGTCCAGGGGTGTTTCTCAATCTTGAGTACGCTTGCTTGGTAGCACATGTCTTCCGAGCGTCTTGCTTCAGAAGCGAGGCAAGAATACTTCCTGGCATTTGGAAAACAAAGAGTGGAACAGGCTAGCAAGTGTGCAGGTGTGCGTCACATGAGAAGCCCCGCTTTACATTTTCCGCCACAGATTTGGGGAAATTGGTCCGTGCGCAAAGCATTGTGGGGATTTTAAGACCGTGGAGTCTACACATGTGCAGCCTCGACATTTCTCCAAACGAAGTACGCCGGGCTCGGTAGAATTCCAAGTATGCTGGACATTGGAACAGTCCTTCGGCGGCATTCGATTACGTAGTATGCTTGAAATAGTGGCTCTGGAGCAGCTTTACTCGCGATTGAGAAACACCCCTTGGACTTGAACACTTGAGAAATTACAAACTGCTCATTTCGGAGGACTCGACTGGCGACCCTCCCCGACAGGCGCTCGGACGCGAAGGCCAGCCCACAACTGTGCACGTCTGTGACCGCAGTTTTAATTTCTAGTGTTACGGTTCCTACACATCCTTTTCCAGCTACGTATTTCCAGCTTCACTCGTTTCCATTTTTGCCCAAATTACTTTACTTTATATTTACCGTATATACCGCCATATTCCCCATAATTGTTTTTCAAAGTTCCTTTTCTCTCACCCGGCAAACAGCAAAACCTTTTATATTTCACATGTTTCAAGTCTTACACAATAGAGAAAACAATTAATTTATAATAAAAACATGGATCTCAAAGCTTCTATAACAGAGAACAAAGAAACGTAGGCAGCATAAACTATATTCTCTTAAGTCTACAAAGTAAAACTCTAATATTAGTAGGGATGCTCCGATCGCCAATTTTGGGGCCGGAATCAGTATCGGCCGATCGCCGATCCGATCAAGTGGGCAGGGCCTATGGGGATCTTCCATTTAAAGTGATATTTAAACAGGCCCGGTTCCAGAACAAAATGACTCAGGGTGCATCTGAGATTAGAGAGGGTGCAGTGGTAAAGTGCTATTTTTACACCCTCTAAGATTTTTTAAAAAAATATTTAAGTTAAAAGCATCAATCTGGTGCACTTTGAGAGCACCCTTATGCACCCCTGTAGAACCGGGCCTGTGTTTAAAATTCAGTTAAAGGGGCTCATTCACTGGCGCTTCCACAAACAACAACCAACATAATTATTACATTCAAATGAAGTACATTATTCAAGTTTACATCAACTTTGGATAATAACACGGGGGGAAATGAGCAGAAGCGCTCTCTTTTCCTCTCTCCGTCTCTCCCCCCCTCTCTCCCTCCTGACAGCCTGTCAGTATCTCATGCAGCTCACTGATCCAGTAATGAGTGACCCGACAGTGAAGAATAAACATATTTATAACTAGTTTAGCTTGTTCCAGAGGTAGATAAAATAGCTAAGTGTATTAGGTCTAACTCTTAGTGTGTGTGTTGCTCTGCTCATCGGTCCGTCACAGCGGGTGGAGCTGCAGGATTTCTGCTTCACACACGTTGCATACCGCTATTTTATTGTCATTTTCGGACACCTTCAAATACTGCCAGACTGGTGAAGCCATTTTGGCGAGCTTGTTTTGCCGCGCACAGAGAAAAGTGTCATGTATTTTACGTCATAATTTTACGTCATGCGATCGGCTCTCGCGATCGGCATTTTTAAGGCCCTGACACACCTACCAGATTTTGCGAGTCAGAGGCCGTCAGAGGCAGTCGGGCATTTGCGGCGCCCTACTCAGGTTGGTGTGTCCCGCACCGTCGTTGCTTTACGGCACAAAGAAATCACTCTGATTGGCTGTTGCCTCTTTTGAATGACGAATACACACTACCGCTGCCTGCTGGTAAGGACAGTTATTGCCACTCGTCGACTGAAGTCTTTGCGGTGTGTTCGTAGGCGGGCGGCGTAGGCAGGCAGCGCAGGCGTCGTAGCCGACGCAGGTGACGTAGCGGACGTAAAAAGTCGGGACGCCTTCGGTACACGTTCTTTGGTCTCAGGTTGGTGTGTAGCGGCCTTTAGAGAGCACCGATCGATCGGCAGTGAGTGAGTATCGGCGGAGGATCGGTGGCCGATCGATCGGAGCACCCCTAAATATTAGCTGTCCACATTTTTAGTATGAGTTGAAAATGTTAATTTCATATCAAAGTAATCCCGTCCCTGGACTGCTCTACTTGTGTTTGTGTCTCTCTAGGGATGACTGCTCGTAACGGGACGGATTTAGATGCTGCCGCTGCCATGAAGACCTTCTCTGAGATGGGTTATAAGGTCCAGTTTGCCAATGATCAGACCGTGAAGGAGATGAAACAACTGTTGTGTAATGGTAACAGAAACCAGTGTTTCATTCATTCCAAACTGCCACTGTGTGAAATCAAAATCTGACAAGTTTACTCTTGTCTTGTTTTTTCTCGCTTGTGCCTCTAGCATCCAAGGCGGACCACAGTCAAAATGCATCATTTGCTTGTGTGTTGCTGAGTCACGGAGATGACGGGGTGATATACGGTATCGACGGCTGTGAACTGCTTGAGGAACTGATAAAGCACTTTAAAGGAGATCGCTGTAAGGGTCTGGTGGGGAAACCCAAGCTCTTCTTCATACAGGTGAGAAATAAACAAAGTGACACAAACCTGTTTTACCGGTACCGTCTCTTGCCACATAAGTCGTTGAAATGCTAGCAATACTGACACTGATTTGACATAAAAACATTTTTATAGCCGGGGTTAATAAGTTATGCCTACACACAGGTAAAAAAATAAACAAAAACATCTTGAATAACGTCTTTAGCTAACAAGATGCATTTTTTTTATATCAACAAATAGCCCATTTGTGAATATCTGTAGCTCTTACGTGTCTTATTAAAGCACCATTCATGCCAAAAATTGGCTAAATGAAACTACGAAACATCATCACGCCGAACATTAGCTGCCTTTAACTTAGCAATGTGGACGTGACCTCATGTGACTGTGGTCTGACTTCTTACTTCTGGTGATTGCATTTAGGCTTCACAAACATAAAAGTTGGGTAAAGATATGGAGATTAACCTGCTAAAAGAAGTCTTATGAAAGCTAGTTTGCCACAGAGCTTAGTCTCTGCAATATCTTAAAAGCGAATGGAAGATCCCATTGTATTTTAGTTTAGCGAACTTGTGCGATTCTAACTTCCTGGTCGGCATCCTAAAATATATCATACCTGTACCACTCTATAAAAGCTCAGTACAGCTTACTTTTCCCATTTTAACCTTTAACAATAAAATATACATTTAAATTCACTAAGTTATTTGGCTAACAAAGAAAAGTTTTCCAGTTTATCTTTGGGATTTCAAAGAAGGAACCTTCACTAGCTGTTCATGCAAAATAATGCAAACGAGGCTCTCTCTCTCGGGGGGTTGTATTGGAAAAAGCCTGCAACAAAAACTGCCCCTGCTGACATTCATTACAGCAGAATGTTCTCCTTGGTTTAGTATCAGGATCGTCCCTATTGGCCGAATAAAAACAGGCTAAATATCCAAGTCAACCAAAACACTGTAAAATGTATCCCTCTCATATCTGCACTCTGCAATTATATAACAAGATTCAGCTGTTCAAAAGAGAGAGAACAAGGAAGTTCTGTTTTCAAACTGTGGATTGGAAATCCACACCAAATGTGGTTTTCCCTTTTTTAAAGTTCTAAGTAAGGGATAATGTGCGCGAGCCAGTCATTAATGAAAAAATAACATTGACCGGTTGAGCAGGATCAAGACGCGGAGCAGAGGGTTTTGAAAATCGCCCCAAAATAATGATTTTTGTAATGATTTTATTGATATCAAAAATACCGTATTGCTTCCGATAAGAGAAAATTATCCGCAGCACTGAACAAGGTTTTCTTTAACTGTCCAAGTCTGTTCACATTTTCTTTTCCATCACCAGTCTTGAAACACTGCCAGAGCTTTAGTTCCTGTCTGTCTTCTGCTGATTTCTCTGACGTCAAGTATTCCACTGTCTTACCTGATGAAGGAAAACTAAGTAAATAAAAACACTGGTTGTTATAGCAGCTGTAAACCACATGCAGTGTTTGCAGAGCTTCTGTAGCACCATGAAACACCATCACACTTAATGTACATCTATTAATGGTAACATATGCAGCTGTGACCCCTGTCCTCTGCAGGCGTGCCGTGGGTCAGGCCTGGATGAGGGATCCTGCATTGAGGCGGACAGTGTGGATGCCCAATCATCTGAGAGGATTCCAGTGGAGGCAGACTTCCTGTATGCTTATTCCACTGCTCCAGGTAACTTCAAACAGAAGTGTTAGAAAAGTCAAATGGAGTATAAGGGCCATTTGATTTCAAATAATATATATATGTTGGAGGTGGGGGGGTAATATTATGAGAGAAAACTCAGATTTTCAATGATTTAAGTCTAAAAAATACATAGGATGTAATATAGGATATGGTAAAAAAAAATAAAACATATAGGAAATAATTCAGATTTTATCACAAAAACTCCATACCATCGTAATTGTATGGACTTTGTAGAAACATATCTGTGAATTAAGCTATTTAGAAGAAAACAACATGTGAAAAAATATTCAAGTTCTGCTCTCATGAATGTACAACTTTAATCGTCTCCTTTTATTTTTGTATCACCTGGCGCTATAATTATTATTAATAACATTTCCTACAATGGCCATTATACGCCGTCATAGTTAAATACTTCTTGTCCTGCTATAATTTCCTGCCTTTATGCGTTATTTTCATGAAAATACACACTGTCTGATACCTGTATAAAGCTGAATTGGCACTACAGTGTGTGTGAGCCTTGTAATCAGAGTGTTCACACTGTCCTTCAGGCTACTACTCATGGAGGAACCAATGCAGCGGCTCCTGGTTCATGCAGTCTCTGTGTGAGATGCTGCAGAGATTCAGCGGAGAGCTGGAGCTCATGCAGATCATGACCCGAGTCAACCGAAAGGTGGCGCTGCACTTTGAGTCCTCCTCCAAGCTGCCGGGGTACAGCGGGAAGAAGCAGATCCCCTGCATCGTCTCAATGCTGACCAAAGACTTCTACTTCCCTAAAAAAAGATAGAGCGTTCTTAACTACAATCAGAGTCTAAAAACCAGGTATTACTTATTTTTACCGAAAAGAAAATACGGCATCCAAGAGAGTAGATCTCTTGGATGCCGTATTTTCTTTTCCATTTTCTATGTCCATTGTCTTAAAACACTGCCAGAGCCTTGTTCGATTAACAACATTAAAATGACAGAACTTCTTTCCGCGGATTGACAGCACTGTAGTCCCTTCTTCAGAGCGTCGTCCTGAGCGAAGGTCTGTTAGCAGAAAGATTAACCTCTAGAATGTCCAAATTGACCAATCAGAATCAAGTCTTCAACTGAGCTGTGTAATAATGAGCATTAACTTTCTTATATGATTTTTTTTTTTTTAGTGGTTTTAGAAAACGTTTTTACTTCCTGTGGTGCAGTAAAGGGTGTTGGGAACATTATCAGTGATTTCACACTAAAACATAAGCAGAAGCCTGGAAATGTGGACTTCTTTTACAATAGCATTAAACTGTATATTTAAGGATAAACAATGAGTTTACAACATACAATGTGTCTGCCTTTTAACAGTTTTTGAATGCAATCAATACACAAGCACAAATGGATCATCATAACATTTCAGGCAATGGCATTAAAAAGAAAAAAACTGGAATTACACAGGAATTATTTTACGGAGCAAACACTTACATTTAGTAAATCAACAAAACAATATTAATTAATATAATATTTATATGTTTTAAGAAATACATTTTTCAGCATCTAGAAAGTACCTTTTATGCAGAACAACAATATGATGAAATTAAAGATAAGAATTCCTGTAAGTCAAAAATAATAACTTTATTTGTAAAAGTAATGGCAGTATCTAAAAAATAACAAGAAACTCGTTTTGAGATAATGACCAGAGAAGTTTCTCATTATAAAAACTTGCAGGTAGACCTGTCACGATAATTAATTGTGTTAGACGATACATTTTTCCCGGAGATTATTGCAATAAACGATAATATTGTCGGCACTGTTGTAAGACCATTTCAGACCACTAACATAATGATAATATATAATAATCATTCAAGTACATCCTTTCAAACAGAAATGTTTATTGAACATTAAACATTGCAAATGAAATGTGAAATAATATTCAAATATATAAATTATATATAATAAATAAAACAAATGCATTTAATTATAACAAATTAATTAAAATCACACACAACCATAACAATCAATTAAATAGACTCAGGCTGGAAAACAGAGCTCTCTCTCTCATATATATGTATATATAAATAAATAAATATGATCACACATTGTCTCACAAGCAAAAAAAACCTCCTTAAAACAACAGTCAGGTGTACAGTCCACTGTCCATACAAAGACCCAGATGCCTCAACAGGCCATATCCAAATCTGTATTTCAAAGATTTCGAGCAAGGAACACCAACATGTTTGCATTGTCGGGCAAATGCATCTTTGATTGTAAACTGTCGGGAAGGTGGGGGCTCTCCATCTCCAGCTGCCGTGTTTGCTCCCAGCTGGGAACACGGAATGGGTAGGTTGTGTTTCAGGTGCAGTTTAAGGTTGGTCGTATTGCTAGCTTTTGTTGCTACCCTTTTTTAAACAAATGCGACACACCGCCCGGTTCATTCAAGTCCGTAGGTTCGCCTCGTTGATTTGGCTTAAATCCAAAATACTCCCACACCGGAGATGTGGTATTAGGTTTTACAACTACTTCCATTTAACTTCAAATTCCCCTCGAGTAAGTCACACGTTGTCTCCTGCTTATCTCTATATTATTAATTTGGCTGCTACACTGCTGCACGCGGAGTGTCCTGACCTGGCTGTGTCATGGGCTGTGTGTGAGCCCCTCACAGTGCGCCTGGCTAAAATACTGGTCACATCCTTATGTAAACAAACACGCATGTAAATGGAAATTTATCGAGCTCAGAAAAGTTATCGAGTCCATTTTTATTTATCGTACGATAAGTCAATTTATTGATTATCGCGACAGGCCTACTTGCAGGGTTTATTTTCATCACATTGGCAGAAATTGGCTTCCATACCTCGAAAACCAAAACTCCTGACATGCAAGGCAATAGTGGTTAAAAACACACAACAAAAGAAAACTAAACTAAACTCAGGATTTACTATTTCCACAAACATTTCTTAACCAAATGTTTTACTAAATATGTGTCAATGGAAATTTGTTGAGCCTTTTAAGTAACCAGAAACTGCCTCCTTTTCAGATTTATTTAGTAATATTCTGACTTTTAAACATTCAGTCCAAGTGTGTTCAGAGAGATTAGATTTTTTTTTTTTACCCTTCTGTTGTCTTTGCGTCAAATTTGACCCGTCTCTAAATGTTTTCTTGTAAAAGAAATGTGGTTATTTCATCTAATTGCCACAAAAATCACATCGTTTCATGCAATGTTCTACGCAACAACATTTATTATCACTATTTGCATTGAATGATGGGACTGTTGCATTTATATTTTATCAAAATAGATTCATGGCTAAAATTTGACATCAGGGATATTTCTGATTATAACTATAGTCAAAAATGGAGTGTTTTAAACTCCAAAATGTTAATTGTATGTGTACATTAGGTTTATTTACAATAATATGAACAGCTAAAAAGGTGTATCCAAGATTTGGGTTATGATTGATATACTTTATAGACAGGACTAAAGTAGCTGAGAGAAAGACAACGCAAAGGTTACGTTTATATGAAGCCATTCGGTTTCTGCACCAGAAGGTGGCAGCATAATAAAAGTGGTGTTGCACTAAAGTGTCAGTAAGGCACTTTAATATTACACCATCTTAGAGTGAGAAAGAATTGAGTATATAAACTGATTGATGAACGGCCAGGACCTGACAATCTGCATTTTCTTTCTTCATGTGTTGTGTACCTGGTTCTAATCTGTTCACCAAGTCTGATAAAGGCAATGCGCCTGTTATTAAGCCTGTTGTGTACTTTGCCCCAGAATACTGTAATATGAATGATTAACGCTTTACTAGGATTGTTATGTAAGTTATTGGTGACAGGTGAAACAAGCAGCCACTAGAGGAAGAAGAGAAATATTGAATGTGTTTTGAGGGCCTTTAATTAAAAAGTGCACTATTCCAGGAAGTGGAGATCTTCTCCTACGTGTGTGTGTGTGTGTGTGTGTGTGTGTGTGTGTGTGTGTGTGTGTGTGTGTGTGTGTGTGTGTGTGTGTGTGTGTGTGTGTGTGTGTGTGTGTGTGTGTGTGTGTGTGGTGTGTGTGTGTGTGTGTGTGTGTGGTGTGTGTGTGTGTGTGTGTGTGTGTGTGTGTGTGTGTGTGTGTGTGTGTGTGTGTGTGTGTGTGTGTGTGTGTGTGTGTGTGTGTGTGTGTGTGTGTGTGTGTGTGTGTGTGTGTGTGTGTGTGTGTGTGTGTGTGTGTGTGTGTGTGTGTGTGTGTGTGTGTGTGTGTGTGTGTGTGTGTGTGTGTGTGTGTGTGTGTGTGTGTGTGTGGTTGGTGTGTGTGTGTGTGTGTGTGTGTGTGTGTGTGTGTTGTGTGTGTAACGGAGGGCTGTAAGTAACAGTAATACTTTATATGACAGTAACGGCCCTCTGACAGACACCATTACATGCATTCAGTTTGTAGGTAGTAAACATTTTTTAATTTTGAAACATCATATTTTCTGTGCCTGTATTTTTCCTAAGCAAGTTTCTTTTTGGTGTAAACAGAAAGAGTTGTGGAGGGGGGGGGGCAAACTGTGTAAAGCAAAACAGCCTACATTTAAAAGCTGATTACTATATTTATCCATTATTACATAGAAAGAAAAATAATCGCCAACTATTTAAGTCACAGATTACTTGGATAATTATTCCTTTAAGCGTTTTTTTGGGCAAAAAATTGCAGAAAATGCAGTCTTTTGCTTCTTAGATATAGAGATGAATTATTTTCTGAATATATTTGGGTTTTGGACCGACAAAAACAAGACATTTAAAGAAATGTTTACATTGCCTTGGACAAATTAATACTTGATACAACTACATTATTTGTGCTTTATTATTGTACATTACAAATAAGTACATGTTTAATTAGCTAGATATATACATAACTGCAACGGTGCAGTTTCAGAGGGTCTATAAAAAAACATGCAAAATGAAACTGAATTTGTCAAATGCAAAATGCTCTTTGGTATCTCTTAGTATGGGATATCAGGTCAGTGCAGGCAAATACCAACATTTTCCAAATAACTGCAGGTGGGTGTAATCTCTCACACGCACTTGCTTGAAGTTTCTTGTTTCGTTTCCACCATCGGCAGTGCAGAAAGGGGTATTTGGCCTTTGGGGGGAGGAGGGGAGGGGGAGAAATAGAGGAAGTGAAAATGAAATCCAGTTCAAAGATCGTCTATAGTTGAGACGATCGTGAATTTAAAGGTGACGTGCAACAACATTAACATGAACCTTTCTGTTGGTCGCTTGTTAGCAGACCCTTCACACGATGGCAGAGCGAACAGGTGCAGGCAGGGCCCATAGTGATAGCCCTATAGTTTAAATCTACTACCCACATATAAACATATGGAAATGGGTTACTATTTTTTTTTTAAATGGTAAATGTATTTAGGAACCTATCAATGTGATTTTAAGTGGGGGTGGACCTCAAATCCTCTAGGGGGTCCAGGGGCATGCCCCCCCAGTAAGATTTTTAAATGCGTCAATCTGGTGCATTTTGAGGGGAAAATAAAGAGACTAGATCTATGGAAACACCTATATGAAACAGAACTGTATACATTTCAATAATCATAAATTCATGGCCATAACCAATAACATACCATTTCCAATATGAAAAAAACACTGAAACTTGTTTATTTATTTATTTTTGGTTCATTTATAGTTGTGAGTGTGTCTGTGCTCCTGAATCAGCCTCTCCTGTCTCCCTCCTCCCTTCTCCTCTTTGAGACACCAGCAAAGACTAGTTTTAGCCCTCAACAAGTTTTAAAAGTGTATCTTACCTTTTTTCACCTAGTTAACTTTTTATTTTTTATTCATGCATATTTGACTAATCACTACCCTCTCAAATGGAAATGTGTGTTTACATAAATGGTGACCACACCGTTTGAGACCCACTGAGAACTTAGACTAAGTTAACTATCTAAACACTCAGAGAGTCCTTTACCTCACCTGAGCTGAGGTTAGGACACACAGAGACCAATCAAGGGCTTTGATTTATGATCTGTATGACAGTGGCCATATCGGCAGGCCACATCATGTGGACAGCCAGTCACCCTGTGTGAGGCAGGCCACTTAACAGGGACTGGGTACAGGAGGCGTAGAGCGAGGGATTATTGTCCACAAGTTAATCAACCGCAGATACAAATACAAAATACGACGAATACATTTTTTTTTAAAAAAGGGTCGCAAAATATACTTGGGCGGCGGTTAATATACCTGGGCGGCCCGCCCAAGTAGTCTATGTGTGGGAAACCCTGATATTATCTTGTAGCCTATTGGCAATTAGCAGGTTCACATTTGCATAAAGCAGTATTGAGTTACTATATATCTCAGCAATGTATATGCTAAAACAACACAGGTACATTACATTTGATCAGAATACAGGTTATTGCTATGGTAGTTTTGCACAGACAAGAAACACAATCGACATGATGGCTGAGGTACAGTCGCCCCATCATGTGATAGGCTTATAAAGGCTTTTGTGGTTCCAATAAAATTGAGCAGAGTGAGCCCTCTTCGCTTGGGATTTCCTCGGGAGCGCGCACGCAGCCAAGAAACTTCCGCCACGCAGCTCGCGATAGCCCCAAAGCAAGAGCCCGAGTGCAGGCAGGAGGGGGATTTCCAGCTCGAGCCCCCACTTCCCGAAGCAGCCGTTGTTTTGCTTTCGATCTGAATACAGAAACAGAGAAAAACGACGGCCATACTTTCCCTTTTTCTACTTTAAACCACCGATAAGTGAAGTTGTATAATTGGAGCTGCGCGTGTTGTTGTGACAGCAGGACTGCGAGGCTGCAGGCCGTCCAGACTGATAAGGTAACATCTTATTTCCGCATGTTAACGCTACTGACTTCCCGCAGGACGACATGACGGCTGCCGGCCCCCTGTGTAAGTGAAAGTGGTACTGTAGTTTTTCTCTGCCGTTTGTTGACGAGGTATGGGATTTATTTTCACTTTTGACTCGCATGTTTTGGGGTCAGCAGTCAGCACGCTGGCAGATAGCACTGTTAACTCTTGACTTAACGCCACTGCCAAATCCAACTTTAATACCTAACAAACCTGCTGCTAACACTTACCTAAAGTCAAATATCATATAGAATATGGCAATTACTAACACTTGCTAACATGTATCAAAAGGACTCTTGGTTGCAAATGTCACATTTTAAAGGTATTTTGGTTTGTATTTAGTTATGCGAGTAAAATTATGTGACCAAATGTATGTTGCATTCAGGACTTTGTGCATGTGTTAGTAAATCAGAGATGTTTTTTAAACTACACTACAGCTAGTCGTGTTAAGTAACTTAGTACTTTTACTCAAGGACTGTACTTAAGCACTATTTTGAGGTACTTTACTTGAGTATTTCCATTATGCTTCTTTGAACTTCTAATCCGCTACAATCAAAGGTAAATATTGTACTTATACTCCACTGCATTCATGTAGTACCTTTACTTACTTTGCAGATATATATTAATGATAAACAATATCATCAACACTGAATAAATTCACAAGTATACCTTAAGTAAATATACAAAAGTATTACCATCAAAATATACTTGAGTAACATTTTGATGGTAGGACTACTACTTAAGTGCAATATTTGAGTACTTCTTCAACCTTTGAATACATCTAAAGTGTCATGTACTGCAACTTACACGTGTTTTAGTTGACATTTAGGAAATGAAATGTGTAATTCATATACTGTATATTTATACATGTATAAGCAGGGCAAGTCATGTGGGAACACTCTTCAAAATCATATTTGAACTTCAAATAATAATAATTACATTTGCAAGCTACTGGTGCATAGCTTGAACAAAATAGTACTAAATATCACTAATTGTGCACTCAAAAACATGTTTCCGCAACCTAACTCTTTACCTAACACATTTAAATACCATAACATACACTATTTGAACTATTGCATGTTTTAACAGGGTTTACCCCTGTGGTCCAGAATGAATGTCTCTGATTGAACACAGTTAACCTGTCTCTACTGTACGGTGGATGTTCAAATGCGTATTATTTGACGCGGTGCCATGTTACCCTGTTTGACCTGTTGTGGAGCTCAGTCTCACGTCAGTGCACCGTGTGCACCAGGGAGTGTCAGCTCACTGCCGGACTTTGAACACATCACTCTGCAGGGATCATAACTGCGCTCTTAAATCACATTTTTCATAATTTGCTCCCAAATAAACATGCCATATTTATTAATCTTTTAGTTCTTTCTCTAGTCCCTTTTGTCTCATCTTCTAAAATATGTTATTTACTATGTTTTCTTTTATTCAGACGGTATGTGGCTGTGGTTTTGATAGTGCAAGTTGACTGTCATGAACTTGGCAGGAGTCTTATCTTTACAACCGCAGATAAAAGGATCTCAACTCTCTCCTTCATTTTGCTCACAGAGGCGGTACACACCATGTTTTCTATTGCTGTAATAATAACAACCGTTCCTTAGGGTCCGTACAAAGTTTGGAAAATACTTTATCTTTTCTGACCATTTGCATGAACACAAATCTATATGACACACTACAGGAAAGAGAAAAGCATAATGCTGCTGCTTTAATAAAAAATGTCTACTCTTCAGCAAGGAAAATAGGCCTTTACAACAGTCAAACAAGTCAAAACAGAAGAGGCAAAGCTGATTAAGTAATTAAAAGGGTTAGAAACTTTGTGTCGACGGTGTCTTCCACACATGTTGCCCATACCTGTGTCTTAAAGGCTGGTGCAGTGGGATTGTTGTTGTGTTATAGTCCCTTGACTACAGAAGTCCCCACGAGGTGACAATCTTATTTGACCTTTTCACAAAGAAACAAAAAAACTGGCTCCAACATACCAGTTTGTGTGTCAATGTGTGTGTGCTCGCAGGAGACGATGCCCACAGAGAGAATGAGGATGCGGCCGTGGCTGGAGGAACAGATCGACTCCTGCCAGATACCGGGACTCAAATGGGTCAACAAAGTAAGTATACACTTTGACACACACAAAGAAACACACACACTTTTATATTATAGTTCAATAGCTGACAGAATGTAAATGTGTGTAGGAAAAGCGGATATTCCAGATCCCGTGGATGCATGCAGCGCGTCACGGCTGGGACCTGGAGAAAGACGCTCCGCTCTTCATGAGATGGGCCATACACACCGGTAACACACACACACACACTGTGCTTCTCCTTTTCAGTGGTTGACATGGTCATACTGCTAGACACCGCACCAGTTCTGTCTAAAATCAGTGAAACCTTTACTTTGCGGGACATTTAGTAAGAAAGAAATCACAATGATCACGTGTCTCAATCAGTAGGGACACAGAACGCGATTTGATTCGCCACATTAGAAGGATTGATCATTTCTAATTCACATCAAGTCTCTAGAATATTCTTTGTATGCCTCTTCTGCTTCATTATACCCACCCGGGTAGTTTGACATATTTTACCTTTACCAAATATTGCGCTTGGTGTGTTTGGGATATGGCGCCACTATGCGACTGGGATACACATTAGTATCAATTGTGCAGCCCTAAAATCTCCGTCATTAACTAAACAAACAAATTAAATGGCAAATATAAAGATAAAAGACTGCATGCAATAAAATAAGCAACAGAAACAACGGGGCCACCGTGTAGCTCAGTTGGTAGAGCTGGCAGCCCATGTTCTGGGGCTAAGGATAATGATTCTTCATGTGTGTCGGAACAAGCAGCGAGGACACCCACTGAATTATATTAAAATGTTAACAACCCATTAAATACTACACAGCAAACAGAAACACCGACAAATATAAACGTCAGCAAGAACACCTCCGCACATTACGCCCTCATCATGAAATGAAAGCCTGAATTGATCGTTTTCTGAGGTCAGAATGATTATATATTATAGGTCTATATATGTCGATACAAGGATAAGCTACTGCCTGACTCACTGCTGCTGTTTTCCTCCGAGTCTGAGGAAAGCACACATGTTGTCTGGTTTAATTAAGCTCCGTGTTTTGTTATGAAGCCGGCATTCAGGAAGCTGCGCTCCGATGGCGTGGATGTGGAGGCAACTTTTCTCCTGCAGAGTTTTAGACACCTTGTGGGGCTCGTCCTTTACTCGCTCAGAAAGATCCACACTTTGGATTTCCTAACCGACAAAAGTAACTTAATGACCAGGCACAGCTCTGAAAGAAGTCCGAGGGGTTTCCGGCTGACGTGTCAAAGCACACGCAGCGCACAGATGGAGTTGTTTTTTCTTTCCTCCAACTAATAGACTAACTCAGAATGAGTCGATTAAGACTCATTTTTAGTCGACTAAATGGGGGCAGCCCTACCTCAGGTGTTGTAGCGCTAAAGGCCCTGACACACCAAGCAGTCACCAGAGAACTCGCCGACGCCGACTGTTGCGTCGCCGTGTTCTCCTGCGTCCTGTCGCACTGGAACACACCGCAAAGACTTCAGCCGAGCACGAACTACGCATGCGTGAGTGGCAATAACTCTCCTTACCAGCAGGCGGCGGTAGTGTGTATTCATCATTCAAAAGAGGCAACAACCGGAAGACAGAGAAGAAGAACAGACTGCGTGATCTAAACAAACAACAAATAGCGCGTGCATTCCATTTTCACTCTCGTCCATCGAAAACATGTTTCGTGCGGAAGACTCAAGCAACCGTTTCCCTTCTCATGCACTGATTCGCTTGCTGAACAGCCAATCAGAGTGATTTCTTTGTCCGACTGCCTGTGGCCGACGCACGGCCGATTCAACATGTTGAATCGGCCGTGCGTCGGCCATGAAAAGCCAAATAAGGCGTGTCACGGCCGACGGTGCGGGACACACCAAATTTGAGTTTGGGTGACAGGGCACGCTTCGTCGTACGACTAACGAAAACGGCCGATTTTGGCCTGGTGTGTCAGGGCCTTAACAGCAACCGCTCTGTCACCCTGCAGAAATATCAGTGGGGAATATTCAGCTCTACACTTCAGAAAGGAAGCTAAAATCTCCTACAGTACTTAAAGCTATCAGCTGGAGACTGTTGGTGATATTATACTCACTAGCCATATTTACTCTGCTGAACAATAAGTGAACTGATTGTATCAAGTGTATTCATTTAAATAAATTCAAAAAAACAAAAAGCTCTCGTCATACCATGTTATCAAACTAAATAAGAGTGTGATAGTTTGTTTAAGGGGATTGTTTGAGGTGTCTTCCTCCACAATCGGCCATCACAAAAAAAGTACATTCTTCTAATTTTCTGTATTTCTTTGCAAAACAGTAGAAGACTGTAAGCTGGATAATATCTAAATAAAATGAGACATGAATAATGATATACCTGGGAAAAGATGGTGAGTTCTCTGTGTTTGTGTGCAGGTAAATATCAGATCGGCATAGACCGCCCTGACCCGAAGACGTGGAAGGCGAACTTCCGCTGCGCCATGAACAGTCTGCCGGACATCGAGGAGGTGAAGGACAAAAGCATCAAGAAGGGAACCAACGCATTCAGAGTGTACAAGATGCTCTCCTCCTCCGAGAGGATGATGAAGAAAGGTGAGCACAATCACTTTTCTAGATTTGATCTGTTTCTCTTATAAATACTTGTTCATAATTCCATATTTACTGAATCAATACTCTTTCCATTTATATTGTGGCTCAGTTACTGAACATTTTTATTCTTTCTGTATATTTAAGTGGAAAAGAAGAAGACCGACAAGGAGGGGAAGCCAAAAAGGAGTAAAGAGGTACATGAACACAACATTTGCTGGATTGAGTAAAAATAATAACACATAAATCTCTTGCATTTTGTATAAATCTGGAAAAAACATTACACTATGTCAGGGGTCGGCAACCTTTTTGATATGAAGTGCCATTTCAAAAAAAAAAAAATTGTTATCAGCGTGCCAACGATCGAGAATTATCAACGGGGGGGGGGGGTTGAGGAGCTTGACGCTCGTCAACTATCAGCAGGAAGGCGGGGGAGCCTCGCTGCCGGGAAGCAGTGTGTGGACCTGTCAGCGCAACTTACATGATGTTCCCGAATTTAACAAACACATTTAAATTGGTTTGAACGGCATAATAATAAGGACGATCGTCCGTTCTGTGATTCTCCAGAGCACACATGTAGAGAGAGAGAGAGAATTATAACGCGTTAACTTGACAGCCCTAATATATATATATATATCCTCGACTACGGTCTGGGAGCCGACAGGAAAGTTTGTAGCATATTATTTCGATGAGCAGATCGCAACTGGGCTTTCAACTAAAGACACAGCCATGCAAAAACTGCGGCATTTGTACAGCTCCTTATGGGTACTGCAATTAGTGAAGTGCTTTCCTCCGTGGTGAAACTATCTGCACCACGGAGGAAAGCGGCAGAAAGTCACCTGGAATTAAACAGAGCGGGGCCGCGCTGCGTGCATGGCTTCCTTCTGCAGGTAACGGGGAGACGCGCTCTGGCGGCGGTCTCGTTCAGGATCCGAAAATACAATTTAAATATTTTGCACACTTATTCCTAGTGTGCCAATGGTTACGGTGCCGCGTGCCAATGGTGGCACGCGTGCCAGGGTTGCCGACCCCTGCACTATGTTTTATTATGCTATCAATTGTGAAGATTAGCAAATTGAGACAAAACGGTTGGCAGGTTTTGTAGCTTTAATGGGTAGCGATGATGACGTTTGTATGTACGGTGGCTCTGTGGGGTCAAACTACTCTCAAAAGGCTTTTGACAAATGCAAAAAAAACAGAAAAAAGTCAAACCCGTTCCAACATCTTTATGACAGGCGTACGTTTTGGAGGGTCGAAGTATATATGATAGATGCGCATTTCATTTTAAACATGCAAGCAATTTAGTGCACTGATCAGCCAATCAGAGATCAGTGGTTCGATCCCAACCCCTGCAGTCAAGACTGTTACGGTGACTTTCGGCAAGATACTGGAAGCCACATTTGACCTCTATGTCTACAGTATTAAAGAGTATGTAAGCCCCTTTTGATAAAAGCGCCAGCTAAATAATATGTAATAAACAAATCAGCTCCGACTCCACAGCCACGTGAAAGACATGCCAGGAGATGGCTTATGTAAAACTAATAGTAACATTTGAGAAATGGCCACTTTTTCTTTTTCCAACAGAAAGGAAAAATAAACGTTCTGTTTTCTGTAGACTATCTTCATGCTTGAATTTAAGTCAAAACTGAAGGAAGATTACTCAAAGAACGTGTTGTGGCGACCCAGCACTCACAACAGGAAAGAATGAAACGGAGAGGAATCAATAAAACACAAACACAGATATAGCTGATCAGTAATTATTATTTAGTTGTTGCAACAAACAAACAATAATGGGAAGTACATCACCTGCTGCCACAGCAGCCAATCGCGGAAGTGCCCCCCGACGGTAGCAACAATCATACAGCATATATAGCCACTGCAATGAACACACACACATTTTCCCTAAGCATGTTTAACACACACACATTTTATCATGCAGCCTACCACACAAATGTCACATGTTTTCTCTCTGAAAGCTATACTTGTATATGTTTAAATGTCATCGTCTCATGACATCTTTAGGAGTAGTTAACTAACAAAGGTTAACTGTTTTTATAACCTGAGGCCTTCTCTGAACTTCCTCTACCCTCGGTGTCAGCTCACTTCAAATGAATACATCTATTGATAACTCAGAACGACCATTGTCTCTAACTGTGTGTCCCAACTCAATAACACACATCATATGGATACCATGTGATCTTTAATAAATATCAGAAATACGCTGTATTAAACATTCTGCTATAACAAACGGACCAAATTGTAAATATAAGTGAGAAATGCTTCATTCCAAGCAACATTTAACAACATTTACAGAACAGTGCTTATTTCATATTTGACAAGTTTCTTCAGCACATTCTGGTCAGTTCAGTTTCTGTATTTACATGCCTGAAATGCTTCATGGCGTTAGCGGGAATAAGCTGTTTATATTGTTACAGCTGAATACTTGAGCATAAGCTGACTAACGTTTAATTACTCCAGCCCTGCACTCGTATATAAGTTTCTCAACCTCTCGGTTAGAAGTTATTCTGTAAAGGATACTATCTTCCAACGGGCTTGTAAAAATGAACTTTCAAGGTTTTAACTACATGTTTTTGCTTTCTATGTGCTAACACAGGTCTATTCTTAATCTTTCTCTGTCTCCTCTTCCACTCTGTCCCCAGCAGGCAGGTTCTCCGTCTCCGATCAAGCAGGAAGCACTAGAGTTCACAGTGATCGACAGCGTCTCAGGTACCACACTACTGTCTTCTTTACTCATATTTCGTGGCTTCTTTTTTGTTATTTAATTTTTTTTACTATCTTTCAATAGTATTTAAAGCTGGTATTTGTGCGAAGCTTCATGTAAAGATCAGGCAACGCTAATATTATATGAATTATAGAATAACAATGAAGTGGTGGCCAATTAGGATGGTTACCAATTGGTGTGATCCAAACATTTCCCAAAAATCAACATTTATTTAAAGAAAAAGGTAGATTTCCATGTAGAATATTTTTGTTCTCAACACTCATAAGATAAAATACTAACTGACTTAGTAAGAGGAACTGTTATAACAAATGGACTAATGAGAATGTGAGATTTTTTTTTTGTATAGAGAGGCGAAATCCCGCCCTTCTACTTCCGACCCATGGGACCTTATTTCGGAAAATGTATTGAAGTCAATGGAGAGAGAAAACGTATCTTTCGATCCCGTTTGAATTGTGCCACGAATTACACATATGATCTTTGTCAATCTTAAAAAAATCATTTCCATGTCAAAACATCACAGTTTGTCGTAAAACTGTTGAAATATAAGACTATGAAAAATACGCAACTAGAAAGACTACAAATCCCAGAATCCCGGTCCTGCATGCTGGCTCTTTTACGGAACCGACTAACTCCCCTTTTGTCCATGTACAGCTCTCAACGTGCCCAGACTTGTAGTGATTTTCACCTCTTTTAATACTACTAGTGAAATGTGCCAACGTGACGGCCGTCTTGGTGTGTGGTGCGAGACGGGAGATGTAGTTCATTGAGCGGTTTCACACAAACAAAGTGTTACTTCACAGTTTTACGACACATTTTAATTTTTTTGACTTGTAAAATTATCTTTTAAATTGACAAACATCATGTGTGTAAATCGTGGCACAATTCAAACGGGATCGAAAGATAATCTTTCTCTCCCCATTGACTTCAATACATAATTTTTCCGGAAAGGGAGAGACTTCGCCTCTCTATAAATGGCTGCATTGTTGGCATCTACATAAACAATTTTGTTTTGAAAAATGCAAGAACAAACTTACTCTTAACACCAACGAAGCCAAAACCAAAGAACATTAACAGCCATTGACATACAAAAGAAGCAGCAGGGTCAGTCACAACTTTGGGAATGAACCACAGATACCTACTTTCTGTTACCCTCCTAGTTATAACACTTTACCAGTCCTCTGTCAAGTATAGTGCTATTTGAAGAGTACCTCTTAGCAAGTGATGATCTTTCCAATGGCAAAATGGATCCAAAATCTATTTTCAAACCATGCTAAAATGTAATCATTTCAAAAATGTAGTGGGATCTTTCTTCAATCCTTATTGGTTGGTGTTTTCTCTGCTGTTCCACTTGCCTCACAGAATGGTTACACATCCAAAAAGCAGCCTAGCAGCAATCTAACAGCATCATGTATGACATTAATTTATCCAAGATAACACAATCTATTATTTCAGGGTCGAGACTGGTCATAAAATATGACAACAGACATTGAAAGCTTCATTTAAAAACCACAATAGAAGCTTCAAAAGTAAAGAAAAAAGACTTTCAGTCGATCTGTTGATTATCTAGCTCAGGAACTATCTCCTGCCACAGAACATACAGTAACTGCTGACTGTTTTCGTATAGTAGTTAGAAGAATTTAAGAATTATTATCATGAAGAAGATACATTTGCTATGGAACAAAGGGACACTATATTTATCGTTTTTTCCCTTTTTTTTGCATTATTATTGCTTGTAATTGATGTTAACGGTAGTCTTTCCCTTTTTTAAGGAACTTTTTCTATCAACATAAATAAAAAATGGAAAAGATAACAATTGGTTACTTTTTCAAGTAACTGCAATACATTTAAAGGAGATCAAAGCAGTTTTATGACTTCATGAATATGTATTAACTACACTTTGATTTTCAAGGCGTACGAATATCTCTTTATCTCGCATCACTGGGAAGATTTGTAACCGGATTGTCCACACACTTGAGTCATTTTAATCAATCATTTATTTACAGCACTACAGTGGTTTCAGCCTTTCCGTCCAAACACACCCAGCGAGTGCTCGGTAGGAGACCATGTGATCACCAGCGAGCAGCTACCGTTCGTCTGTCAGACCATCGAGGTGACCACTGAGAACGAGGAGCAGACCGTAAGCTCCTCCCATTCGTACCCGCTGCAAATCTCTCCTGTGTCCTCATGCTGCGGTGAGACTACACACACACACACATACACACACACACTTTACAACCATTTGTGATAAGAAAGAGCATACATGTGCTAGTTAAATGAGAGTAATCTTGTAGAAAGAGATGCATAACCAGAGTTTTGACCACAGTTACCATTTAAAGGCACAGAGGTTACAATCTTACAAAGAGGAATCTTTCTAGGTCATGGTTAATGATGTTTGTGTTACAACACACAGCTTAATCTGGCTGACA
This sequence comes from Gymnodraco acuticeps, assembly GCF_902827175.1. NCBI lineage: Eukaryota > Metazoa > Chordata > Actinopteri > Perciformes > Bathydraconidae > Gymnodraco > Gymnodraco acuticeps. The sequence goes on from NW_022990311.1 coordinate 261,933, forward strand.
TGCACTAATCACTTCCTGTTCTGTGGTGGGGATGAGTAGAGTTCCAGGTTGAGTCGATCAATTGACCATCCCAGTTTAGATGTAGCCCCAGTGTCATGGATGTATAAGGATAAGTTCGCTAAGTTATCTCATGTCTACTGTAGCTTGGGAGGGAAAACAATATTGGCTGCTAAATTTGATAAATGAAGTTTTATTTATCAGACTACAAAGAATTACCAACTGCTCCCTGCGGTCCCTCTACATTCCTCCACTTCCTGCCGCTGAGAGACAAATTCATTGGGGGGGGCGGTTGACTGTCTGACTGAACCTACTGAACCTTCTGTAGTAACTCGTAATGCGGAAGTGGGCGTGACTATAAACTGTCTTCGAAAAAACGATAGACACCACAGGTTCAGCTCGTCACTGCTTTTTTTAAATGTGTTTTAAAAAAGGTACATAAGTATCATAAACATGTGTTTGTCACAGACCTTGCAATATAAAATCCAATGGAAGAATCGTGCGATGCTAGATGCTGACGGGGAACTGAAGCCCCCCTCTACCCTCTCTTTGAAACTACCACACACCCTTTTTTGGCATTTGAAAGGGTTAGTTCAGGATTCCCCAAAGTGGTTGGTTAATGTCAACGCTTGATTGGCTTTCAGTTCTCCATGGTTAGTCATTAGCACCCTGAGATCTGGTTGTGTATCCACCTTTCTTCTTATCCAACCAGTCATTCAGGCAGAGTGAGCTCCATCAGTTTACAGTTATAATCATGCCATCAGTTTTTCTTTGTCTCTACCACTTTCTTATGTTTCTCCATCGCTACCATGGCCTGTAGAGTCAGGGTTCAATATCAAATCATATTTTTCTTTAACATGTACTTTTATTTAATTGTGTGCAAATGTTATGTATGTAAACTCTTCATTTTGTATCTGTAACTATGTGACTTTTTACAAAGATCTACCTTAAAACAAATGTTTTAACTGCATTTCTGTATATTTGTTTTTTTGTACAGGCAGCGACACGGACAGTGACACAGAGGTGAGTCTCTCATTATACTGTACACAGGAGAGAGAGAGAGAGAGAGATGAATGGATTATTAACTGCTCCGATCTGCAGACAAACAGGTTTTTGTGTGTGTGTGTGTGTGTGTGTGTGTGTGTGTGTGTGTGTGTGTGTGTGTGTGTGTGTGTGTGTGTGTGTGTGTGTGTGTGTGTGTGTGTGTGTGTGTGTGTGTGTGTGTGTGTGTGTGTGTGTGTGTGTGTGTGTGTGTGTGTGTGTGTGTGTGTGTGTGTGTGTGTGTGTGTGTGTGTGTGTGTGTGTGTGTGTGTGTGTGTGTGTGTGTGTGTGTGTGTGTGTGTGTGTGTGTGTGTGTGTGTGTGTGTGTGTGTGTGTGTGTGTGTGTGTGTGTGTGTGTGTGTTGTTGCGAGTCACTGAGAAAAGGGAGGGCCTTGTCAGGAACTGTCAAACATTAACAGTTTGATCTGAGGTTGGCCTGTTGTAGTACTTGTACCCACAGTAACACACACACACGCTACCTCTTATCAGTGGTGAGAGTACAGAGAGAACAGAGAGAACAAAGGAAAGTAGAAACTTTCCCTCACATTCAGATTATTTTCTGTAATAAAAGGTGTCAGTGATGAATGCAGCTATTTGATATAATAGATGTAATGTTTATATGTGTACACATACAAAGCAACTGAAGCCATGAGAGGCAGTGAGGAAAAAACTAATCTGGTGAGCCATTACCTAAATCTGATTCAAATAGTTTTTTGGAATACTGTGTTTAAGAAGACTTACGGTACCCAAAACACTTCCGTTTGGAGAAACAAGCTGCAGTTTCAAAAGCAATTCAAATAAAACAACACAAATGTGCCAAAACACATGCACATGAAGCGTTCTGTATTTGCAGCGTTTGATTTATCCAGCACCTTTAACACATGTAACATTACTTCCTAGCACACAATATATGTATCTTGTAGTTCAAACTAAGTCGTGGCCATAATGAGTATTGCAACAACACCTGTTTTACTAAAGTGACATTTAAGGATTTTAAAAATAAGAATTATAATAGCAAAACCGTTTTTCACCTCTTCTGAAATCATATATATATATATATAAAGGAGAGGAAACAAATAAATCACAGAACTGGGAAATGGATGTCCAGAAAAAAAAGAAAAAAATGTCACTTGCATTCAACATGCGTCAGGAATTAGCCACAGCCTTTGTGCCCTGCTTGTGTTTTGCTTATGCTCCTCTTCTTCTTCTCTCTTTTTGTTCTTGTCCCAGGGGCTCAGTGTAGTCTGGAGGCAGGACTACAACACATCAGTTCTCAGGGTTCCCTCATGTTCTCTCCCCGGCATGGCCACCTTCGTCACCGCGAGCAAGCCCAACTTCAGGGTCACCAGCACGCGAGACCCCACCCCCCTCATCAGCTACCACACCGGGGAAGTAGACGGCTGGACGGCAGCTTACGGCCAGAACTCTGAGTCTGCAGCGACCGGCCTCACACACGAGATGCGCGCCAGTGTCATAATGAAAACCTCGGACGTGAACAGCTCCTGACCTCTGACCCCGGATGAGGGAGCATCATCACAGCTTCCAGGGCATAGGAATGACACAGAGTAGGAAAAGCAGCGCCGAGCCAAAACGGGTCGAGGTTCAAAACCTTTGATTCTTTTGTAGCTTCTCTGGGTGATGAATTCTCATTTTAAGAGGAGGAACTACTGACTGGTGGTAAAAAGTACCCACAAAAATACCATTTGTATAATACTCACGGTGGTAATTAAATTAGAATTAATAACACCAAAACTACACTTGTTTACACTCTCACACATCTGGTGCGGAATAATTCATCTCTCATTTATGCCGTTGAATGCTCACTACAAAAACCTCCATTCTCTGTAAAACCTTCTTGTTTTACACTTGCACAGAAAGTCTCACACTTTTGTGCTTCGTGAGCCCAAAGTGTCCTTAGTCCATCGTGTTTGTGCTAACACTTTAGCACACATAATGTCAAATGGAAGAAATTAGTAACTTTTATCCAATGAAAGAAAATGAACTTAAAGTTGTGAGGATGGCATAATGTTTTTGATTGCACAACCTAGTAGATGAGTGCGTTTTTATCAGTGTTTCCTTACTTAAGGTTTAAAACCGTCACCTCATATTCATCTACTCTGCTATGATTTTTAGCCGTGCACAGTTTCAACTCAAACTGATGTGTCTCAATTGGGACACTTCCCTTGATGCACTGCCATGTCCTACACTATGAACACTTCATAGCAGTGTGTGAATTTAGACCAGAGTTGTCTCACAAAGCACACACCGCTGCGCTAGTATACAGACATACAAATTAGCGGTAGCTTCTTTTCCAAACTAATATATTCGTATGCTTATTAAAGCCTGAAAAAAAAACAGTTTCACTTTTTATTGTTAGTGCTATGTTTACCGCGGCAACAACAATCGCTGCTGGTTTGCGTTGCTTCCGATACGTTGCCGAGATGGCGATCGTTGAGTGTTAGAAGTGTCCAGCGTTCCACAAAAAAATGTTGACCGTTATGAGTGCGCCCTCCAGGTACTCGCATTTTCCCATACATTGCTTTCGGACACATTTATGCACTCAAAACAGCAAGTTAAAGAATTTAAGTACAAGAACATTTGCTAATAGTTGAACACAGGAAGTTGTTTATGTATTACAGTTAACAAATCTCGCTCACATTTAGCCACACTTCCTAAGACTCCTCACAATACAGAGAACAAATCACCTGCCCTCTCCAGGCAGATCGCACTACTTGGAAGTAAGAAACGTGTTCACACCAAAGCAATGAACACTTCCTAGGAATTCATCTCTCAGTTGGCAAACCGGCTCTACCACAGAAAGCTGCTGAAAGAATCAAAGGCATGTTGTTATCAAGACTGACGAACATTGTGAAGCCCTGATTGGCCCCGCAGTGGAAACAGACGTGTGTGTGTATCCGTCTGTGTGTGTGTGTGCAGACCTCAGGACTCTACCCACCAACACACACACAGGCTAGGAACTATTTATCCTCCTCCTCTCCTCCTGGTGTTAATCATGTACATAGCTCATATGTATGAATGCCTGCAAGCCGCTTCAGAACCTTAATGACAGCACTAGTGTGTTTGAGTGTGTGTATGTAGCCTTTTTGAAGATGTGTGCCTTTTAATAACGGTGGCTGGATTCAAACTAGCCGTGCTTCAGTCGGCCATGACAGGCGCAGGTAGCTTTCAGGACATTTCATCTGCCCTGTGTGTGTTTGTGGATACCGACAGTTGTAGTGGGGAGCATGGAGGAGTGGTTAACCCTTCTACCATTGACCTAGTTAATTTAGTAACAATATATCAAACGTCCTCATATGTTAAATAACTATTTAACCTCCGTGCCTCACTTTCTGATTAGTTTGGGACAAAAATGTGTCCTTATCATAAATACTATACAGTTGCAAGAAAAAGTATGTGAACCCTTTGGAATGACCTGGATTTCTGCATAAGTTGGTCATAAAATGTGTTCTGATCTTCATCTAAGTCACAACAATAGACAAACACAGTCTGCTTAAACTAATACCACACGAACAATTATATGTTTTCATGTTTTTATTGAACACACCATGTAAACATTCACAGTGCAGGGTGGAAAAAGTATGTGAACCCCTAGGCTAAAGACTTCTTCAAGAGCTAATTGGAGTCAGGAGTCAGCCAACCTGGAGTCCAATCAATGAGACGAGATTGGAGGTGTTGGTTAAAGCTGCCCTGCCCTATACAAAATACACACCAGTTTTGAATTTGCTATTCTTAAGAAGCATTGCCAGATGTGAACCATGCCTCGCACAAAAGAGCTCTCAGAAGACCTACCATTAAGAATTGTTGACTTGCATAAAGCTGGAAAGGGTTACAAAAGTATCTCTAAAGCCTTGATGTTCATCAGTCCAGTAAGACAAGTTGTCTATACATGGAGAAAGTTCAGCACTGTTGCTACTCTCCCTAGGAGTGGCCGTCCTGTAGAGATGACTGCAAGAGCACAGCGCAGAATGCTCAATGAGGTGAAGAAGAATCCTAGAGTGTCAGCTATAGAGACTTAAAGAAATCTCTGGCACATGCTAACATCTCTGTTGACGAATCTACGATACGTAAAACACTGAACAAGAATGGAGTTCATGGGAGGACACCACGGAGGACACCACGGAGGAAGCCACTGCTGTCCAGAAAAAACATTGCTGCACGTTTGAAGTTTGCAAAAGAGCACCTGGATGTTCCACAGCACTACTGGCAAAATATTATGTGGACAGATGAAACCAAAGTTGAGTTGTTTGGAAGGAACACACAACGCTATGTGTGGAGAATCCAAAGGGTTCACATACTTTTTCTTGCAACTGTATATTTTTCCGCAGATCTTTAACCTTTCAATAGTTTATACAACAACACTGTTGATTCTAAACATTCAGTCTGGGATAAGTCAGTGAATAGGGAACGGGAATGTGGCGCCATCAACGGCAAGTCGTCCATCTTTGGAGGATACCAGCAACCGTAACCTATTAATTTACCATATACGAGTCAAAAATATGTTTTTTTAAAAAAGTGATATATTGGGACTTTTATCTAAGTTGCTCACCTAATTATAGCCTTATTATAGGAGTGGATGACAAACTTCAAATATTTTTAGAAGAAATAAACTTGCTCCCTAATCAAAATGTACGCCAAAGAAATCTTTAAAAGTGTAAAGAATTTCCCTCAAGAGGCCCCTGGGATTGTGTTAGAGGAAGTAGACATTATTTAGGAGAGATCTTAAGCAGTGTAATCATAGTGAGTGCATTGATTTTGCACAATTACATAACTGCTATAATAACAAGTAGGAATAGGGAAGTCAGGGCCAGAGAGGACTGTCGTCAGCAGAGCCCCGTTGTTTTTACGCTCCAAACGTCCTCTTATCCGTAGAGCACAGACTTCTGTGTCCTCTTGTGTGCTTATTTTGTCCACCTCTTCATTTGACATAAGATGAAATAACTAACTTGACAACATAAGTCCAAACATATACCCAGAATGATAAACTGTTCTACAATGCACTGTTGGAGAGTGTATCTGAAAGCTACTTGTGTTAGCAGCTAGAAGGCTAAAGCACGGTCTCTTTTCCCCATGCCTGCCTTAAAGCAGAGCTCAAGGGACAGTACTAAAAGTAGCAAAACAGTCGGACAAATAGGAATCTGCCAAGGTTTTTTTTAACCAAACCACTAAAAGAGACTTTACACTGGATGCACATCATTATCATGGTGAATTAATTTAAGAATCAGAGGGGGTTTGGTGAGAATGTGGAAATGGCAAATGGCTTTACCAAATATTTTCTTTAACGTGCCTCCTTATTGTTCTGCAGCGCATACTGACAGGTGGCTTATGTTTCTGTGAGGCTCCCCTTCATGATTTGATGGTTCAACTGCAGAATACACTTTAAAGGCCCTATTATGCTTTTTTAGGTTTCCTTTCCTGTAGTGTGTTGTATAGGTTTTTAGCATGTAAAATGGTCCCCCCCCCCATGATCCATGTTTTTTCCTTGTGAGCCTTTTTAGCTTCAGGAATGTTGTTGTAGTGGTCACATAGTCTCTAAACGCAAAACCCTGTGGTCGTTATGACCAAATCAGCTGTTCATTTTATTTTTTTTGTACACTCTTTGAGTGTTGCTTTGCATATAAACAACATGATCCATATTAGACATTGGAGCCAATTAATTTAATTAAATTGCATTGTTTGTGCTCGATATTGAGCACAAACAATGCGACTTGAAACTGAAAACTTGAAAAATGTAATCTTTAAACTCGTTTTTCATTCACATGGCGCCAAAAGCCAGACTAGATATAAGAAGAGATGTAGCCAGGAATAACTTAAGTGCACTTATAGGATAAGAAGTAGAGGTTTTTTTGCTTTAAATAAAAAAAAGGGACTTAATTGCAGCCAAAAGTTGATTACATTGAGATGTAATAATGTTTTCCATCATGTAGTTCCCACCTGCTTTTGCTTCGTGTGATTCACAGCCACTTCTGAGGAGTGTCTCAGCACAAAGAACAAAATGACCGTTGAGTTTATAGAGAACTAAAGAAGGTAATTGCTCAGCTCCTAAAAGGCAGCGAAGCGCGACATGTCTCCACTGTTTATTCTCTGTACTCGTTGAGCTACATGTGAGTCTACATGTAAACCTGATAATAAAGATCGTTTTGTATTTATTTTGGTGTTTAATAGACTTGATTGTATGGAGGACTAAAGCTGCCATCTTAATAAAAACTAAAATAGCAAGACATGTAATAAATGTCAAATAATTGTACAAGACATTTTTTAAATACAGTTGAACACATTTTGTTAACAGGGTAGGTAATGTTTAAATGCATTAATTACAAATTAATTTAAATACAAATATTTAATTAATTTTTATATTTCTTGACATTTTAATTTTCAAATTGACCTGCACATTTATTTGATCATTTAGGCTTTTATTCTCTATATAATCTACATTACTTAAACAAATTATAATTAATTAATTAATTTCTGCACATTTTTTCAATTAATCTGCAGAACATAAATAGAAATTTGATAGATTTATATAAATGAATATAAATTGGGAAATAATCAAAATACATTTTCAAATACAATCTTTTTTTTTTATTGACATGTTTATTTTCATATTTATTTGATCATTTAGGATATTATTCTCTCTTATCTGCAATATTTAAAAACGTTTTCTTTTAAATTAATGAATTCATTTCTGCACACACTTTCAAATTAACTGTCAGAATAAAAGTCTTATCAAATAAATGTGCAGGTCAATTTGAAAAGAAACGATTAGCACAGGAATAAAAACTCAATCTTTACCTGTATTTAATTAATTGTATAAATACAATTTAAATAATTCTAAACTGAACATTTTTATAAAATGGGGAATAATTAAATACTTTCTTTAAAAAAGAATTCATTTTTCAACTAAAACTTTTTTTTCTATTTCTTAACACATTTAATTCAAAATCCAGGCTCTTATTCTCTCTATTATCTACATTTATTTTTTCATTGGTTAATGAATACATTTCTTAACATATTTATTTTTCTTATCAACATGCACATGTATTTGATTATCCAGACTTGTATTCCCTCTATCTACATTTATTTAAATGTAATTCATTTATGTATTCATTTTCTTTATTTTAAGGAAGCTTAAGTCCTCCATATAATGATACACAGAGGGAGTTTATGTTTTCGCACTCATGAAGATCAAGTCCAGTTTTATGATTTATGAGAGACTTTGTATTTGTTGCAGTTAAGGAAGAACATAAAGTCCATTAAAGATGTTGAGGTCATGCAGCCGGTCCTTACAGGGGAAAGGGGGTTGGGACTGAGGTGTGAGATAAGAAACACAGCCTGGTTCTGAGCTGTGCAGGTTAGCACATGTAGCGCTGCATGGGGGTTAGAGTGCGGAGTGGACAACTTTTAGCGCGTGCGGTTTATCTTTCTGTCGGAGCAGATGTTTCACACATGAACACTCTGCTCTCTCAGCTAACCATAGCTCTAACTAATGTTTCAGTTTCTCTTCTCAGTTCTCAGCTCCACTTCCTGTTTGCCTCTGAGGCCTCAGTTGCATGGCTGGCCAGTTGCCTTGACAACTGCTGACCTCATGCTGTTAGTCATGGTAAACAGTTTGTCTCTAGTATGCTATATTTTGCTCTTTCACAAGCTTCCTTGTGCCCATGTTTCTTTAACAACAATCAGTAAGCGTCGTCAGAAAAAGTCCCTTCTCCACTCTCATTTCCCCATAAACACAAGGCTGAAGTGTTCAGGGAATTCTTTCTTGAAGTTCATTTATTTTTGATACCATGCTCAGCAAGGCCAAATTCAAATCCTCTGTTGTCACTTTCAGGTTGAAAACACAAAAAAGGGTAGGCCTATAATCAGGCAAAAATATAACTTAGTATTGTTCATAATCAAAGTTTAATTTGGACTCATTTTCCTATTTAAAGAAAGTTTCCTTTAATATGATATGTTAAAGTTTATATTTAGCCAGAAAATAAATGTCAGCGGTGTTTCACTCCTGACATCTAGTGGTGAAAAATACAACTGCAGCTTTATATCTAAAAAAACAAAAAAACGACAATAGGGCTATAATAAAGATAGTTAGGTTCAATCATCAGTTAGAATATTAAAAAAGTGCATGCAGGAATATTTAATAACATATTATAGAAATGTCAGAAGAGGCACAGTGCATAGCATAAATATAAATAACTGTCTGAAAACATTCTACAGCTGCAAGGGCACATCTATTGACAGAAAATGACACAAGGAAAGCTCAAAAAGACCATGGGAAAAAATATATCAAGTCACTAAAATGCATTAATGGTATAAGCAGTGGCGAGCCCGTCAGGGCCCTCTGTGAGGGCCTAAGATATTCTAAGAAATAATATTTGAAAACATTAAAAAAACATTTTTTTTTATATATGTTTTTGTTGTTACATTTTTCATTAGTTTTACCAAAATAACTTGATTTAATTGGATTTAAAATAATATTTCCAAATAAATAAATTTGAATCTGCCTGTTCAGTTTCTGTTGGAATGTGAAGGGTTAAATGCCGTCTCTGCGAGTTACTAGGCTTGTTTGAGACGCGTTGCGGCTCGCCTCGAAAGTAGACGAGAAAAGCCGATCGCAGCCGGGGGAGGTCTCAAAAAGCTCGCCTGAAGTCGGACAGCTGCTTCTCAGGTCGATTAAATGAAATCCTTGCTTCCCTCACTTGCGTCGTTTCCCTGTGTTTAGTCCCTCCCACCAGGGAAGCATGGAGGGACGCAAGGAAACCACGAGAAGCAGGGAAATTAGTTTTAAGAGCAATGGGACGTCCTTTCCTCCGGAGCGTCACGTGAAGCGACGTCGGTTTGTGATGACGCTGCACAGCTGATCGTCTGACAGCAGCTCTGTCCCCGTTATTTTCACAAACACCCCCGCCTCTGTTAGTACACATTTACTGACACAAACATTTGTATCATCTGTTGTAGACCCCAATAAATCAAATCAAATAAGAACTAATTCTCAAAAAAGATAAACGCCATTCTTAAAATGTATAAACGAACAATAGTTTGATTAATATTGATTAGAGTGCACAATAGAAATAAAATAATTGAGAGAAGAAAAAGAGATATGTTATCTATCAAAACCCAGTTAGATTAACATTCATTGGATTGCACACTTTGTTTGTTTGTTTGGATATGTAGTAAATTAACATTTAAATAGCACTTAATGACTGACTGAATGGAAATGACAATAAATGAAAATGTAAAACGAAAAAAGCGATCATGAAAATGTTTCCAAAAAATGAATTAAATGATTTTTGACCACTTTGTTGTTCAGATATATCACATATTTGTAACTAAATGATACATGAATTGAAACAAAACACGGTATAAACTGAGGAGTGACTCCCGTGAGGTTCATGTATTTTCTTCACTCTGCTCTCATGTCAAGAAGCATCAGATCAGTGCATGCACTGCCTCGTCCAATAAGTGAGCGATACACAGTAAGGGGGCAGGGTGAGTATCTGAGGATTTCATCGGAGGATGGTCTGGTGGTTCCTCGGTTATCGCTCCTCCATGATCGCTCCTCGCTCCTCGGTCCTCCGGCAGAAATAAGAACCATGGGACGGTACTCAAGATGGCGCAGGCAAATCAACTTCCGGTGAGACCGAGGGCCGAGGAGCGAGGAAATGAAAATAGTCGACCTGAGAAGCAGCCAGAGTCGGCTTCGTCTTCTTCTTCTTCTTCTCTCGTTTTTTTGGCGGATTGCAAACAACTTTAAGGTGCATACCGCCACCTCCGGAGTCGGCTTGACTCGGTTTTCATTTATAAAGAATGCACACGTGTTTAATCGTTAATGTCAGATATGTACTAAGTAAATACATTTGTTCCTGCTCAAGATTAGATTAAACTTTATTGTTATTGCACATATTACAGGTACTGAGACAACGAAATGCAGTTTAGCTTCTAACCAGGTGCAACAAGCAGTAAAGTGAAAAGTAATGTACACAATAGACAGAATAAAATATAGAATGAATTGAATGATGAATAAACAGTGAGGGGTATGAATACACTAGATATACACAGCAGCCTGAGAGCAGTATGAACAGTGTGTATGAATGTGCTAAGATATATAAAGTATGAACACGGTAAGCAGTGCAAGTATAGTATAAAATATATAGATATTAATGTCATGATGATAAACATTGTGGAACAATGATGAAAACTGGGAATGGATGTGGCGACGTAAAACTGACACAAAACAACAACAAACTTTTGCTGAGCCAATTGGAGAGTTTCATCAGCAGCACGGGGTAAAAACCACCAATGAGCGCTCAGCTCGAGATACCAGCGAGTCGTTTCCCATCAAGCATTTCGCTTCCGCAGCCCGTGGAGAGGAACTGCGCCGCCTCGCCGCGCCTCGCTCTCAAGGCTGCGGGCGTCTTTGTCCCGCAAGATTTCAACGTCTCATGGAGGAGAGCCTCCAGAGCAAGTCGGACAAAATGACTAACCATCGTACGAGCAAGACGTTGATCGCAACTGCACAGGTCTCGCTTGTCTCAAACAAGCCTACTGTGAAGACGGGAGAGCTTGTTGGTCCCTCTCTACGTTCACAGAGGGCCAGCTATAGTAACTCAATGAGAGAGTAATGTCAAATGACAGTACAATTGACCAATCATATCTTCCCTCTAAATGGGCGGGCTTTATTTTCGCGGACTTTATGACAAGTTCCGCCCGCTGTGAGGTCTATGCAAGTGGTGCAGTGACGCGTCCTAAAACCCGGAAGTAAGCTTCGCTCGGATTCCCTCGACAGAAAGCAGTGGGATTTCTCCATAGGATTTTGGAAGATAGCTTGAAATAAGGTCTGTGGAAAACGAACCTGTTAGATAGATAGGGATAAATGCACGTTTTGTTCAGACGGATAATATCCACATGTCTACCCTACTTTTATTATTTTCGAATCATAAATCTAAACGATAGATTTATGATCGATAGATTTATAATTAGCATAAGTTCGTTCATGATGGCTCACTTCAGTGACAGTGATGACATCGTTGCGAAATTATTAACCGAGTCATTTTCAAGATTGAGTTACAATGATAAACTGGAGTGGCAAAGGATCAGCTGCATGACCCGCAAGTGCTTCATCCAAAAGGACAGGAGGATGGACTTTGTGTTTCAGTGATTTGATCATCAAAGGTAGGCCTAAGTCATTTTCAATGCGGGCCGCCGTGCCGACTTAATTCATTTGTAATTGTTATTTGGCTGTGGGTGCCCTGTCATGATAGGTGTTTATATAAATGGTGTTGTTCTGTGTGGTAGAGGGTCGCTGTCATTGATGCGTTTTGCACCCCGGGCCGCTGTTTTGATATTCGGCTAAAGTATACGCTGTGACGTAATATCTCTTCTTTTTTTTCCGAGGGAGGGGGGGTCAGAGGGCCTAGGTATAAAAGTCACGGCTCGCCACTGGGTATAAGAATGTGCGCGGAGGAAGGAGAAGCTCATTACATAATGGGAAATGTCCCAGTAATCTAGTGCTGCAGTCGAATTGTCCGTAGCCTCATCTCAATAACCCTCCCTCCTTTCCCTCACTCGCGTCCCTTCCTTGCGTCTTAGCTCCACCTCCGAAGATGCGAGCGAGAGACACTAGGAGGTGACGCGAGGACAGAGGAGTCCTCAGGTATTAATTAGGATGTCCTCGTTCACTCAAACGTCACTTTTAAACAACGTCTGTTAATGATGACATGTGCACAGCTGTATCCCCTCTCATCGGGCTTAACTGAATAACCCCTTATGCTGCGTTCACACCGGACGGACCGCGGCTTGCAGTTAGTTATCGTGTCATTCAAAACAGACATACCGTTGACGCGCCGTTGACGGACAGTTGAGGTTGTTTACACTTCCATGCAAGATCGTTTTGGTTATTTCGGTCCTTGACTATGGAGGAACAACTATTGCTGCTTTTTACCTTCTGTGGAAGTGTATCGTATATCTCCGGGAACCCACTCACAGCCACAACGATCATCTCTTCCATCTTTACAACTGATCAACAGCAGGACGTCAGAGGGAATCCCAACACTGATTGGCTTTCGCGAGAATGCGACACGTGAATTTGATGCTCGAGTTGAAAAAATTGAACTCTCGCGTTTGACGTGGCCCCCTTCAATCGCGTGATTCGCGCCGCATCCACCGCTTCATGCTCGCCGTCGGAGTGAATTTGCATCTGTCCGCGTCTCTGCATTGACTTTACATGTAATCGCGCCGCCCCCAAACATCGCATCGCGTCCGGTGTGAACCATAGATGGTATATATAAATGGACGTAGGGTCCGTGACTTCACCCATAGGATTCTGCAGAGTTGCCGAGAAGCCCTTAGTAGGCGGAGTCGGCTACTAACGGCTCGACAGTGACGTCAGAGTCTAACTCCCGCCTGCTCCCGCCAGCTCCAAATAAGGGCAAAGAGGTGGTGCTGAGGCGGAGCCGAGGTGGTGCTGAAGCGGAGCCGAGGCGGGACGGGGCGGGACCTGCTGCCAACGAGCGTGACGTTACAGAACTAGCTCAGGCTAAGAAGCTAAGTTAACATGCTCTCAGTATTAAGCTAACAACCCAGCTTGCGGTCACTGCTCCTCGTTCCCGGCATATTCTGAAGGTAAGATATCCTGTAACTTTACAAAACTTGTCCTTTTGATTTAAATGTTCTTGAACCTACTACACTATACAATTGTTTTTTAAGTGCTTCACCGTTTTTCAAATATAAATGTCATTTGTAACTAAACTTTGTAAACTAGCAGAGATATGGCCAGTGTTGCGTGAATTAGCCTATGGAATTAGCCATAGACTGTGGCCTATACAGTAGGCCTATAAGGAATTAGCGTATTGTGAATTAAACAAAGCTTTCCCCTATGATTTAACTGTTCTTGATATTACACTATACAAGTTTCAAAACGCTTCTCCTTGATTCAAATATAAACAGTGTTATATGCGTGGGCTAACACATGCAAAATGTGCATATTTATACTTTTTGACCATCAATTGTATATACATTTAATCCAACGTTACTGTTTCAACAGCGATGTGAGAGTATACATTACATATGACTGTAGAAAAAGAAAGTTGCTTTTATATTGATTAAACAATTTTTATTTATTTCAGCATTAAGCAAAAAGAAGATGGCAACCTCCTCCACGCCAAACTGCACAACCTGTAAGTTGATGGTCCTGGCTTACTTTACATGACTTCAGATGATTGACATTACACACAAACATACTTTGCACACATACATATATATACACATATATATATATATACATCTTCTTTTTTCTTAATGCTGAAAGAAATAAAAATGGTTTAATCAATATAAAAGCACCTTTCTTTTTCTACAGTCATATTTAATGTATACTCTCACAGCGCTGTTGAAACAGTAACGTTGGATTAAATGTATATACAATTGATGGTATATATCTGCATAATTGTAGATAAACAGCACACAGTATATACATATATATATATATATAAACTGTGTGCTGTTAATCTGTTTTTTGAGGTGTTGCTCTAATATATAATCTATACTTAATTTGATATTCCTCATTATCTGAAGCATTTGTTACTCTCATTTATTTTCCTCCCATAGTGATTGTATGGATAATCGGAGACAGCTATGTCCGGCGTGCTGCCCAGAGAGCTACAGAGACCATCGGCAGCAACTTTGGCCTCGATCTGAGGGTGTGCTGGTTCGGTTGGGATGGACTGCGCTGGAGAGGTGTCCTCCCCTTCTTTTCCAACTCCCTGCGAGGAAGAGCAGCCCCGGAGGTCCTCCTCATCCACTGTGGCGGCAACGACTTGGGGGATGTGCCCAGTTGCTGAACAAGATGAAGGAGGACCTGCACCAGCTTCACCATCGGCACCCTGGCATGAAGATCATGCTCTCCCAGATAAACCAAAAATAAATAAATTACATTCATATTTTCCCTTTTTTGTCTACTGATTACTGAAAATGTTAGCTATCACATCCAAATCCGACTATCAAATGAAAGGATAAGCTAACCATACAATACAGAAAATATTACACATTAAGGCTCAAATCTTTTCCCAAGCCGTAGCAGTCTGAAAAGAGTCCCAAGTTTAAAAACAGAAAATCTTGACAATGAATGTCATTTATCAGTGACAATGCAAACAACAAGAAGGTCTCCCCTAATCCCATGTATTTTGGCATCAAATATGTCATAAGCATACCATGGAATGTAATTATGAAGTGCAATACCCACAATCCCTACAGGGTCGTAACATCACAGAAGATAATACCTTTTAGAGAGTTTCAAAATTGTTCAGTATGCAGATAAATATTTGTTTTACAATAGAAACATTTCTCAATAAATGTTCCCACATGTTGTGAGCATCAACTTTAAATCTTTTGTCAACAAATAAAACATCTTAATTTCCTTCACGACAACATTTTGTTTATAACACCACTACATTAACAATAAGCATAGGAAAATGATAAATGTCGACATTTAAGATTGTGCTTTGAGTCTTTATTTAATCAGATCTATTTCACATTGAAAATGTGATAAATACACAAGCCACATTGAAAGTTACATCTTGCATTTTATGACTTAAGTACACTAGAACATAAATTAAAGATGTGCAACAACTGTATCAGTAATTAAAATGATATAACTTATGTACAGGGTTGGGAGGGCTACTTGCCAAAAACAAAACAAAAAAAGTATCAAGATATAAAAGTAATGTAACCTGATAACTTTATTTTTCTTTTGGATTACCTCAATATCAAATGCAATGCAAATAAACACAGGAGAGAAGAAATATTAATGATTTTTTTACTTAAATGTATAATATAATACCATAAAGCAGATTCAGGCAGTAGGTGTATTGATTCACAATTAAAGTATTATCCTACAGAACAGTACCGCTTCCAGAGAAGAGATACAATTTGATCATTTTACAACAAACACTATATGCTCTTTTTAGGTTTTGAATAAGATTGTAATCCTGTGTTTCCCTATTATTAAAAAAAGTAAAACTAATCCGATTACATCTTTTCCTATGTAACTAAGGATTACACTTTCCTTTTTTTCTATACGATCTTGATTCGTGTTAGATGTAATCCATTACTACCTAAGCCAATAAAAGTCATAACTTTTGGAAAATTGTCTCAAGTAATAAATTATGCCTTCAATCTCTTTCACGTGGAGAAGACATCACATTGGCCGAGGCATTGCAACTTCCCTCAAGCGTCCTACATGAAAGAAATATCACATGTTAAAAATGTGTGCACAAACTATTCAGTATGACCCGTCTTAGTTTAAAGCCCAAGTGTAAGAGTGAACAGAGGCGGAGTCTGCCTGTTTTCCAATTTGTTTTGTTTGTTGGCTGCTGCTACCCAAACCAACATCCTCACAAGCATTGACTGTTGGAATGTCATTATGCTCGACATTTTGAACAACAAAGGCTTCTTCAGGTGTGTCTTGTATCATAATGATATTGCTCTGACCAGCAGCAAGACTGTTTTCACCACTACCATGGTCGACATCTGCAACCTCCTCATTGCTATTAACAGTCAAACTAGGAGTGTCACTTACCTCGTCATTGTTACTCACCCTGCTTTTCCTTCTAGGCTGTTGTTCTTTGCCATTGGTGAAATAGAAAATGGTGGGCACTGCAGTGTTTTTCAGGCCTCTCCTTCCCTAATAAAAATAATAAACAAAAACACATAAAATAACTTTTTGAGGTCTGTAGATATTCAACTTTCTTTTGAATAATGTTGTTTTAAATTTAAGAGTGCATTATAAAAGACAATAGAGGGCCAACATGTTAACTATGCAGTTAATCCATTCAACAATTAAGTGTTTCCAAGATTCAGATTCAAAGGATTTATGTCATATGCACATAGGCTACAGTGTAGGAATGGCAATGAAAATCATCTGTCCCGAGCTCCTCCAACAATGCAACATAGTTATATAAGACATAAAACAATAAAATAAATTCAAAATTAAATTAAGAATAAATTAGTGCAGGCAGAAATCTATATACACGTAAATATAATAAGACATATGCAAGAACAGAATGTAAAGATAAATATTGTATAGTAAGATGAAATTAAATCCTTTTTTTTTTTTACAGTGATAGCTGTTAAGATAAATAAGTTATAAGATGACAACAGATGAATGAATGTTTAAAATAATGTAAAAAAAGGCAATATAATTAATCTGTTTTTAACATAGAGTATGTGGGGGAAAATGGCAATTCTCTATCTATGATAAAGATTCTTTGCATAAATTGAAGATTGTTTGCAAACAAATTCGATTTCTATGTTTCTATACTGGCAAAAGACCTGTCTGCTGCATTCGACACGGTGAATCATCAGATCCTCCTTCGCACTCTTCAAGAACTTGGAGTTTCAGGCTCTGCACTTTCCCTCATCACCTCATCCCTCAAAGACCGCACCTACAGGGTTACTTGGAGAGGGTCCGAGTCCGACCCTTGTCAATTAACTACAGGGGTCCTTCAGGGCTCTGTTCTTGGTCCCCTCCTCTTCTCCCTGTACACAAACTCGCTCGGATATGTCATTAGCCCGCATGGTTTTTCATACCACTGCTACGCTGACGACACCCAATTAATTATGTCCTTTCCCCGCTCAGAGACCAAGGTCGTCTGCTTGTCTAGCTGACATCTCTCAGTGGATGTCTGCTCACCACCTCAAGCTCAACCTTGACAAGACTGAACTTCTTTTCCTTCCGGGAAAAGATTGTCCCACTCTTGACCTAACAATCAACATTGGCACCTCTATTGTTTCCCCGACTCAGACTGCAAGGAATCTGGGTGTGATCCTAGATAACAACCTGTCCTTCACTGCAAACATCGCTGCTACAACCCGCTGCTGCAGATACACGCTTTACAACATCAGGAGGATGCGTCCCCAGCTGACTCAGAAAGCGACGCAGGTTCTGGCCCAGGCTCTCGTCATCTCACGCCTAGACTACTGCAACTCCCTCCTGGCTGCTCTACCTGCATGTGCCATCCGACCTCTGCAGCTCATCCAGAATGCAGTGGCTCGTCTGGTCTTCAACCTTCCTAAATTCTCCCACACCACTCCGCTCCTCCGCTCCCTTCACTGGCTTCCGGTAACTGCTAGAATCCACTTCAAGACACTGGTACTTGCGTACCATGCTGCGAATGGATCTGGCCCTTCCTACATCCAGGACATGGTTAAACCGTACACCCCAGCACGTGCACTCCGCTCTGCATCAGCCAAACAGCTCGCTGCACCCTAACTGCGAGGGGGACCCAAGTTCCCATCAGCAAAAACACGTGGGTTTGCTATCCTGGCTCCAAGATGGTGGAATGAGCTCCCCATTGACATCAGGACAGCAGAAAGCTTACACATCTTCCGGCGCAGACTGAAAACTCATCTCTTTCGACTCCACTTTGAGCGATAGAACTATTAACAAAGCACTTATATACTAATAAAGGACTGGCTTATCTACAGCCAGTTGAGTAGCACTTGAAATGTTTTTGCTCTATGAAGCCTGATGTGCTTATATGATTCTGTTTTCTTCAAGTTTGTATTTTGTTGGTCGAACGCACTTATTGTAAGTCGCTTTGGATAAAAGCGTCAGCTAAATGCAATGTAATGTAAAAAATGTTAATTTGGCCTTTAATCAAAAGAACATTTCTCATCATTGATGTGCAAGCTATGCCATAACAATTATTTAGCATTGTATGATGTATAAAATGTATTTAATTAGTAACAACAATTTACACTCACAAATGGAACCAAGTTATTTAAAAAAAAAAAGGATCTGTACCCATGAGTCCGTGTTGAAGTGATGACTCTCAAAGTGTTCACTGCACAGGCGAGAAGAAACGTTTATTCCTCCGGATGTTCAGCACCCACTGGTCCAGCCTGTCTGGATCACCTAAATGTTTACAAATATTTCTATATAGTCTGTGTTGGTAAATGTAATCTAGGTTGCACATTTGCTGCTGAAATACATGCATGGGCCTACCAAGTTACTGCGTGGCACTTTGGTTTTGATAAAACAGTGTAGTTCCACTATATAAACGTTACATTCATAATCAAACGAGACAATCTGCAAGATAAATAGCTATTTGTTGTTATTCTTAATGCTTGTCATTCACACGTTAAGAAAATAAAATAAGTACCGATACATAGCAGAACAATTGTGGCGATGTTCAGCTTAATAAGCCTTGTTCAACATCATTTCTTTAGCTAATACTATAGCAGGCTGCAGGCGAACCAAGTCCACGTTTCGCTGCATTCCTTGATCTCCAGTTATAATGCCGGGCTCCGTCGCTGGCCGAAGCTAACGGAGCCGCAAAGGGCTAGCTACGGCTCCGGTTAGCTTCGGCGGTGGACTCCGGCGGCCACCACTGGGATAATTGGGTCCCCTTTTAACATTTGCTCCCATTTAGCATTATGGGCGTCATAGCCATATACTATAAAAGTCTTACCCAAGGCTGAATCATAAACTAAACTGTATATATATATATATTAGGGCTGTCAGTCGATTAAAATATGTAATCGCGATTAATCGCATGATTGTCCATAGTTAATCGCGATTAATCGCAAATTAATCGCACATTTTTTATCTGTTCTAAATGTTCCTTAGAGGAATATGTTTCAAGGTTTTAATACTCTTATCAACATATGAGTGGACATATGCTTTATGCAAATGTTTATTATCATTTGAACAATGAAAATATTCTCATGAATATTTAACAACAACCTCTGAACATTACAAATATTCGCCTCAATTCAACCTGGAACCTCTCATACAATAATACAATACATATGGTGTGTGTGTGTGTGTGTGTGTGTGTGTGTGTGTGTGTGTGTGTGTGTGTGTGTGTGTGTGGTGTGTGTGTGTGTGTGTGTGTGTGTGTGTGTGTGTGTGTGTGGTGTGTGTGTGTGTGTGTGTGTGTGTGTGTGTGTGTGTGTGTGTGTGTGTGTGTGTGTGTGTGTGTGTGTGTGTGTGTGTGTGTGTGTGTGTGTGTGTGTGTGTGTGTGTGTGTGTGTGTGTGTGTGAGATCGTTGGAGCTATGTGCAACTCAAGGCATATGCTCGAACCGGAGCTGCCTGGACGCTGCAATCATGCTGCACACTATCCGTGCTGAGTGTGCTGACCTTTCGTACAATGTCCCACTGTCTGGCTTCCTGCATAAAGTCAAGTGCTCGGCGCAGTTGTGGCGAAATGTCGCTCCTCTGTTTTCATTGAAACAGCTCCTTACAGGTCTCTCTCTCGCTCGGGCCACACATACACACACCCTCCCGGTCAGTACTCAAGTTGTAAAAAAAAATCAGGGGGGATGGTGGATTTTATCATATGGAGACATAATTTGTGCTGATAACCCGCAGAGGGTGGGAGACCAACCAGAATAAAGATAATTATTATACTCCTAAAACAACATGCATGTTATGGATGTTCAGATACTCTTGTCATTGCTCTTGACCAAGGCACCTCAGAATTAGAGTCGGTCCCCGGGCTGCCATGGCACCACTAACATTTAGGGTCAAATGCAGAGGACAATTAGTGCTGGAGTTGAGACCAGGAGGCGGAGTCGCAGTCTTACACGCTTCTCTGCGCTCTCTCCTAGGCAGTCATCCATAGGAATCCCGAACCCAATAAAATACCCAATATTAACGGTGTGTGTGTCTGCCCAAGGACAATTGAAGGTAAAACCTAATAGAGGTGTCATACATAATAACCTAATAAAAGTAAATGTAACAACTACTACAGTGCAACAAAACAGGAATATTAAATGTGGTCTCTTAAACACAAGATCTCTAGCATCTAAAGCAATATTGGTAAATGATTTAATATCAGATTATAATATTGATATATGCTGTCTCACTGAAATTTGTTTGAGACATGAAGAATATGTCAGCATAAATGAGGCCACTCCACCCAGCCATATCAATACTCATATTGCCCGAGGCACGGGCCGAGGAGGTGGAGTTGCAGCAATCTTTGACTCAAGTTTACTTATCAATACTAAACCAAAATTAAATTATACCTCCTTTGAAAGTCTCGTTTTTAGTCTTACGCATCCGACCTGGAAAACTTTGCAGCCAATCTTATTTGTTACAGTGTACCGTGCACCAGGTCCTTATTCAGAATTCTTATCAGAATTCTCTGAGTTTTTATCAACTTTGGTACTTAAAACAGATAAAGTGATTATCGTAGGTGACTTTAATATTCATGTTGACGATGATAAAAATAGCTTTACTGTTGCATTTAACTCTATATTAGATTCTGTTGGTTTTTGTCAGAGTGTAAATAAACCAACCCACTGCTATAATCACACTCTCGACCTTGTTCTGACTTATGGTATTGAAATTGAGCAACTATTAGTCGAACCGCATAATCCTGCTTTATCCGACCATTTCTTAGTAACTTTTGAAGTACTGTTACGAGACGACAAAGCATTAGTCAAAAGCTCCTGCAGCAGAAACCTATCTGTTAGTGCTATAGCCACATTTAAGGAAGAGATTCCACCAATACTTAACTCGATAGCATGTCTGCATGTAGGGGAGGAAACTTATATAAAATGTACACCACCCCAAATTGATCATGTTGTTGATAGTGCTACAGATGCGCTGCGAATAAAATTAGACTCTGTTGCTCCTTTGAAAAAGAAGAAAATAAAACAACATAGATTAGCTCCATGGCATAATGCCGAAACCCGCAAAATAAAGCAAAAGTCGAGACAACTTGAAAGGATATGGCGTTCCACTAAACTTGAAGAATCTCGTTTAATTTGGCATATTACTCTCAATGAATATAAGAAAGCACTGCGTAAAGCGAGAGCAGCCTACTACTCTTCATTAATAGATGAGAATAAGAATAATGCAAGATTTCTTTTCAGCACTGAAGCCAGGCTGACAGAGAGCCATAGCTCGATTGAGCCTTCTATTCCCATAGCACTCAGTAGTAATGATTTTATGTGCTTTTTTAACGATAAAATTGTTACTCTTAGAAACAAAATTAATGACCTCTTGCCTTTGACCAGTATAGTGTTATCAACAGCTCCCGGAAACGTAAGTTCTAATATTACACTAGATAGTACACTAGAATACTTTTCAGCCATAAACCTTGAACAATTAAATTCAATGATTCTCTCTTCTAAACCATCAACGTGCATGTTAGACCCAATTCCAACTAATCTGTTGAAGGAAGTTTTTCCATTAATTAGCACTTCTTTATTAAATATTTTGAATATGTCTTTATTATCAGGCTATGTTCCACAATCATTCAAAGTAGCAGTGATAAAACCGCTTCTTAAAAAGCACAACCTCGATCCAGAGGTTTTAGCCAATTATAGACCTATTTCTAATCTTCCGTTCCTCTCAAAAATTCTTGAGAAAGCGGTCGCAAAACAGCTGTGTGATTACTTAAAAAACAATGATTTTTTTGAAGATTTTCAGTCTGGCTTTAGAACACATCATAGCACAGAGACAGCTCTGGTTAAAGTCACAAATGACATTCTAATAGCCTCTGACAAGGGACTTGTCAACTATTCTTGTTTTGCTCGATCTCAGTGCTGCATTTGATACTATCGACCATGATATCCTATTGCAAAGACTAGAGCACTTAGTTGGCATACAGGGAACTGCTTTAGGCTGGTTTAGGTCCTATCTATCTGAACGCTCTCAGTTTGTACGTGTCAATGATGAATCTTCCACGCAAACCAAAGTTAGCCATGGAGTGCCACAGGGCTCAGTGCTCGGACCTATTTTGTTCACATTATATATGCTTCCGTTAGGCAATATTATAAGGAATCATTCTGTAAATTTTCATTGTTATGCGGATGATACTCAACTATATTTATCAATCAAGCCTGATGAAATTAATCATCTAAATAAAATTCAAGACTGCCTCAAGGACTTAAAAACGTGGATGACCTTAAACTTTTTGATGTTAAACACGACCAAAACTGAAGTTATTGTACTCGGCCCGAAGAATCTACGAAACAAATGATCTAAAGATATACTAACTATGGATGGCATTAATTTGGCCTCCAGTGAGACTGTAAGGAATCTTGGTGTTATATTTGATCAGGATTTATCCTTTAACGCCCATATAAAATCAATTTCAAGGACCGCCTACTTCCATCTACGTAACATTGCAAAAATCAGGCATATCTTGCCTCAAAACGATGCAGAGAAACTAGTCCATGCATTTGTTACTTCAAGGCTGGATTATTGTAACTCTTTATTATCAGGGTGTACCAAGAAGTCAGTCAAGTCGCTTCAGCTGATTCAAAATGCTGCAGCTCGTGTACTAACCAGAGTTAGGAAAAGGGACCACATTACTCCTGTTCTGGCTGCCTTACACTGGCTCCCTATAGAACACAGGATAGAATTTAAAATTCTTCTTCTCGCCTACAAAGCCCTTAATGGGCAGGCGCCATCTTACCTTAAAGAACTCATTATACCCTACTGTCCTACTAGGGCATTGCGTTCCAAGAATGCAGGGTTGTTGGTTGTTCCTAGAGTCTCTAAAAGTACAATGGGAGCCAGAGCCTTTTCTTATCAAGCTCCACATTTGTGGAATCAGCTTCCAGTTTGTGTTCGGGCGGCAGACACCCTATCCGTTTTTAGGAGTGCGCTTAAGACCTTCCTTTTTGATAAAGCTTATAGTTAGGGCTGATTAGATTCAGCCCCTAGTTTTGCTGATATAGGCTTAGTTTGTCGGGGGACATCTTACTTCTTCCTTCTCTCTGTCTATACCTGTGTACTCTCATGTTCCGATTAACCCAGCTTCCCCAAATTTCTTTCTTTTTGGTGTCTATATACGCTGGGATCCGGAGTCATGGATGATCCGGCGCTCCTGTGTCCTGCATCGCGAGCCCTGGATCTTGAATCGTGGCTGTGGTCCTGGATCATAGGTCCTGGATGGATATCCTCGTGGATTCATCTTCCTATTATACACACATGCATTTCCAAATATTTGGACTACCTATGTTGCAAATGTATTATCTTTTCAATTTACACACGGCATCTATTGCACGTCTGTCCGTCCTGGGAGAGGGATCCCTCCTCTGTTGCTCTCCCTGAGGTTTCTCCCATTTTTCCCTTTAAACTGTGGGTTTTATTCGGAAGTTTTTCCTTGTACGATGTGAGGGTCTAAGGACAGAGGGTGTCGTATTGTCATACTGATATTCTGTACACACTGTGAAGACCACTGAGACAAATGTAACATTTGTGATATTGGGCTATATAAATAAACATTGATTGATTGATTGATAGTGCAAAATCTGTTTTTCACTTTAATTTAAAGGGGGGGAGGAGATACAAAAATGTGGTTATAATGGAAGTCTATGGTACAATCTTGTAGGTTAACAGTCCCTCATTTATTATTCAGATGGATCAACTGATTACACTAATAATAAAGTCAAAATAGTTTTTAGAATATTGAATTATAGTGTATTTTTTCAAAAAAGCAGTTACTGGTATACGATCAAAACTGGTATCTAAAGGGTTACATTGGTATCGTAATTAATTAAATCATTATGTAAATTAAACACTTCATAAAACATTTGAGGAAACAAATTAGAAAAAAATTGATCCGTCATCATTTTATTGCAGTTCAAATACAAATATTTTATGTTAACATTCCCAATGTTACTTTTTTTAACAGGGCATTAAGTGCAAATTGAAATTGTTTACAAAATATGAACATATATTAAAAGATTATACAGATAATACAAAATAGGACCAATGTTGTCAATGGCTGCCTGCTCCACTCTCCCCCATCTCAGAGAAGTTTCCAAAGATTTTCATAATCATGCTTTTTGGTCTAAATTTTTCTGGCTCTTGCTTTCGGATTGTTAGCTAAGCAATGGCTTTGAAGCCAAGTCTTGACATATACCTCTAGTCTGAACTTGTTCAGTGGAGGGCCAACACTTGATGAAAAGCAAGGCTGACATGCTTTTTACCTCTAGGGAGCTTCTAGTTGTGGTTAAAATTTGCATCTGACTAAACCCACGTTCACACTCAGCTGTGGAGATGACGAGAGTGTTCACTGCTTGAAGGAGAGGTTTCAGCTCTTCTGGTGCTGGTGGTATCATTTCATCAACAGTTTTGAGTCTTACCAGCTAGCTAACACAAGAGAAAAACGTAGCTAAACTCCAAACTAAGTTGTTATTGCTGCTTATGTCCATAGATTCCACCTTTGGTGATTAAAGTAGTGAGTAATGACTAAGATTACTGACTCTTGACTTACCTGAAATGTTATTTTTAGTATTTTTAAATATGAAGTCCCTGAGATCGCGTTGTCCTCCTTGCTTGGCCATTGTGATGATCGTTACCTGCACTTCTGGCATCGATCAAACAGGTGCATCACGGCGCTCTGGCGCCCTCTAGGGCACTCGCATTGTATAGCGTCAGTGACTTGGTAAAAATGTCATTGCGTGTGTGCGTGCTCCCTCGCCCACAGTATTTTACTCAAAATGCGCAAAATGAATGTTGAAATAGCAGTAATACCAGGGAATGGCAGTTTTAGAAGGGGATGATTTTGACCGTTTTTATTTCAGGGGGGATGCCATCCCCCCTCATCCCCCCTCAACTCGAGTACTGCTCCCGGTCCTCCCGATGGCCAGTCGGTGCTTGCCGGTGAGCGTGGAAGTGTGGTCTGCCGCAAGCGGGCGGCAGGAGCGGGGCTGTCAGCATCAGCTTGTAGATGATATTTTAAACTCAATGCGCTCTGAAACTACGGGGCGGCCGAGGACAAAAAATACACATGCGTTAATCGCGTTAAAATAATTAGTGGCGTTAATTTCTTTTTTGCGTTGACGCGTTATTAACGCGTTAACTTGACAGCCCTAATATATATATACACATGTATAAAGGGTTACGTCCTTAGCTGGCTAATAAGCTACATAACAAGCTAAGCTAACAAGCACACAAACACCTGGTAACGGCGTTAACATGTATAATATTATCATTTTACTCACCGAAAAAAGCTGAGAGTAGACTTCTTGGAAGTTCTGTTAGTACATTCAAGCGCACAGCACAGACATTTTAATTGTCTGGTATTTGTAACAATATTCCCACAATCACCACGAACACGGCTAAAGCTAACGGGTCAAGTACAGTAACTACGACTAACTAACGTTGTAGCCTCTATGGTTGTAGCCTAGCAGAGTGGACAAGTTGCTGTTAGCTGACAGTGAGGCACGTGCCTGTCCATCAAAGTGACCACGCCCTAATTTATGCAAACACTTTAAGAATAAAAGGGTCGCGTTAGAAAACAATTCACTCACAGATCCATAATCATGAAGGTGGAATCTAACTATATCGATAATAAAATGTATGGAGCCAGGGGTAGAAACATGTTTTTTTCTGCTGTAAAATTGGGCATTTTAACATGGGGGTCTATGGAAATTGCTCCTTTCTGCAGCCATCGCCTATCGGCCAATATATGAGCTGCAGTGTGTGGCACTTCCGTATTGGCATCCCGGCTCTTCCCCAGAGTTTGCCGCTTGGTGTGAACGCAGCATTAGAACCGGCCCATTTGTTGTTAAATATCTATTTAAATACATCTTTCTCTTGTTAGTCAAGGAATTCAATGTATGATGGTTGGTCCTGCTTTTGTGTTCCGTTTTGGTTTAAATTGTAGCCTACATTTAAATAAAAATATAATTATAGTAATGTGAAAGCCTTTACTCTGAAAATGTGTGTCCTGTAGATCCCCACATTCACCACAAACCCACATTCAGGACTGTGAATTTTAAATAATTTAACTCCTGAATATCTTAACACAAAACAATACAAATAATTGTTGTTTATCAAGATCTATCCATTTATGAAATAGCTTTCTTAAAAGCTATGTTTTAGTGACGTTCAAGGTAATTAAACATGACTTAAATTGTTAGTATAACCTTAAGAAATGAATTGCACATAATAATTCCCACGGAGCTGTGAGCACTTATACATGTATGTGACGTTTTTCCACTCAACTTCCAGTTGTCGGTTGTCCTCTGTTGAAATCGACCAGCTGTGAAGGTGGGGGCGGGGCTTTTATACGTGAAAACACTTCCGCGTGGTGTTGGAGCACCGCCCAATGGCGGTGGTGGAAGGTTAACCTCTGCTCCGCGCGTCCCTTGATGACTGATGAGCTAGTCAAATTTACAAAAGAAGGAACTCAAAGCACCAGGATAGAGGTTAAACAATAATCTATTTTAATGGTAGAAAATAACAACACACCATACAGAGCACTCTGCAATAGTACAATACAAAGCACTCCGGGCTGAATTCTACTACCGTGTGAGATACGTCCCACGACAGTCAGTCAGAATACAGCACCGAGCATAAGAAGGTTACAGTATTTATACACATAAGCGGGGAGGAGTTGTGTAGGTTCCTCCTCCCTAGCTATTTGTTATTGGCGATTTCACTTCTGGGCGGGCTAGCCAGTGAGTTGGCAGTTTTCCATTGGTCGGTTTCACTTCTGGGCGAGCCCCTAGGCAATGAGTCAGCAGTTGTTGATTCCATCTGTTTCTCCATCTCCTCCTGTGTGTGTGTGTGTGTGTGTGTGTGTGTGTGTGTGTGTGTGTGTGTGTGTGTGTGTGTGTGTGTGTGTGTGTGTGTGTGTGTGTGTGTGTGTGTGTGTGTGTGTGTGTGTGTGTGTGTGTGTGTGTGTGTGTGTGTGTGTGTGTGTGTGTGTGTGTGTGTGTGTGTGTGTGTGTGTGTGTGTGTGTGTGTGTGTGTCTATGTCCCTCTGCCCTCAGGCAGTCCCACAACAATGCTTTGGAGTCATGACAGAATGCACACCCATTCCCCTTTAACGCACACACATCTGTTTAAGCCAACTACTCCAAAATGTTGTGGCAATTTAGTACTCGTAACATGAAAGAATAAAACAGAGAAATCAATAAAACACAAACACATTGTTGAGAGACGTTCTTTTATAGTGTGTGAAATATGTGGTGCTTGAAACATGTAGGTATTTTTAATTTATAGAAGAAAATGGTTTCCTGAAAGAGTTATTTGGAGTAGCCATGTTACAGTGGGTGGAAACAATGTTTAGGGATATGGCACAACCATTAGTAGACATTAATTGGGTTTAGATGACATTTAACATCTAAGACAGATAGTAAGATTAGGAAAATAGAGTGGAAAGGATTGGATATGTTTTACCTCAGTGTGTTAGAATTAGCTATAGGTAATGCGGCCCGAGATCTCTCTCTCTCTCTCTCTCTGCCTGTCAGAATGCTACGACCCCATCTTCAGACAAATGACCGCACCACAGGAGACTCCTCCTCCTCCGGTTTAAAGACAGACAACCCGAGCTGAACCAACAACCACCTGAGGCATCCAGAACCATCTCCACCTGAGGCATCCAGAACCAAACCAACATGCTGACAAAGAGGCAAACTCTCATCGGTCCCTCAAACAGGACATGAAGTTCCAAACTGAGCCGTGTGATTTGGCACAAGAGCAGAGTGGGACATGAGAGCAGAATACACCACTCCATGCAACAGCCAAGAGACTGAAAAGGAGGAGATGAAATGCAAAGCAGTTGGGCCACTGAAAAGAGTTACAGCAGGAAGATCCAAGTGCGGATGGACTGAGGAGAAGACAGGATGGAGGAGAAGACAGAACCAGAGGAGTTGGCATGGGCCAGCAGAACGTGAGGGGGTCGTGGCTTGACGACCAGAGGGGGAGAGAAGGAACACAGGAGTGAGTGAGTTTACACATAAACACACTTATTAGAAAATAATCCTAAAAACACACTGAGGGTAGAACATATTATTCAATCTTTTCATAATATAAACAAATTATTCTTATAGAGATTCTTATTCATGTGAGAATTTGGGGAAGATTTAATTTGTTACAATATAGATAGCAGGCAAATCTTTATTTGAATGGAAAATGTTAAAGGTAGAGCTGGGACCAAGCCAAAGAAAGTATTCCAATCTAGAGTATTGGTTTCACCATTGTAGCATGGTTATTACCATAGGAGAACTGTTAAGGTGGAAACAACATTTGTTTGTCGTCCAAGATGTAGAGTTTTAAAAAGACACTAGGCAAAGAGCGATTGAAGATTTTAATTTTGAAAAAACTAGTATAATTGGGAGTAATACATGCGGGGCCTTGGATCACTCATTTTAATGGTGCATATTTTCGACAACAAATATCGTTCAGGGAGAAGGGGTTGCTCAACCCACCCTGCAGATGTTTTAAATCTTACTTACAGCTTCAGAGGGAGCGCACGGCACCAGAGTATGAGTTTTAAAAGACAAGTGCCACCACCTCCTAATGCTCATCCATTTAATCAGTGATGACCTGACATTTAGAGATGTTATTTAAAGGAGAAACATATCTGCCATGAGTGAAAATTCCTGAATTGAACTACAAACCATTAATGAAATGACTTCTGTTTTTGAAGTCCTTGTTAGAGCACCCAAGGTTCCACACACTGTTAAAGGGGGTTAGCATAGTTATTTAAGTAGACCAGAAATGAAAATAAATTAGTATAATGAGTTATTGATATTCCACCGGTTTTCACACCATTTCAGGGACTTTATCACTGCATTAGAACAGACCACCCAAAGCCAGTAGGGCTAAGAGACCAGTCCCAGGGGGAGTTTAGGCTCCAGGGTACAAGGATAGCATAGGGGTGCCCAGGGGAGGCCTAGATGTTGCACTAATTCCATGTCCTAAAATACCGATTGATCACGACGGCCTCTTCTAGAGAACATATTACTTTTATACCTTAAATGGTATGAAAGGAGGGAGGGTACATTTCTCATGAGGAGACAGTTACAAATGCTAGTAGAACAAGACGGCCCACCCCAATACAGATGTTGATGAAAATGATGAGTTAGTTTGAATGATGTTAAACGATATGGATGTTCAGAGATGAGGTTGTTCAATGTGATTCTTTAAATGATGAAATCATGTGAAGAAGTGAGCAAAATAAAATGCTAAAATGGAGTGAATCCATTTCAATTTACTCTATACTATTCCAAGATAGTTTATTTCATTTTTATTATTTTTCACTGATCTATATGGTAGATTTCATGTATTTTCGAATCATTACAATTCTAAAATGGGCAGTTTCTTTTCACTTTGTAAAAACAAGTGCCTTAACACTGAGTGTATTATGAGAACGGTTTCTGTGAAAGGAGGGAGGAAGAAATGTTCTGATGCCAAGCCATTGCTGCTATTTTGAAGAACCATATTGAATGTTAACACTAAAAGTTATGCACAAGGGAACACTTTTATGTTTGAACACAGTCAAAGTATTTTTGTATTTTTGTAAAGTTGAGGATATTCGAACTATTCCATTTTGATTGTATGTTTTTGATATGAGTTATGTACTATGCAGAGTTCAGATGAAGAACTCATTGATTTCAGTATTATACACACCTTTTAGGTGTGTAAGGAGGGACTGTTAGAAATTAAAATCAATGTTTTGATGGCATAATGTACCTTAAATGTACCTTTAGTTTAAATGCTGTTTTATACTGAAAAACCAGACGTTCTTGTGCACAACCAGTTAGACTTTTATTCTGAAAATCCTTCACCTCCGGTTAGCATTTAGCATGAGGCTAATATACCATTTCCTATAGAGGTTAATTTAGCAGCGATATGATATGATGTTGCACACCGAAACCTACTGATTTCAACACTACAACTATAGACGTCGAGATATTATTATTGTTGGATATTAAATGAAGGTACAGTTTATTTGAGTACGTTATCGTTTACAGATGTGGGTAGCATGTCACAACATTCGGAGCGACCGGAAATCGAATTGCTGTGAAGGATTTCCTGTATTTTTTGGAGTGTTGATTACAGTGTTTGGAATGTGTTGAATGGAAAGTCATGAAAGAGTTAAGGAGGAGAAAAGGAGTGTTTAGATATATATTGAATGTACAATGTCTGTATCATGTGATATGTGTAACAACGGACATTAAATAGTCGAAGAGCCGGCCCCCAGGGAGGAGCCAGGAGAGGCTATATAAACAACGAAACCTGAGGGGTTTGGCCTCTTTTCTCTGCTAGCGAGGGCCAGAGGCAGCTGCTTTTCTGTCGGACAATATCCTGTTTGTGACTTTACCACGCTTTTTATTAATTAAAGTACCAATTTGAAAACATCTCAGAGACTCCATTTAGTCTCCTTTTTAAGCTTCTCTTTCCTGGACGCGAGAATAACCATCACAGTTAACAGAACCCATAATGAGAATGCTTCATATTTTAGGTTTTTCTATATTTACACTTACAGCATAAACAAAACACCAGTGGTTTGTTAAGTTGAGTGTAAGACCTATAATGATTTATGCCTTACTCTCTGATAAGAGAGTAGGCAGTTTTTTCCCTCTCCTCTGACAGCAGTTCACAGGGAGGGGGGCTCCTGACTTAAGGAGAAACACATTGAGGCCTCAAAAAGGTGGTTATGTCTAGGGCTGAACGATTAATCGATTTTAAATCGAAATCGCGATTTTAAATGATGCGATTATCAAATCGCAAAGCCTGCGATTTTATTTATTTATTTTTTCACAATTTTTTACATTTTTTTATTGTGTGTCAGTCATCCACACCAATCAGAAGTGCTGTGCTCCACATGTACCAGCCATTGTTAATCAATCAGAATTAGCCCATGATAGAAGGTGATAGACAGATTGATCCAATCACCTGCCAAGTGCTTCTGAAAGTGCCTGCCCTTTCCAAATGGCTTCCAATGGAGCTTTAGATGCTTTGGTGAAACCAACCATCTGATTCAGGTTAGTAATGCTCCATCACATGTTTCTATTACAGGGTGAATCTTAAACTGAAACTTGACTTTAAAGCAACCCAACGGAAGTTTCATGTAAGTTTAGCTCTTTCACTCGTAGCTCGGGCTGCGGGGGTGCTAGAGACGGGAGCACGTTGATACGACCTTCCTAGCCAGAGTTATGGCCGCATTTTACAATAAACTTCCGTTGGGTAGCTTAAAAACAAATATCGCAAATCGCAATCGCAATATTTGTCAGAAAAATCGCAATTAGATTTTTTCCCAAAATCGTGCAGCCCGAGTTATGTCATAGCCATAGAATATTTCTGGTCATGTCCTTTTTTTTTACACAAACATGGGAAGGTGTGTCTTATGCCATAGCCAATAGAAGATGTTGGTTGGGAATAGAGGAGGTGTTTTTTTGGGGTTTCGATCCGGTTTTTTGAGCATAAAGAGACTGTTTTTTTGAGAGAGCGAAGAGAGAGGGGGAAACCCCTGGTACACTCTCTTCCGGTAGGCTCTGTCCTTCAGAGCTGGGTAAATGGCTCTCGGTTAGATCTATCCTGGAAGGCGTTAATAGGACATACGGGAATCTTAGACCTAATAGCTTTATTTAGGCTATCCTGGAAGGCGTTATTAGGACGTACGGGAATCTTAGACCTAATAGCTTTATTTAGGCTATCCTGGAAGGCGTTATTAGGACGTACGGGAATCTTAGACCTAATAGCTTTATTTAGGCTATCCTGGAAGGCGTTATTAGGACGTACGGGAATTTTATAACTTATGGTTTTATTTAGATCTTGGATAGATGAGAAATATGAATTCAGGTTTTAGATCAAAATATAACCCCAGCATGATATGTTGCGTATGATTATAATGTGTTAAAAGGTAAAAACCCTGTATTAGTTTGGACCTATTTTTCTTCAAATAAACTGATCTCACCTGTTGGATTGGGACAACTAAAAGAAAATCTGTGCTCTCCTCTCCTGCTTAAAAGGTAAGACTGCACCCTGCCACACTCACACTTAGGTAGGGACACACTCCATTTACTGATATCAAAATCCTTCGGGATCCCTTAAACAGATTAAAAAGAGTTGTCTGAATAGAAACAGCAGTTAATTGAACCTGGTTCTTCGGGGAGTTAATAGAGGTGAGATCTTGGTGGATCTGAGCCAAGCAGTAAACTTACATAGACTCAATAACTTCGGTCAGGTCAATTAGTAGGTCAGAATAATTTACCGGAATAAATTATCAGGACCTCACCAACTCTAAACATGGCGCCCAACGTGGGGAGAGTGTTGAGAGCTTCATAGTATGTTGAATACTTAAAACGAAAGTTAGTTATAATAAAATATAATCAATTATATTCTTGTATAACCCACAATGAAAATGCTTCATATTTTAGGTTTTTCTATATTTACAGCATAAACAAAACACAAGTGGTTTGTTAAGTTGAGTGTAAGACCTATACTGATGTATGCCTTACTCTCTGATAAGAGAGTAGGCCGTTTTTTCCCTCTCCTCTGACAGCAGTTCACAGGGAGGGGGGCTCCTGACTTAAGGAGAAACACATTGAGGCCTCAAAAAGGAGGTTATGTCATAGCCATAGAATATGTCTGGTCATGTCCTTTTTTTTTACACAAACATGGGAAGGTGTGTCTTATGCCATAGCCAATAGAAGATGTTGGTTGGGAATAGAGGAGGTGTTTTTTTGGGGTTTCGATCCGGTTTTTTGAGCATAAAGAGACTGGTTATTTGAGAGAGCGCGAGAGAGAGGGGGAAACCCCTGGTACACTCTCTCCCGGTAGGCTCTGGCCCTAAGAGCTGGGTAAATAGCTCTCGGTAAGGTTGCCTGGAAGACGTAATTATTACATACAGGATCTTAGAGCTAATAATTTTAGTTAGACCTTGCCTGGAAGACGTAATTATTACGTACAGGATCTTAGAGCTAATAATTTTAGTTAGACCTTGCCTGGAAGACGTAATTATTACGTACAGGATCTTAGAGCTAATAATTTTAGTTAGACCTTGCCTGGAAGACGTCATTATTACGTACAGGATCTTAGAGCTAATAATTTTAGTTAGCCCTGCCTGGAACACATGAAAATGTATCAGGATTTTAGAACTAATTAGAAAACCTACGCCATCACGAGGAAATTCCTTTTGAATTTCGTCGGAAGACTTTAATGGGAGAAATATGAATTAAGGTTTTAGATAAAAATATAACCCCAGCATGATATGTTTTGTATGATTATAATGTGTTAAAGAGAGAAGGTAAAAACCCTGTATTAGTTTGGACCTATTTTTCTTCAAATAAACTGATCCCACCTTTTTGGACTGGGACAACTAAAAGGACATCTGTGCTCTCCTCTCCTGCTTCAAAGGTAAGACTGCACCCTGCCACACTCACATTTAGGTAGGACCACACCTCATTCACTGATACCAAAATCCTTCGGGATCCCTTAAACAGATTAAAAAGAGTTGTCTGAATAGAAACAGCAGTTAATTGAACCTGGTTCTTCGGGGAGTTAATAGAGGTGAGATCTTGCTGACCTTGGTGGATCTGAGCCAAGCAGTAAACTTACATAGGCTGCTTCTCAGGTCGATTAAATGAAATCCTTGCTTCCCTCACTTGCGTCGTTTCCCTGCGTTTAGTCCCTCCCACCAGGGAAGCATGGAGGGACGCAAGGAAACCACGAGAAGCAGGGAAATGAGTTTTAAGAGCAATGGGACATCCTTTCCTCCGGAGCGTCACGTGAAGCGACGTCCGTTTGTGATGACGCTGCACAGCTGTTCGTCTGGCAGCAGCCAGCTCTGTACCCGTTATTTCCACAAACACCCCCGCCTCTGTTAGTGCACATTTACTGACATAAACATTAGTATCATCTGTTGTAGATCCAAATACAGTTATGATGCATAACTAAAAATACATAACTTTTTTTTTTAACGCAATACATGATTGTCACTAAAAGCCTTGTCTCTACATTACAATAAAATATAAAAAAAATAATTGATTAATTAATTTGAATACAAATTCAAGTTAGTAGCTAATAAAGGCATAAAAAGACAGAAATGTATAATTCTTTCTTTAATAGAAATGTTTCTTCTGCCCGTAAAGTGTCCAAACCAGGCTTTTCTGGATAAGCGCATTTTTAAAACTTAGTTATTGTCCATGCCGGTTTCAGTTGGATAATTTGTCACAGATGCTCCGATCAGATCGGTCTCCTCCATTTTGTAGATTATTTATGACTTTTGAATCCACATAAACACATCGTCAAAATCCGGCTTACTTTGAGCATGTGTTTCAAACAGTTTAATCCCTTTGTGAATTGTTTCCACTTGCGCCGTCCTTTACTTTCTTCATACAGCGGGAATCCAAATGAATTAATCCTGAGTCCAATAACCATCAAAGTCACTCCAATAGTGCTCCTTAATTACGCTTTCATCCTCCTTTAACAAAATACTTCACATTCATCCAGTTTGTGACAGTAGTTGTAGCATTTTTGAGACTTTTAAACTTTAATTACCGCTGTTGCGCGCCCCCCCCCCTGTGTGTGTGTGTGTGTGTGTGTGTGTGTGTGTGTGTGATTATTAACCCCCTGGGTGTGGATTTGCAGGTTCACTGCCACAGTGGTAACGGAGCGTGTTGGCCACCGTGTTTCCAGCAGCTCCACGCACAACCGAGCAGAACAACACAAAGCTAGCCATGTATACACTACAACACATGATGACCATTCACTGTGTGTGTGTATTTTTTCTTGTCCCATGTGGTCACTTTTATAGGCCTCCGGACATCTTGCCTGTTAAATTGTGCTGACTGTGTGAATTTCTGTGTGGGGGCGCAACTTCCAACAGGAGTCATTTGGGGGGGATCTTGGCAAAAAAGGTTGGGAACCCCTGCTCTAGATGGTTTTGTTCAGCTTTGCCAGCTTCACTGTTGAGCTTTATGTTGTGCCCAGCCTTCTCCTGTCCTGTGCTCTGAAATCAAAATGTGGATAAGCATAAAATAAACACTACAATACAACTTGTTATTTGTTTTTTGACAACAAAGGTTGTTCATTTGTGTGTATAAATATACAACACAGGCTATATATATATATCAGGGATGCAAACTCATTAGGTATGAAAAAGGTGACAAGGATCTGAGCCCCACGGAATATCAGGAATAACAGAGGATTTTAGCAGTCAGAACAACCAAAGCAGCACTGTTAATAATAACAAACGCCAAAGAGTCACATCTAATAGAAATATATAAAAGCATTTATTTTAATTGTGTAGCAGTTAGTTTATAATTTTGGCAGGACTGTTGAGCATTTTGAAAATGTATTTTCATGCCTCTGTTCAAGGCTTAGTCTTTCTGTATAGCCGGTGGTGTAAAGTAACTAAGTTCATAAACTCAACAAGTACTATACTTGGGTACAATGTTGAGATACTTGTACTTTATTGAAGTATTTCAAAGTTTTGCCACTTTGCTCTTCTACTCCACTACAGTTCAGAGGTAACTGGTGTACTTTTCCTCCACTACATGTATTTAATACCTTTAGTTACTTTACAGATGTGGATGAATGATGTGAAATATAATCAAGTGTTAAATCAGACTTTAGTTCCACCTGGAGTAAATTCACAAGCTACCCTACTGTATACAAAGTCATTCAAACTAGCTGCACCTTTACCAGCTTTGAGAACACTTTAATGATCAATCATTTTAAAACATATTATATATATTATTCTGAAATGGACCAATCTGCACAATGACTACTTTTACTGTCGCTACTTTAAAGGTGGGGTAGGTAAGTTTGAGAAACCGGCTCGAGATCGCTAGAATTTGAAAATACACAACCGGAGAAAATCTGCCACTTCCTTATAGAGCCCCTCCTCCAACACAAACGAACGCGCACAGGACCAATGAGGGCACAAGATAAGTTTGTGCCCCGATGGAAGGCTGACAGGCAGGTAGGCCAACCAATCCGTTTAGCCGGGCCGGCTAAACGTATTGGTTGTACTTTTTACAGTATTACGGCTTCCACAGATGACATTTTTTTATGGATTTTTTGTCAAAGCACTTAAGATATTCATTGCTATCGGGATGTTAAGAGCATTCCATGGAATATAACAAAAAGTGTATCTCGAGCCGGTTTCTGAAACTTACCTACCCCACCTTTAAGTACATTTTGATGAGAATACTTTTACTTGAACATTTTGAATGCAGGAATTTTACTGTAACAGAGTATTCCTACACTCTGGTACTTCTACTTTTACTCTAGTACAAGATCTGAGTACTTCTACTTTAATCAAGTACAATATCTGAGTACTTCTACTTTTACTCAAGTACAAGACCTGAGTGTAAGAGAATATTTTAATCCGATCTTGATTGTATAGAGTTTCTCTGCTTTTCTTAGAATCTGTCTTATTGCAAACATGCTTTTCAGTTAAAGTCATATGATCCTCTCTGTAAGTTGAGGTCACAGGTCAAAAGCTTCTCTGCTTTTCCTGTGGGGGAGGATTTCCTGTCCCTCTGCATTTGCGAGACAAACAGATCTTTGTCCCGACATCTGGCATTGATTAGGTAAAGCGCGGGTTTCTGTGGTTCCGCCTCTTCTCATGTTGGTGCGCGGTGTCTCCCCTTTGTGTTCAGAGATGACTTGGTGGCTGCACGGGCAGTGTGAAACCATGTAATCTCTCCGGCTGTATTAATTGTACTCTTAAATAAACTCTAAGTGCTTTGGCTAACGACGACCCAGACTCCATAATTTCACCTCAACATTGCTACACAGAAGTTTTCAATTACAGATTGGCGTCACAAACAGGATATCAATACATCTTCAGAGACTGGTAAGTGTAATTTCAAATCCACATTTGGACATTGCCTTGCCAGAATCTGTGATTGACGATATCCTAAAATTACCTGTGAAACTGAGCGGTTGTGTTTCATTTTTGGTTAATGAACTGGCTGATAGCTTATGTTCAGAGTAACCTTAAAGAAAGGCATCAGTAAAGTGAAACTTCTGTTTAAAAGCAATGTAAAGATTTGTATTGAAACGAATCACCGAATTCTGGAGATTTCAGCAGTCAAACTAGTTAAATCAACTCGCCTCGAAATCTCCCTGTTCCCCTCCCCCCCAGCGGAGAGCAGCAGGCGAGGAGAAATAAAGCACAGTGTCATATTCTCTTACTCACACCATTATGGTTTTGGAACTAAACAGAACGATTATTAATGGGAAGGGCGGAATGCGGGTATATGACGGAACGCTGTGTTTCATAAACTGAGGGGTTGTTGAATTTGGCTGTTGTTAAAATAAAGGGTACTGAATTAATTAAAAGTCTCTGCTCTCCGGATCGGGGAGGGCAGAGCACCACTAAATTAGCATAGTGGTTGTTGATTGAGAATAAAGTAGTTATTGCTCTTCAACAGATTCCGTTCTTAGCACTTGTACAAGTACATATGAGTAAGCAGGCACTCATATTAAACAGATATTTCCCTACCCCCGCTGAAGTTTCCCTAATTCGGATTAAATTAAATTGGAGGAATTTTCGCGCCGGTGTTTGTTGCGAGTACATGTTTGTTTGTTAGCCAGGGTAAAATGAACTAAACTTTAGTTATCTCACCAAAAGTAAATGACTTGAGGAAAAATAAATAAATGATGTAGAGCAAAATTATACATTGTAATATAAATGTGCTGCAAAAGGAAAATAAATAGAAAAAGAGTGTTTTTATATCCTGCATCTGTCTTACAATCGAGACCCTCAGAGGCATCACTGCTCATAAATACCGGCCTGAGGAAATCAGGGTTGCAAAAAAAATCTGTCTGCTCAAATAGGTCAATGTTGTATTATTTGTTTAATTTATTCTTAATCTATGTATTGTATGGTAATAATGAATTAAAAAAAAAACGTAATGTATTGAACACATTCCGAAACAAAGCAGATAAGACAGAACTAGACTCAGACATAATACTAATTGTGGTTGAAACCTTTTGCGCTGTTGATGCAAAATGAAAACTTTGTTGATTGTCTGTTCCAACTGGCCACTGGAATGGGATAATTTATATAAGTTGAAGTTCAATTACAGTTTTAAATATAGTTTAACATTCTTTATTAAACTGTTTCAAATTATTTCTACTACAATTAGTCTACAGACATTACTACAATTCCAATAGTTGCTGAACTACTGAGCTTATGAATAATAGAGTAAAGGTAGCTGGTTAAGCCAGGATCAATTATATTTGTTGAGGTTTTATTGTGTACATAATAAATGTGTTTGAATAAATTGAGCAATTTTTAAAGGAGTATAATGTTGCAATCTCTGTTAAGATAAGTAATTGCAGTTCCAAGATAGATGTTGTTTTTCCCTGGGCCTCTCCTTCACAGGCCCACACAATAAATTATGACATTTCCAAATCCGAACAGACAGAGATCAGTATACATGATTTCAGGGAAAAGGAATGTTGGTAATAATAATGTCAAATATTGAAAATCTTAAACTGGATCAACAAACCATGTTAGTGAACCCTACTAATAGGAAGCTAACACATGCAGGACCGGTTGTTTTGCATGTACCTTTAAAAAAAAATAAAAAAAACCTATGTGGGAACTATCAGCAGATATCAAACCCCAACAATATTTTCAAAACTCAAATGAGGAAGTTTTTTTGCGAAGCTCAAACACTTTACCAAAATCAACTAAACTATTTGCTCAAAATCTCCCCCTTTCTCTGCTCCTGTGGTGCTGCAGAAAAACGCAGCACACGGGGTCAGAGACAGGCGTGACCTCTGGAGGGGAAGAAAATCTGAGCAGACCACGGAGCGACCCATTAAAAGTTGTATGGCCTCAGCACAAAGAGGAAGATCTGGAGATGGTAAGGAACTCTGCCAGAGCAGGCTACCCCAAAACACACACACCCACACACACACACACACACACACACCCACACACACACTTTGGATGTGTATTTCAAAGAGTCACATCTGATAGAAATATATAAAAGCATTTATTTGAATTGTGTAGCAGTCAGTTTATAATTTTGCCAGCACTGTTGAGCATTTTGAAAATGTATTTTCATGCCTCTGTGCAAGGCTTAGTCTTTCTATCTGTATAGCCACTGGTGTAACTAAGTTCATAAACTCAACAAGTACTATACTTGGGCACAATTTTGAGATACTTGTACTTTATTTGAGTATTTAAACGTTTTGCTAATTTATTCTTCTACTCCACTACAGTTCAGAGGTACATGGTGTACTTCTACTCCACTACATGTATTTAATACCTTTTAGTTACTTTCAGATCTGGATGAATGATGTGAAATATAATCAAGTGTTAAATCAGACTTTAGTTCCACCTGGAGTAAATCCACAAGCTACCCTGCAGTATACAAAGTCATTCAGACTAGCTGCACCTTTACCAGCTTTGAGAACACTTTCATTATCAATCATTATAAAACACATCATATATATTATTCTGAAATGGACCAATCTGCACAACGACTACCTTTACTGTCGCTATTTCCACTATATTTTTTGATGAGAATACTTTTATACTTTTACTTGAGTAACATTTTGAATGCAGTACTTTTACTGTAACATAGTATTCCTACACTCTGGTACTTCTACTTTTACTCAAGAACAAGATCTGAGTACTAAAGCTAACGTTAGCCAGAAACATTTTTCAGTTCGCTTCACGCTCTGCCGCTCCGACAGGGAGCTCTGCTCTGAACACCCCGTTCTAACAGCTGTTCACCAGCGGTCCAGTCTGTGCCACAGTCACTCCGGACCACACAGCTAATATTAACGAACGCATCCGTAGGCAGTGATGTACCTGAACGCGTTCATATTTTGGGCGAACGTGAACTGAACGTACTGTATTTCCGCTAGATGAACGTAATTGAGAACGCGTTCATTCTCAGCGCTGTATAACGGCGTTCAAGAGTGCGTTAATTCTCAGCACTGTATTATAACGGCGTGGTGTTGTTGCAGGAAGTCCCGACAGAGAATACTTTTGAGATTCCACTATCACTGAGCGATCAGAACTCGCGACAAGGGAAGCAAAACCAGACAACACAACATAGCTTCAGGTAGCAAACAAACTGAGATATTAAAACGAGAAAAACGCGGCTGAAGGTTAATCCATAGGTTAATCCAGCGTTTCTCAAAGTGTGGGGCGCAGAGATGTGATAGGTGGGTTGTGAAATATAAAATTTAAAAAATATATATATATTTTTTTTTTCACACTGGTGAAATATCAAAACAACGGCCCGCCCGGGGTGCAAAACGCATCAATGAAAGCGACCCTCTACCACACAAAACAACACCTGTAAATAACCCAATTTGTGTTCTTTGAAATTGAAAACGATATTGCATTGTGTTTATTACTTTCATTACAGTTGTATGTCTTAAGTGTAATTTGGCATGCTTTTATTTTGAAGGCGAGTTTACGCTGTTGACAGTTGTTGTTGCTATGGAAACAAGAAACATTTCACAGCGGGCGGAACTTGTCATAAAGTCCGCGATAATAAAGCCCACCCATTTAGAGGGAAGATATGATTGGTCAATTGTACTGTCATTTGACATTACTGTCTCGTTCAGTTACTATAGCTGGCCCTCTGTGAATTCATAGCTGGACGTCCAATCAGCTCCTGTCTTCTTCACTCACTTTCACACTATAATAAATAACTGCCTTTGCTTTGACTCACACAGCCTCAGTCACTCAATCACCTCGTCCACTGTGTGTGTGCCTCTCTGTGACAAGCTAAACATCATGGCACAGTCTAAATTGTATTCTTAAAAATACAGAAAGGAGTGGGAATCAAACCCTGAGTATAAAGGATGGTTGAAGCCTTATGACAGTGCCACTCAAAGCAAGCTGCCATTATTTAACACTAAAACAATTGACTCTGCAAAAAAGGTTGAAGCCATCATGGCATTAGCTATGGCTGAACACTGGCATGTGATCACATTGGGGAGGCATGCTTTCTCGGACTCCACTGCTGCTAAGCACTTCAAAATGCATCGGACAACCCAGCTAGCGGGGAACGTTCTCACAACTTTGGCTAACGTTACCTATTGGTTCTAATAAGGTTTTAAAGAAACGTTTTAATCTGATGTTCAAAGAACCTTTTTAGGATGTTTATTTTTTCAAATAATGTTCCTATAAGGTTTAAGGTTAACTAAGACATAACGTTTTAACTGCAACATTCAGAGGATGTTTTGAGGATGTTATTGAGGCCTGAGATGACAGAAAGTTTATTTATAAAACGTTCCTTTAATGTGATATGTTAACAAAGGTGGAACGTTTTCCTTGCAACATTCTAAGGATGTGTTTTGGACGTTGTTGGGTAACACATTAAAGATGTTCTTTATAAAATGTTCCTTTAATGTTACATGATAACAAATGAAGAACATTCTCCATGCAACATTCTGCAGATGTTTTCAGGATGTTATTGAGGCCTGAGATGACAAAGTGTTTTATAAAATGTTCCTTTAATGTGATAAGTCAGCAAAGGTGGAACGTTTTGCCTTCAACGTTCTAAGGATGTGTTTTGGACGTTGTTGGGGTAACACATTAAAGATGTTCTTTATAAAACGGTCCCTCAATGTTACATGATAACAAATAAAGAACATTCTCCAAGCAACATTCTGAAAATATTTTCAGGATGTTATGACGCCTGAGATGACAGAAAGTGTTTTATAAAATGTTCCTTTAATGTGATATGTTAACAAAGAGAGAGAGGAGATGCTTTTGAGCGAACGCTGGCACACTTAGCTGCCGCTGCTCTCCAGCTACTTTTAGTTTTATGTAGCCTAATGCAACTGTTATCGCTCACTTTGATGACTTTGGCCATTATAATATGATCTGGATGTATCTGCCCAACGATCGAATTAACCGGTGTACGTATATGCAGTGTGTGTGTATTTTGGACTAACATCAACCCTACTTGCTGTGTGTCGGGGCCACCACCCCTCACCTGGCTGCTTCCGCGGCGTGAGGCCCATCCTCTAGCCAAACATCACCGACGACAACTATGTGGATCAACGAGCTGTTTGTGTGGTCTGTTCTCATCTGGACTGCCCTGTCGTTCAACCTAGCGACAGCGGCACTCCAATACACAGCTGCTAAGCTCCTCCGACTACGATTCCACCTGCCCGATACATCACCGGCATTGCACCTCTTTCTGGACATCGCTCGTCATCCCCGTCGGAAATATATCCACCGTGGTTCCCGGCGAAGTTTTTACATCGATGACTCCAAACCCATACAATCCATCTGGTCTTCAAGAACACCCAAGAAACTCCGCACGCAAAGTTGACCACACTGTCTTAGCCAGCTAAGCCAGGTCGGCTAACGTTAACGTTAGCGCTAAACATAAACACGACCACACTGATGTCAACTTTGGACTATTCAATATCCGTTCTCTTACGACCAAGGGTCCTCTTCTCCAAGATCTCCTGACTGATCGTAAGTTTGATTTTCTCTGTTTGACAGAAACGTGGCAACAACCTAATGACTTTTCACAGCTGAATGAATCTACTCCTCCTGGGTTTGTTTACATCTGTCAACCCCGTGCCACCGGCAGAGGGGGAGGTCTCGCGATGATTTACCGCGAGAGTTTGAAAGTCTCGTTTGTATCTGTGCCTGTTCACGGCTCATTTGAATCAATTGCCTTACAACTCAATGGGCCTATCCCTACCATAGTTGCAATCGTCTACCGTCCAAGCTTAATAATAAATTCATAAACGAATTTGCTGCTTTCATCACACATCTCTGCTCACTCTCACCTAACATAATAGTGCTGGGAGATTTTAATATACATATGGATACTGTCAACAATGCTCTCACAAAAGACTTCACATCTTCCCTGGTCAGTTTTGGATTACAGCAACATATCGATTTTCCGACTCATTCCAAAGGACATATTCTGGACTTGATCTGCTGTTCTGGTGTCACTCCTCTTAAATGTACCGCAACTGATCTTCCCATTTCTGATCACTCAT
This sequence comes from Gymnodraco acuticeps, assembly GCF_902827175.1. NCBI lineage: Eukaryota > Metazoa > Chordata > Actinopteri > Perciformes > Bathydraconidae > Gymnodraco > Gymnodraco acuticeps. The sequence goes on from NW_022990311.1 coordinate 305,703, forward strand.
TAATATCCTTTACTGTCACCTTAACACTGTCCAAACCAAATCTGTCACGTGTTATTTCCTTCCGCAACATCAAGGATATTAATTTAACTACACTCTCCAGTGGCATTGACAACCTCCCCAGCATAAATTGTTCATCCCCGCCTGATGAACTGGTTTCTCATTACAATAACAATCTTCATAAACTGCTCAATACCCTGGCTCCTTTAAAAACCCGGTCTGTTTCCTTCACCCATTCTGCTCCATGGTTTACACCTGAACTACGCCAACTCAAAACAAAAGGCCGTCGATTGGAACGCCTCTGCAAAAAAACTGGACTTGTCGTTCACAAATAGATGTACAATAACTACATTCTCCACAACAAAGACCCTCTCTCTACAGCCAAATCATCATACTACGCAGTTCTCATCAGCTCTGGCGAAGGGAACACAAGGGTCCTGTTCTCTACAGTGAAGAACATTCTACGACCACCGGACTCTCTTGCACCTCATCAGTATTCAACTGCCTACTGTAACTCCCTCATGTCATTTTTTAATGGCAAAATAGAAAACATTCACCAGCAACTAACTCCTAACACCACCTGCAGTATATCTCTCCCTGTTTTCACCGACCATCTCTCTCATTCTCTTTCAAGTTTCACACTTCCCTCTGCTGTTGTAATATCTGACCTCATCAGTAAATCCAAGCCATCTACCTGTCAGTTAGACCCTCTTCCTACCCCCCTGGTAAAAGCCTGTCTACCTTCATTGTCCTCCCTTATAACTGTCATCATACACTCCTCCCTCACCTCTGGTCTTGTTCCCTCACTTTTCAAATCAGTGTCAAATTCCAATAGTTAAGTAAACTATCAAAATCATCCTAATGACCACAGTGGTCAGTCCACTTACCCAGGAATTTTGAGTTGAACAATTACAGGAATATTATGTCTTTATGTTCTAATAATGTAAACATATTTTAGTAAATTGTTACCACAGAACATTTGCATACTTTTTTTTAACATAAACCATGTTATCATGTTAACATTTTAAGAATGTTTTTAGAGAACGTTATCCTACCTTTCAGAAGAACGTTCTTGGAACCAAACAAAAACTTCCCGCTGAAAACGCACATCAGCTGCTTAGTCATTTAAGTCAGCTCCCTCAGTTGCTGAACCTGCTGAAAACCTTGCTGAAAGCCTTGACCAAAATGATGACATGCTCTTTCTGTGAGCCAGCACAGTGTGAGTGGAGGGGGGTCTGAAAAAAACCAACAACACATTTTAAAGTTGTAGTGTGTTGTAGGCTCCTAAGTGGGGCATATGGTTAGAAAGTAAACCAAACTTAAGAAAACCCACACAAAAAAAACTATAAAAGGAAAAAAGAAAAGAAAAAAAACGTAAGTAACTCTGCCAGAGTGTCTCTTTTGGGTCACTTTGCCGGTCCCAAGCCCGGATAAAAGAGGAGGGTTGGATGTATAGCTAGCAATTCCACCATTGAATATTCTAGCATTGGAAAAAATGGGATTTATGTAATGCGGGTCAAGACAAACTATTAAAGTCATTAAATCCCGCCACCCGCTCATACGCCCGGGCGGTGACGAGGATGACCGGAGGGGACACAAGCGAGGAGGATGCTACATCTGTGGAGTGACAGGTGACGGCCTTCCTCAACTCCAAGGGAATAGAGATTGACAGCGACAACATCGAGGCCTGTCACCCGCTACCATGGATAAATAAAACTGATAAACCGGCAATAATAATAAGGTTTGCCAACAGAAAACATAAAACTGAACTTCTGAAACAGGGAAGACGGCTTAAGGGCTCGGATGTATATATGAATGAACACCTCACTGAAAAAAATGCTGAGATCGCCAGAAAGGCCCGATTCCTGAGAAAACAGCGAAAAATACAATCAACATGGACTGCAAACTGCAAAATCTTCATCAAGCTTAACGGATCACCAGAACAAGCCAAAGTGTTAATCATCAGGGACCTGGAGGAACTAGAAAAATACCAATGAAACAAATCAGACAAGGTAACGAAAATAAAACACTACCATGACAATTCCAGATAATAAACACATATCTCCATCAAGACTAGAAACTTTTGCATATACAGAGCATAAAGCACAGGACATGGAAAATGACATTGATCCGGAAAACAACTTACTGAATGTTACAGCCGCTGCCTTCCTGGGACTATTAACTCTGTGTGTGTGTGTGTGTGTGTGTGTGTGTGTGTGTGTGTGTGTGTGTGTGTGTGTGTGTGTGTGTGTGTGTGTGCATGAGCTGTGCAGTTCTCCTGATACAATTGGCTGTCCCGCCCTCGCAACGTCTGAAACGGTGATTGGAGTGATGTCATCCAATCCCCGCCCGCTTCTGCAACGTCATCCGGGGGAGGAGTACAAAGATCATTCTGGAGGCTCTGTGTTGTAGACAGACGCCTCTAGCCTCTTGTTACGCTATTTGTTGTGCTCGTAAACCTTCTGTATTTAGTTAGACTGCTTAGCAGAGTGCTAAGTAGTGTGTGGTAACGTGTAACGTTGGGTTACGTATTGTAACCCCTGTTATATTAGCACAGGCGGAGCCCTCTACTGGACTCTATGGGTACTATCTTACCCCGCGAGCATTCTCCCACTGAGACTTCTATAGACGTAGCCGGCCTTGGGCGGGCCTACCTGAATGCGCGCGCATCACACCGTATAAAAGGAGGCCTCGCCTCCTGACTATCATCCTACACCTCTCTTCAGCGAGCGGAATAGGACAGACAGTGCCCTGAGTAGAGGGCTCCGCCTGTGCTAATATAACAAGGGTTACAATACGTAACCCAACGTTATATCTCTCACAGGCTCCGCCCTCTACTGGACTCTATGGGTACAGTGGGTGGAGCCGCGATGTATACGCGCACTGTCGTCCAACAACAATATTCCACCCTACTGCCCCTGACCGGCTTTTATGGTCAGCAGCTGCTGCCCCACATTCTCCCTTAACCCGGTTATAACCGAGGAGAAAACTGGGCTGTGGCTGACAGAGCACACCCTGCTGCGCTTACCTCGCAGAAAGTGTGCTCAAAAAACAGTGCCGGGGGACCCCCCGCCCATAGACGGATGGGGAGAGCCCCCTCGGCCCCGAATGGGCTTACTACACGCCTGCCTCCCTGAATCCCTAAGGATAACAGGGAGAGCGCCAGAGCCCATGCCCCACACTCAAACACTGACCCCGTGCAGAGTGTTTGGACTAAAGTGTGGAGGGCTACCCCCTTCCTGCCTCTCGGCAGGAGGAGAGCAGCCCTGTAAGGGCCCAACGCGCCCCTCGCCCATCCCGGGACCCTCAGAGGGCCCGAGAACAGCGAAGGCGCATTACGTCCGGGGAGGGGGTCAGATGCCAACTGACCCACAACCCCCCCCCCATACCAGTCCTGTGTTGCCCCCGCAAGCACAGACGAGGAGAAAGAGCCAGACATGTCCAAGAGATAAAACCTTATGAAGGGGCCTGGCGTCGACCAAGACGCCGCTGTGCATATATCCTCCACACTCACACAGTTGAATAAGGCTGTTGACACAGCTACAGCCCGTGTGGAGTGCGCACGAGCCCCCGTGGGGCAGGCTCTCCCTGCCTGTCCGTAGGCATGTGCAATGCCCTCGCAGAGCCAGCCTGCCAGGCGTTTCTTGGACAGAGCTTTCACGATCACCTAAGCGTCTAAGGGCAGCCGTGCGGTCCACATAACATGCTAGCGCACACACCGGGCAGAGGAGGTGCAGTTTAGCTTCCCTGTCCCCACCATGGGGGGGAAGACTAAAACCCCCTAACTGAATAGCCCTTGACCTGAACGCACTCCTTAGGCTCTTGGGCACAAAGGAGGGGTTCGGTCTGAGTGTTGCGCCGCTCCGGTAACCCCGAATCCGTAAACAGCTCGGGTGCACCGAAAGAGCGGTTAACTCGGACACTCTTTTGGCTGACGTTAAGGCAAGAAGCAAAGCTGTCTTCTACAACAGTGCTTTTAGGGAGGAGAGCTCCAGAGGCTCAAATGGTTCTAAGACCAGAGCTCCGAGCACTAGGGGCAGGTCCCACTGCGGGGTGGAGGCGTGCACTACTGGGCGCAGCCACCTGACACCCTGTAAAAACCGCAACATCAGTGGTTGACTAAAGGCTGACCTGCCGCCAAATCCCTCATGGCAGGACGAGATGGCTGCTGCATACACCTTCACTGTTAAATGTGCAAGCCCTCTGTCCACCAGTAACTGTAAGAAGGAAAAAAATAGAGCCTAACTCACAAGATAGGGGCTCTATTCTCCTCTCCTCACACCCTCGCTGGAATCCTAGCCACCTTGGCCTGTAACAGGCTGTGGTGGATCCAGCTCTAGCTGCCTGGATAGACTGAATAACACTGTCAGACAATCCACCCTGTCTCAGCCTGTCCCTCTCAGGAGCCACTGGAGAGGTTGGCCGAGAGTGGGTAACGCCCCGATTGCACCTGCCTCTTGAGACATCGCCCCCCAGAACTGGGGAACCGCCCAGGGCTGGCCCACCTTCATCTGTGTCATCTCTGAGTACCACGGTGGTCCGGAGCCACTAGGATGACTGACAGACGTTCTTGCCTCACTCTCCCCAGGAGAGGGAGAATGAGACGCAGCGGTGGAAAGGCGTATAGCAGCTTCCTTGGCCATGGCTCGTGTGCAAACGCGTCCACCCCCAAGGACGGGTCGTCGCCCAGGGCCATGGAGAACCACAGGGCACAGTGGTTGTTGCGCCGGCTGGCGAACAGATCCACTTCCGCTCTCCCGAACTGGGCCCAGATCTGCTTCACCACCTCTGGGTGAAGCGTCCATTCGCCTGGCAGGGGGCCGCCCCTCGACATGAGGTCAGCCCCCCTGTTCTCCAGTCCCGGGATATGGAGGGCTCTCAGAGATAAAAACCACCTCTGATGCCCATAACCACAGCCTCTCCGCTGTGGTCAACAAGGCGGCGGAGCGGACTCCGCCCTGCCTGTTGATATAAGCCACTGTGGTGCTGTTGTCGCTCCTGACCAATACATGTCTCCCTTGAATTAGGGGCATGAAATGCTGGAGGACTAACACTACCGCCCGTAGCTCTAGGAGGTTGCTGTGTCGAACCTCTGTTAGAGCCCAGCGCTCACCTATAGCCCTCTTCAGGCAGGTCCCTCCCCATCCTGTTCTGGATGCGTCCGTGACACTGTGATGTAGGAGGTCATCCGTCCCAGTGGAGGCCCCCTCCAGAGGTGATCCGGGGACCCCCAAAACCGGAGGTTGCCCTCCACTGAGGGGGGGATGGTCACCAGCCGCCGTTTGTGCCTCTTGGGATCCAAACGCAGGCTGGAGAACCACCTCTGCAGGCGGTGCATATGCAGTAGTCCCAGCGGGACCACAATGTGAGCAGCCGCCATGAGACTCAAAGTCTGCATGACAGTTAAAGCTGTCACTGTCGCCCCCTGTCGCAGCCTGTGAACCGCCCGGAGAAGGGACGCACTTCTGCTAACTTACAGGGTGGCGCGTAGCGGGCCTGCATCGAGCACCACTCCCAACTACAACACCTGTTGGTGAGGTATGGGGGTGCTCTTTTTTCAATTGATCGCAAAGCCTAATCTGATTAGGTGTGTGATCAATTGTGCTGTGCAAAACATTGCCTGTTCCCGGGACCCAGCCATGACTATGAGGTCGTCTAGTAAAAGAAAACTCTCATGCCGTGGGCGCGCAGCGGTTGAAGCGCAGTGGCCACACATTTACTGAACGTGCGTGGGGATAGGAAATAGCCCAACGGTAGTCTGTTGTACTCGTAGGCTATCCCCTGGAAGGCAAAACGCAGACACTTTCTGTGCTCTGGAGCAATTTCTACATGAAAGTACGCGTCTTTCAGGTCGATGGTGGTGAACCAATCACCTGGCTGCACAAGCCCCAGTAACTGTTTCATAGTTAACATGCGGAATTTCCTGCAGGAAATGTGGCGATTCAGGCCGCGGAGATCTAGAATAGGTCTGAATTCCCCTGTCCTCCTGAGAACCAGGAAGTACATGGAATAAAGATCATTTTCTCTGTGCTGAGGGTGCACAACAGACACAGCCTGTTTCTGCACCAGAGCCTGAATCTCTGCTGAGAGGAAACACATCTCCTCCTGGGAGGACAGATTTACCTCTTACATGCCCATAAAAGAGGTGGGTGTGGGACACCCACAAGACAGTGGTCCATGTGATACAGTGGTACAGTGTATAGACATGTGGTACAGTGGGACGCTGCAAAACTGGAGTGAATGGCCCCGTTTCAGCGTCCTGTCCCTCCACCTTATTAGCACACAGCTGAGTTTCCATTCCCCAGAACATTGTGTTAATGGACAAGCCCTCAGGTGTGGGGCAGCAGCTATGAAGCTGTGATACTCTCTGGTGACCCGTTCCGCCGCAAAACTCCCCGCGAAGGGAAGATTTGCCCATGGAGGGTTGACACAGAAAGGGCCGATTATTTACTGAGGAACCTGAACGCACCGCTCACACAAGAGCGCGCGCTCCACCCTAATGCTGTTCTCACCACTACGGTAAACAGCATTAATCGGAGTCTTTATTGGCGTGGTGTGTTTTACTAAGGTCCCTGAACGCACCGCCACGCGCTCTTGTGTGAGTGCGGGCTCCTCCATAATGCAGCCTTTACCACTACGGGTGCACTGGAGTCTTTGCTCTAGGCGTAGTGTGTTCTCTGACAGTAATACGCCGGCCATAATGTCCCTGTACCCGCATAGTGCTCCCCTTTAGATAGCACTCCCTGCGGTTCATCCCTCTCATCTGTGCATGCCCACTTACAGGAGCTACAGCTGGGGCAGCGAATGGGGAATTTGTACGGTTAACATTGTGTGTAAGTGTAGCCCTTGTGGAAACAAAAGACACTTAGATTTGGATACAGATCAACCTCATTTTTATTAGAAAACGTAGTGATCTGTGCATTATACAGGGAGGAGGCGGGATTCGCCCCCTCTTCCCGGGCGGAGAGATTTTCTCCCCCCGCCAGTCAGATCCGTAAATACGGAAAGCCCGTCCCCGCCGGCACGCTGGTTCCACGGGGTGGGCCGAAGAGGTGGAGGGCGCCGCGGGCACGGGATCTCCGTGCCGGCACCTCTCCCTTCGTCTCACCTCTCTACTGAGGTATTTGAACGCACCGTGGCCCGCCCTCGGGGAAGGGGGGCCGCGCGCGCCGTCACAATGCCGTCTCTTTGAAACGGACATTATGGGGAAAAGTGGAATTGTGGAGAGAAATAACTTTTACTCTGGGATAAATGCAATAGTCTTTACTGAATGCATTTTTCCCACACACACACCTCACTCCAGAACTAGAGTTTACAAACGTAAACCACCGTTCTCTTGCGGGGGTCCCTGAACGCACCGCGGCCACTCTCACGAGGGCCGCGCGCCCACGTATTAACGCTGTATTTCCCATTGCAACGGTGAAATGCATTAATCGGAGCTATTAAACGAGGCAAGGTGTGTTTTCTGACAACAGCACGCCGGCAATAGCGTCTCTTGAACCCGCACAGTGCCTTGACAGCACTCGGTTTATTCCACTCACGTGCACACGCCCACCTGCTGGCTCCCTATACTGGGGTTTACAGCAGGGGCGGGGAGTGTAGGACAGTGTTTCTTCCTCTGGGAATGGGCAAGAAGCAGCCACGCTGCGACTACTCCTCATCCCGTGAGCAAGGAGATCGATCCAAAGAGCCCTTCCGTAAACACGGGGGCTCCCAGGAGATCAACACGATCCTCTTTGGAAAGTGCCACGCGGCGTGATATCCCAGGGACATCACACGGCGGGCAGCGGCGGCGGCCTGTGACCCTATATCATGTGAAGCCACCGAGCACCGGTCCCCGGGGGAACCGGGCCTGGGGCAAGGCCCCTTGGACCAAGCTACTTATTCGGCCTTGCGGCTCAATAATCGCTCTGACCTGGTGAGGCAGGGGCATCTCTAGCAATGAGTGAGTAGCCCACACACCCGCCGCCATGATCATCATCCAGGGAGAGTACAGCCCTGGGCGGTGGACTTCCATGGACGCCAGACCCGGAAGGAATGGCGAACGTGAATGGCACCGCCTCGGCCATATCCTGGTCCCCCAACCACTCGAAGCAAAGGTGGTGGGGATCGGCGCCCGCTATTTCAGCCAGGGCACGAAGGACAGGCCCGGGTCTCTAGCAGTGGCGACTCCCTGGAGGTATGCTAACTCTTTCTTCTTCTTTGAAACGTCTCTCAGTCTCTCGTGGAATCACTTCCGCTGCTGAAGAGAAAAGGATGATAGTCAGGAGGCGAGGCCTCCTTTTATACGGTGTGATGCGCGCGCATTCACGCAGGCCCGCCCAAGGCCGGCTACGTCTATAGAAGTCTCAGTGGGAGAATGCTCGCGGGGTAAGATAGTACCCATAGAGTCCAGTAGAGGGCGGAGCCTGTGAGAGATATAACAGCTTAGACCCAGGTAATTAGCACCTGTTGAACAGCTACAGCTGTGTGTGTGCAGCCTGTCTCATTTCCTTTGTACCACGGTTAACGTGAGGTTTTGTTTTTCCTTTTAAATATTATTCTGGATAAGCTCTATAACTCTCTTTTGGAGTTCCCTTTTTGTTGATGGTTGGACCATCCGTTTGGCATTTTTTGTTCGTTTCAGGCTGCTTGCCTGCCTTTTGTTATCTCATATTGTAATAAAACCACCTATAATTATTACCAATTCCACTCTGGTCGTGTCGTTTCCCTTTGGTTCCCCTAGCCCAATAGGGAACGTAACACGGAACAATATCAACAACAGCTGCAACTATTTCACAGAAGAGCAATTCAATGTAACGTGTCAATCAGAAGAGAACATATAAATTATCCACTTCAATAGCAGAAGCATATATGCCAACTTCCTCAACATTAAAGAATATCTAAGTCAGTTTAAGAACCCATTCAACATCATAGCAATATCAGAGACCTGGATCAGTGCTGAGAAAGGTGTGGACTTTGAGATGGATGGCTACGAACTGAATTTTACAAACAGAAGGAATAAGAGTGGAGGGGGTGTGGCAATCTATGTGGATAAAGGAATTAACTATAAGGTGGCGGAGAGCATGACAACAGCTGTTGACGATTTGTTTGAATGTGTTACAGTCAGTACTCAAGTTGTAAAAAAAAATCAGGGGGGATGGTGGATTTTATCATATGAGGACATCATTTGTGCTGATAACCCGCCGAGGGTGGGAGACCAACCAGCATAAAGATAATTATTATACTACTAAAACGATAGTTACGGCTGTAATTACGGTTCTATGAGTCCCGGATGACCGCCAGAGGCGGTGCTTTAGCACTGGATGTGTCCATCGCGCGCATGCGCAGCTCGAGTACCAATACCAACAAAGTCACCTGTGACCCACGTGACACCGGCTATATCAGCCGGTGTCGTCAGTGGATCTGTTCCCAGAATCTTCTCGCGAGCACACAAGAATTCTGAGTGACAGGATACTCTGGCGGTCATCCGGGACTCATAGAACCGTAGTTACAGCCGTAACTATCGTTCTATTTCGTCCCTACTGACCGCCAGAGGCGGTGCTTTAGCACTGGATGACCTATACCAACCATGTCATGAAGAATCCAAGCACTTACTCACCTAGCTGGAAGCAGCGGAGCTTGGCAACAGGACCACACCCAGAGGGTGAGGAGTGGCGACATTGACTCGGTAGAACCTGGAGAATGTGCCAGAAGACGCCCATGATGCCGCGGCACAGATGGTCTCCAGGGGCACCCCTCTTAGGGCAGCCCACGATGTTGAGATGCTTCTTGTAGAGTGGCATCTCACCCCTGATGGCAGGGGGCGGCCACTGGCCCCATAGGCATGTGTGATGCTATCAACCACCCAGTGGGACAGCCGTTGCTTAGAGAGAGCACGACCCTTCTTAGTGCCGCCATGGCAAACGAAGAGCTGCTCTGACTGCCGTATACCGGCTGTAGCATCAATATACGCCCTCAGGGCACGCACAGGGCACAGCAACTCAGGTGTGCCGCTCTCCTGTGGAATGTTAAAGCGTGCCAGCTGGATAGGCCGATTGGAGTGGGCTAGTGGAAGCACCTTGGGCAGGAACGCCACATTCGGCCAGAGGGTAACGCCCGAGTCATCGGAGTTCCACCTCAGGCATGTACTGCTTACGGAGAGGGCATGAAGCTCTCCGACTCGCTTCCCTGAGGTTACGGCAAGCAGAAATGCTGCCTTCAGGGACAGCCACTTAAGCCCGACCTGGGCCAGGGGCTCGGAGGGCGGAGATGATAGGGCATTCAGCACTAGGGGCAGGTCCCAAGCCGGGGCCCTTGGGGTGCTAGGGGGACGCTGCCGTAGAGCCCCTCTTAGAAAGAGGGACACCAACCTGTGGCGCCCCACTGTGGCGCCATCGACTCCGACATGTCGGGCAGAGATCGCAGCCATATACACCTTCAAAGTGGAGTGAGAACGTCCACTCTCCAGAAGGGACTGCAGGAACTCCAAAATGGTGGCCACGGAGCAATGCCCCGGATTCTCTGCCTTACTCACACACCAGTGGGAGAAGAGCTTCCATTTGCACTACTGTGCCCGAGTGGATGGAGCTCTGGCATTCAGGATAGTTTCCCTGACTGATGCCGTGACGCCGCTCAACAGTGGGTTGGGCCCTGCAGAGGCCAAACCCAGAGCTGAAGGCGGTGAGAGTCGGGACGCCAGATCTGACCCTTGAGCTGTGACAGAAGGTCCTTCCTGTCGGGGAGACGCCAAGGTGGGCTGCAGCAGAGACTGCGCAGCAGTGGGAACCAGACTCTCCCCGGCCAGCGGGGGGCGACCAGAAGGAGCCTGTGCCCCTGAGTAAGGACCCTCTGAAGCGTCTGCCGTATCAGAGGCAGCGGCGGGAAGGCATACAGGAGAGTGTCCGGCCAGTCGTGCGCCAGGGCATCCTGACCCAACGGGCTGGTCACCTCCGTCCAGGAGAACCAGAGGGGGCAGTGCCTCGACTCTTCTGAGGCAAAGAGGTCCACCTCGGCCCTGCCGAAAAGGCTCCAAATTGTCTCCACCACCTCTGGGTGAAGCCTCCACTCCCCCGGTGGAGGCTTGCGCCGTGAGAGGAAATCTGCGACCTGATTCAGGTCTCCTGGCAGAAAGACTGCCTGCAGACTGGCGAGGCGGGGGAGCGCCCAAGGCAAGAGGCTCTGTGAAACACGGAGCAGCTGTGTGGACCTGGTGCCCCCCTGGTGGTTGATTTGGGCAACGGCGGACATGTTGTCCGAACGAATGAGCACATGCCTGCCCGCCAGTTGGGGTAAAAAGTGCATGAGTGCGAGCAACACAGCCCGCAGCTCCAGCACATTGATATGGTGTGCACCTTCCTGGGCAGACCACTGCCCCTGCACAGTCCTGCCCTGCCACACCGCACCCCACCCCGAGAGACATGCATCCACAGTGACCGATGGGATGGCGCCCATAGGCACACCCATCAGAAGATAGGCCCTGTCCCTCCAGCGGGACAGAGAGTGGAGGCACCGCTGAGACACCCTGACTCTCTTGTGCCTGTGCCGCTTGGCGTCCAAGCGAAAGTTGTTCAGCCACATCTGCATGGGGCGCAGTGATAGCATGCCCAAGGGCACAACGGCTGAGGCAGCTCAGTCTGCCTAAGAGCCGGAGGAACTGGATGTAAGGCACCCTCTTGCCCAGTCTGAAGATGTGAAGATGGTGGGAAATGTCGTCCACACGACGAGGTGTCAAGTAGGCCCTCATGGCGACCGAGTCTAGGACCATCCCCAGGTAAGTGACCTGTTGGGAAGGGTCCAGGCAACTCTTCCCGGCGTTCACTGTTAGGCCCAACCGGGCTACATGGGATGAGAGGCGCGCCGTATCCTGCGCCACTTGGGCCCGGGACGGCGCGCAAACCAGCCAGTCGTCCAGATATGGCAGGACCTTCATGCCCTGTGCCTGCAGGGGAGCGAGCGCTGCCGCTACAACCCTGGTAAACACCCTTGGAGAGAGGGAGAGACCAAAGGGAAGCACCCGGAACTGATAATGTCGGCCCTGAAAGGCGAACCTCAAGAACTTCCGGTGATGGGATGCAATTGGCACGTGGAAGTAGGCGTCCTTCAAGTCCACGGTTGTGAACCACTCCCCCTGTGTGACAACACGAAGGGTGTCTGCTGTGGTTAGCATATGGAAGGGCAGTACCCTCAAGAATCTGTTGATTCCTCTGAGGTCCAGAACTGGACGGAATCCGCCACAAGAAAGTACGCCGAGTAGAACCCCCCCGCCAATCACCCAAGGGTCGGAAGTACAGGCAGCCCAGTAGCTGAGCTAATGCTGGGAAAAACAGCCGACGACCGGCCTCGGGACTTCAGGGCCTAGCCCCCCGGCCCCTGGGGCCCCCTGGGGGGCGCCGGTAAGGCTCTGAAGCCTGGAAGCCAGGCGACCTGGGGCACGAAAGCCATCGGCCGGTTGAGTGGGCCGCTGGGACCTCTGCAGACCACCCCTGTAAGCCAGTGGCTGAGTGCGGCTGCTAGAGCGGCCCCTGGGCCTGCTGGGAGTGGCCACGGGTCTGCGAAGACCCGAGACCTGCTGCCTGGTCTGCCTAGCTTGGGCAGCGCGCTCCAGCGCCTCCAGGGCAGCTGACCCAAACAGCTCCCCTGGCACGACTGGCACGCTACGGAGGACTCTCCTACATGTCTCCGTCAGTGGTGACTGAGCCAGCCAAACCTGGCGACGAGTCTGTACCAGAAAGGACATAACTCGTCCCAATTCCCTAGTCATTAGGGCAAAGGCCTGCAGTGATGCATCACTGAGGCCCAGCAAAGAAGGCTCGGCCGGAGCCTGCTGCAGCGAGGCGGAGACGGCCAGCATTAGATGGGAGAGGGAGTTCCCGATACGACCCATGCGTGCTGCTGCGTCGTAGGCCCTACAGAGCAGCCCATCTGTGACCCTGCACTGAGGCTGAGGGCACCTGACCACAGGCCTTAGAGCCTCGTCAGGAGCCAGAATCAGGGAGGCGATGGCAGGCTCAATGGGTGGCATGCCACCCAGCCCCACCCTCGCCGGGTCCTGCATGGCAGCCAAGGTCCGGGCATCGGAGCCAGCGTGGCCGAGGGCCCTGGTGTTCCTCCAGCATGCCTGGAGCTCCCTCAGGTACTCCTCTGAAGGAGGAACGGTGAGGGGGACAGGGGCTGGGCTACGCCTGAAGAAGGCACTAGCCTGAACTAAGTCGGCCTGCGGAACCGGAATCTGCAGGTGCGCCAGGGCCGTACGAATAATGGCCGCCATGGAGTCGTCATCCACGCCCTGCCGAGACCCCTGAGCAGAGGAGAAGGAAGCCTCCTCGAGCGGGACCTCGTCCTCCGTCTCTTCATTGAAGAGGTTAGCCGAAGCCGCTAGCGACAAGGCATCCTCATACAGAGGTGCGGCAACCGAAGGAGGGGCGGCAACCGAAGGAGGGGCAGGCGGCACACTAGCAGCACCTATACCGGGCCCTGGCTGAAGGGCCAAGAGGAGCGACTTCATTGTGTCCATGTCGGTAGCCAGCTGATCCACTTTAGAGGACAGCCTGTTTCTAGTCCTCCTATTGGGGGGTGCACCCATGGCCATCGCTCCCTCAAGTCGCCGGGGACGGCCGAACTGATCTGGAGGAGGATGTGACCAAGAGAGGTGTCCGTTGGCTGCCGCCAGCTGTTCCACCTCCGTGAGTCTAGCCATTCTGAGTGCCCGGGGCATGCAGCTACAGTTCATGCAGGCCCCTACCGTGAGAGCCTCCCTTAGATGCTCGAGGCCGAGGCAAGAGGGGCAGCGGTCATGGCCGTCCTCGGGCTCAAGAGAAGCCATACAGGCGCTACATGCGTGAGCCATTCTGTAGGTAGCCAGACGCAGCGTAGCCGGGAGCGGGTGCGGGAACACAGCCTTCACCAGCTACCTGCTTCACAGAAAGAGCCGCGCCGCTACTCGCCAAACAGAAAGAGGGATGTAAGTATACCCACGTTACCGGCAGAGGGAGCGGGAGCGAGAGCACTGCCTTCACCTAGCTGGGTTAATAAATAAGGCAGTTTACCAGGAGCGGGGGCGAGAACACTGCCTTCACTGGTTAATTTAAGACAAATGCCAGATGCAGCGTAACCGGGAGCGGGTGCGGGAACACAGCCTTCACCAGCTACCTGCTCAATGGAATAAACGAGGCAGTTTAGCGTCTACCAGGAGCGGGGGCGAGAACACTGCCTTCACTGGTTAAATTAAACACGAGTGCCAGATGCAGCGTAACCGGGAGCGGGTGCGAGAGCACAGCCTTACCAGCTACCTGCTTAAAGGAATAAACAAGGCAGTTTAGCGTCTACCAGGAGCGGGGGCGAGAACACTGCCTTCACTGGTTAAATTAAACACGAATGCCAGATGCAGCGTAACCGGGAGCGGGTGCGAGAGCACAGCCTTCACCAGCTACCTGCTTAAAGGAATAAACAAGGCAGTTTAGCGTCTACCAGGAGCGGGGGCGAGAGCACTACCTTCACTGGTTAAATTAAAGACGAATGCCTACCTGCTGAACGGGAAGAGTAGAGCGGTGCTGCTACTCGCCGAACAAACAAAGGGGATGTAGCTACACCCCAAATCAAGAAGCTTTACACAAGCTAAGACCGGAAACTGGCTTCTAAAGAAAAAACAGCACGGGAAACTCCGGTGCTTAACACGGCGTCAGCCGAGTGGCTGCAGCGCTACTGCTAACTAGCTCAATGCTAATGAAGTTCGCAGAATAAGTACAAAAGCACAGCAAGGGCAACTCCTGGGAGATCGAGTTGAATAAAAGTTGAAGCCCAAAAAGCAAAACAGACAGTAACGGGACAACTAAGCTGGGAGAGGGAGCGAAAACACTGCCATCACCAACCAAGCCGACACCAACCTGTCCGAACGAAGTCTCTGCGCAGCCAGCCACAGCTCCTGGAGGACGGGTAAACCCGCGGCCCCGACTGGATGAGTCGCGAAGCTGCACGCAGCCAGCTGTTTGCAGAGAATCCTTAACAAATATTCCAACCGAACGAACGCTGTAGGCTACAAAAAATGTAGCCAAGGTACACTCGCGCAGCGAGAAGATGAAAGGAACAGATCCACTGACGACACCGGCTGATATAGCCGGTGTCACGTGGATCACAGGTGACTTTGTTGGTATTGGTACTCGAGCTGCGCATGCGCGCGATGGACACATCCAGTGCTAAAGCACCGCCTCTGGCGGTCAGTAGGGACGAAATAGAACAACATGCATGTTACAGTATGGATGTTCAGATACTCCTTTCATTGCTCTTGACCAAGGCACCTCAGAATTAGAGTCGGTCGCCGGGCTGCCATGGCACCACTAACATTTAGGGTCAAATGCAGAGGACAATTAGTGCAAAATCTGTTTTTCACTTTAATTTAAAGGGGGGGAGGGGATACAAAAATGTGGTTATAATGGAAGTCTATGGTATAAATCTTGTAGGTTAACAGTCCCTCATTTATTATTCAGATGGATCAACTGATTATACTAATAATAAAGTCAAAATAGTTTTTAGAATATTGAATTATAGTGTATTTTTTCAAAAAAGCAGTTACTGGTATACGATCAAAACTGGTATCTAAAGGGTTACATTGGTATCGTAATTAATTAAATCATTATGTAAATTAAACACTTCATAAAACATTTGAGGAAACAAATTAGAAAAATATTGATCCGTCATCATTTTATTGCAGTTCAAATACAAATATTTTATGTTAACATTCCCAATGTTACTTTTTTTAACAGGGCATTAAGTGCAAATTGAAATTGTTTACAAAATATGAAAATATATTAAAAGATTATACAGATAATACAAAATAGGACCAATGTTGTCAATGGCTGCCTACTCCACTCTCCCCCATCTCAGAGAAGTTTCCAAAGATTTTCATAATCATGCTTTTTGGTCTAAATTTTTCTGGCTCTTGCTTTCGGATTGTTAGCTAAGCAATGGCTTTGAAGCCAAGTCTTGACATATACCTCTGGTCTGAACTTGTTCAGTGGAGGGCCAACACTTTATGAAAAGCAAGGCTGACATGCTTTTTACCTCTAGGGAGCTTCTAGTTGTGGTTAAAATGTTCATCTGACTAAACCCACGTTCACACTCAGCTGTGGAGATGACCACTGCTTGAAGGAGGGGTTTCAGCTCTTCTGGTGCTGGTGGTATCATTTCATCAACAGTTTTTAGTCTTACCAGCTAGCTAACACGAGAGAAAAACGTAGCTAAACTCCAAACTAAGTTGTTATTGCTGCTTATGTCCATAGATTCCACCTTTGGTGATTAAAGTAGTGAGTAATGACTAAGATTACTGACTCTTGACTTACCTGAAATGTTATTTTTAGTATTTTTAAATATGAAGTCCCTGAGATCGCGTTGTCCTCCAGGTTGCTTGGCCATTGTGATGACCGTTACCTGCGCTTCTGGCATCGATCAAACAGGCGCATCACGGCGCTCTGGCGCCCTCTAGGGCACTCGCATAGTATAGCGTCAGTGACTTGGTAAAAATGTCATTGTGTGTGTGCGTGCTCCCTCGCCCACAGTATTTTACTCAAAATGCGCAAAAATTAATGTTGAAATAGCAGTAATACCAGTGCCACGTTCATTGATAAAATTACATGGAAAGGGGGAATGGCAGTTTTAGAAGGGGGATGATTTTGACCGTTTTTATTTCAGGGGGGATGCCATCCCCCCTCATCCCCCCTCAACTCGAGTACTGGTTACAGTAGAAATTTGTATGGAAAAGTCTAAAAATGTTATTGTGAGTTGTATATACAGAGCTCCTGGAACCTGTATTGACACATTTACAGATAGGGTAGAAAACATGTTTACTAAATCATTACAAAAAATTATGTTTATCTGTGGGGATTACAATATTGACCTGTTGAATCCAAATAAGCATAAAATGACAGAACACTTAATCAATACATTGTACAGTATGGGTTTGCATCCTAACATTACCAGACCTAGTATAATCACTTCTCATTCTGCTACATTAATAGACAACATATTCACACACATTATGGAAAACAATACAGTCGGCAGACTATTATATAGTGGCATCAGTGATCATTTACCTGTTTATTTCACTGCAGTTCTAAGAAACCTAAAGTCGCCAGCCATTTCAAATACAAAAGATTGAGAACTGATAGTAACATAATTGCATTTAAGAATGACTTACTAAATCAGAATTGGAGAGTAGTATATGAGAGAGACGATATTGACAAGGCCTATGATGAATTTCTAAACATTTTTAAATCACTTTATGACAAAAACTGTCCTGTGAAACAATGCAGAGAGAGACACAAACAAACTCACAGTGCATGGATCACTAATGGCCTAAAAAATGCCTGCAAAAATAAAAATACACTATATAGACAATTCATAAAATATAGAACTTCAGAAGCAGAAAATAAATATAAAAGATATAAGAATAAATTAACCCATATTCTGAGGATATGTACAAAAGAATACTATAGAAAAAATATTAGAGAATAATAAGGATAATATGAAAGGTTTATGGAAAGTATTAAATAGTGTCATTAGAAATGGAGCAAAAAGTTCAGGTTACCCTGAGTTTTTTGTGGACAAAAATAATGTTATTAATAATACAGAAGATGTGGTTAATGGTTTTAATGAATTCTTTGTAAATGTGGAGCCAGATCTGGCAGAACAAATTAAAACCATAGAAACAACTAAAGGGGAAGATACAGACCTCTAGAATGAAAACAATAGCTCTTTCTTCCTCACACCAGTCGAAGAAAAATAAATCATAGATACTGTGCAAAAATGTTAAAGCAAATCCTTGACCGATTGGAATAATATTGATATGATTATTGTAAAAAAGATTATTGAAGAAATTGCAGAACCATTGACACATCTCTTTAACTTGTCTTTTCAATCTGGTAAATTCCCAAATAAAATGAAAATAGCAAAAGTTAGACCATTATATAAAACTGGGGATAAACACCATTACACAAATTATAGACCTGTTTCATTGCTTTCTCAGTTTTCCAACATCCTTGAAAAGCTTTTTACAAAAATACCTGACAATTTCATGGAAACACATCAGCTTTTGGACAATATGGATTCAGGAAAGATAGATCAACATCTATGGCACTAATGGAATTAAGTGAGGAAATAGCAAACTGCATGAACAATAAAAAACCACCAGTGGAAATATTTATAGACTTACAAAAAGCATTTGACACCATAGATCACAATATTTTACTGACAAAACTGGAACGGTTTGGCATCAGAGGGGTGGGATTAGACTGGGTGAGAGATTATTGAAGCAACAGACAACAATTTGTTGAAATTGGTGAACATAAATCAGAATACATGAACATAACTTGCGGAGTACCTCAGGGGTCTGTGTTGGGTCCAAAGCTGTTCATAATATACATCAACGACATTTGCAGAGTATCAAATATATTGAAATGTATTTTATTTACAGATGACACTAATATTTTTTGTTCCGGTGACAATTTGAAAGAGCTAATGGAAGTGATAACAGCAGAAATGATTAAAGTAAAACATTGTTTTGACACAAACAAATTATCATTAAAGATAAGCAAAACTAAGATTATGTTATTTGGAAAACATAAAACAAATCCACAGGTGGAATTAATACTAGATAACATAAACATAGAAAGAGTATATGAAATTAAGTTCCTTGGTGTGGTTTTAGACCTCAAAATCAGCTGGAAACCTCATATTACTCATGTAAAAGAAAAACTGACTAAGACTATCGCAATATTGGGAAAAGCCAGACACATTCTGGACTATAACTCATTGTAAACTCTATATAACACACTAATATTTCCATATCTGATTTACTATGTGGAGATTTGGGGAAACACGTACAAAACCATAACAGCCGTTATGCCCATTACAAAAAAGGGCTATAAGAGTTATCAATAATGTTGGATATCTTGAACACACTAATGTATTATTTTTGAAGTCACACATATTGAAGTTCACTGATCTAGTTAAATTTAAAACGGCACAAATCATGTACAGAGCAAGACATAATCTACTTCCTAGGAAATTAAAAACATTGTTCATAGACAGAGAGGGTGGGTATAATTTGAGAGGAAATCTACATTTTAAACAACTCAAGGTCAGAACAACTCTGAGAAGTATGAGTACAGATGTAGCACTCCAGATAGGACTCACATGGGTGTGTCCCAGTCAAAAACCCAGCGGATCCCAGTGGCTGGGGGTGTTGCCAAATTGCTAGAGGGCGTTGCCAAAGATCTCCATTTGTTCAATTACAGGATTTAACCATGAGATGGCGGTTCATTCACAAATACACAAAGACAACTGGGTGTTGCAGAACTTAGTCTGTTTGCAATGTTTGCAGCTCTGCAGTTGTGTTTGTTGAATACTGTAGCATTTAATCACTTATTTGTTACTGTATGGTTTTCACAAGCTACTATAATGAAAAAACATCAATATTTTAGATCAAATAAAGTATATAGTTTGCTTCATGCAGTATATTTTTTGTAATATTGTTGGGGTGTTTTTACACAGTATTGAGAGTGAAAAACAGGATAGCACAGATTAATAAAATCAAAAATAAGATGAGCGATAAAAATAAAAATAATAATAATGAGAAAATATGAAATAAGAAATGAATAAAACTCAAATGTAATTATCATATCATATATTCTAATGTATTGTATTATTAAGTAATATCATACATTAACCCCATTATAGCAGATGCCACATTGAATGGATGAACACATTAATGCATCAATAATTACAACGGAGTATTTCTAAATACAAGTTGCAACAATACTTATATGTATTTAATATTAATAACATAATGATTAATTTCAGATGATGATACTTTTCAGGGTTAGGTCCGGTCTGACAGCGCTTAGCTCTCTGCTGCAGAGAAGATCACTGCTCTAAACAAAGTCAAAAATCCTACATCCAAACGGAATAAATATAATTAATTATTATTAATATGTTAAGTCTTGTTCATTGTTTTTCACTTTTATTAAATGTTTGATATTTCTGGTGGACATGGTGGACTATCGGACATTCAAAATAAAGCATATTTTCACTCTTACACACATATATTCTCCTTTTACATACATACATTTTCACTCTTACACACATATATTCTCCTTTTACATACATACATTTTCACTCTCACACACGTATATATTTACACTCACACATTCATGCATTTTGTTCTCATATTCATATATTTTAATGCTCATATTTATACATGTTGCTCTCATGCACATTCATTCAATGTTTACATTTAATATTAAAAATAATATATGCATGTCTGAAGACAATATATGTATGCAAGAGAAGAACGTATGTCTGAAGACAATATATGTATGCAAGAGGAAACAAGCGGAATTTAGCGATCACAAAGAAAACGGCCAAGACACACATTGAGACCAGAAAATGAATGTTATTAAGGGCTGTAAATATAATAAGCCTGTTTTCAATTTTAGACACAGGCTTATTATATTTACAGCCCTTAATAACATTAATTGTCTGGGCTCAATGTGTGTCTTGGCCGTTTTCTTTGTTCCAAGCAAACGAGTGCTTTTTGTTTTGAAATCACTTCCGCGAGTTTCGCGGGCCTCCCCCCTCGCTCCACTGACCATTAGACCATTTAGTAAGGTAAAAAGAAAAAGGGCAAAAACGCCTCTCAGACGCTCTTCCGTTTACTTTTTTAATAAAGAAAAACAAATGGTCCGTAGATACACGGACTCATATATGTATGTATGCGAACACAAACCTACAGACTGGGGGTTGGGAGATCACAGGAGTCGGGGGGGAGAGCTGTGGAATGTGACCATCCCCCTTGGGAGAATTCCTCCCAAGGGGGATGGTCACATCTCTTTGTTTTAAACAAAGAGTTCACAACACAGGACAGCATATATAGGCAACATGGGGGGTGGGGGCTGGTGAACGGTCTGGTCAATGTTTGTAAACACAATCCCCAGGATGTGTCCTAATCAAACCAAAAGAGAAAATGCAGATATCATTCTCTCTCTCGTCTCGCTGGTATCTCGAGCTGAGCGCTCATTGGTGTTCATACTGCTCACAGGCTGGGCTGCTGTGTATATCTAGTGTATTCATACTGTACCCCTCCTCAATGTTTATCATTCAACCATTTACACCTTCCTTTTTTCCCGTCAAGAGGTTGAAAAAGATTGAGTCCTATGTTTCCAATTGGTTCCCAAATCTGAACATTGACCAGTAAGATTAGGAGCCGGGTAAATGAGAGACTGAGGAGCCCCCGAAAAACAGATCCTGAAATAGCTCGTCCTGGTTTCCGCAGCAGATAGGCCTACAGTATGGTGTCTGTTATGTCAGTTATTTTTAAATAAAACGGTGAAAACTGAACTTGAAAATTGTTTCCTCTTTTTATTTTATTTATTATTTTCGGGACGGCGAGACGTGGGGAGACGTGTGTGATTAAAAATTAATTTGCAGAAATGTAAAGTGATCTAACTAAGTTCTATTCATATTCTTGACGGGAAGAGCAGTGTAAATGGGTGGCCATATGCATTTGAAAAGCAATATAAATCACAGTTATTATACAATAGGCTATAAAAGCACCATCGATAACCATTACCTTATCCAATTCAAACTTTGGACGGGAAAAAAGGAAGGTGTACATGGTTGGGCTATACTGTAGGCCTACTGTATACATACAAAGGCCATTCAAGCTAGAGTTCTTCTGGAAATGTTCACATCAGGCACCTTCAAGTTAAACAATACTACAGTAAACAATTAACACAGTAAATTATGTGGATTAAACCACATTTATTTCGTTAAAAATAAACGAAATATGATTTTGTATGAATGATTACATGTAGGGTGAATTGCCCTAATGTGGGAAATTTTTGCATTTCAGACTTCGGGAATATATTGCGGTATGAAGCCGATACAATAAATCAAATTCCAGTACCATTCCGAAATCCCCAGTAATATTAGACACTAACAATACAGTAAACTATTAACACTGTAGGCTACATATTATTGTTTGCCCGTGGGATTAGGATGATCGGTAGTGAGAGCCGTGCTGCATTTTCCTCCGGTCGGATGTGATATAAAAACAAAGCGATTATTTTTGTTGTTGTAAACTCACGTGGATTAAACTACATGTATTAGTGCATTCATTTCAACTCGCGAACATATGATACATTAAATGATCGTGAGGATGATGATTGAAAATCGTTTGTTTGAGCCTGGATGCATTTCCTGATATAAAAACAAAGCGATGGTTTTGTACTTACGCCAACGTGAAATAAACATTATTTTGTTAAATAAAAACATGGGGATGTTTAGTAAATGATTACATGTCTCTTATTTAGCACAGAATATGATCCTATCCGTGACATATGGATCTTAACAAATATCCGCTATATCAGATACCTGTAGATCAGCTGTTTATTTCACATGAGTTCCAGTGTGGCAGCTTTTTAATCACGGCTCCCCCTGGTGGATCCATGATCCATTGCAGCTGGTTTCATTATAATTAAATGTATTTATCAAGGGGGCGTTTCAAGTCCTGCGGGGGGTTTTCCTTTTCAGCAGGGGCCCACCCCGCGCCGATCACGGACCCGTACGGGTAGGCGTCTGAAATGAAGCGCTACATCTGTATAACAATCTGTGTGGGGTGATTTTATGGAATGGTTTGGGGCAGGAGTTAAAACAAAGCACAAGCATAATTCAGTTTAAAAGGATGTACAGAAACACTTTTTTGAGAATGAAGAATGAAGAAAGGTGATTGAAGATGAGAAATTATTGTATATGTATGTATAAATGTAAATGTAAGTAGGAATAACTTGCATAATGATTTAAAGGACAATCATTGATCAAGTAAGGGGTGGGAATTAATAAGCATTTGCTTCCTCCTACTCCCTTTCGGACACTATTATTATTATTAATATGAAGACTTTTTTGTATCATGAATTTGGATAAATACTGTATTTTAACAATACGGTATTCTGTTTTTCACATTTGTTATTTGTTATTTTTTTTAATCTGTTCGAAATAAAGATTGAAATTAAAAATGAAATGAAAAATAATTGTTGAGATTAGGCGTATTTCAATGGCAACAAACCGTTACAAGCTTCAAAGTTGTATTTATCATCTGAATTGGCCAAAACTTGGTGAATTGGCCAACACATTTGGTCTACCTATGTTGTAAATGTATTATGTATTATATAATATTCCAGTGCTGGAATTGGGCCGGTACTCACCGGTACGCAGTACCGGCACTTCTGGTTCTGACCCATGGAGTACCGGCACTTCTTGCTCAGTACCGGCATGCTGGCGGTACTCCGGTACTCATGCACCGTGCCAGTACTCAACACTCTCCCGCCGTTCTTATTATACATCCATATATATATATACAGCCGCCCGGTACTCAGTAGATGCGTCATGAGGTGCCGAACGGACATTCTCATCGCTCTAACCGCTGGAGTTTCACAGCGGCTGTCAGCTGTTTACTCCTGTCATTCAAACAGAACGTGCTGGAGAGGGGGCGGGGCTTATCTTCTCCATGTAAATACTGTGGTGGAAACGACTATGTCAAAATTAACCTATTTGACCGTGATTTAATAGTAATACACGTTTCAAAATAATAATAATAATAATGCCGAAGTAACAACATACTGAAAACTGTTAGTAAAACCATGTTTTAATGCTTTACAATTTACATACCTAGATGCACGTGTGTTGTGTTTATGCAGTGCAACTCCCACCCAGTGGGTGGCTATGTAGAGTGATAGAACAGAGCAGGCACGCCCCCGAGAGAAGGAAAGCAAGTCACGTCACAAATTAGCATTTCTAAAATGTTAGCGTGGATTAATAAAAGTGCAAAAAGACAGCGGTTGTCGCCGGAAGAAACTTCAAATACAGAGAATGCTGTGCCTGTGTTGGAAATTGTGTCTGATGGGGAGCTTTCTTTGGTTGATCCTCCTGCTCCAAGTTCTAGTGCATTAGCATTAGCACTAGCTCCGCCGCCTCCTCCAGAGCCTCTAACGTTAGCTGCTGCTGGCGCAACTGCCACCACCAACACCGGGCAAAGCGATGCACCTGACTGCTGGACAACGGACCAGGTGCAATATTTTTGCAAGACCAATGCATGGCTCCTTCTTAAAGATAAGAAGCTAGGATGTCGGATATGCAGAGATGTCAAATCTTTGGGAATACACACTGGACAAGGACTGAAACTGTCAACTGAATGGGGTGAGTGTGCAGTGTCTCATTTCGGTGTTGACAAGGGCAAACAACAAGCTAGCCTGAGAAAAAAAATCAAAGAACATAAAGAATCACAAGCCCATGTAAAAGCTGCTGACATCCTTACGGCCCGTCTACACTACAGGCGTCAAAAAATGCTTTCAACGCTTCGCCCATTCATTTGAATGGGGTGACGTAGGATATTTTCAAACTTCGCCGAACTGCATTGTGGGTAGCATGGCAAGGCGTTGCAAGCATCGCGAGCGTCTATCGGCGTCAAAAGTTGAACAATGTTCAACTTTTGAGGCTCGATGCTTGCTCGAAGCTGGCGTCAGCCAATCAAATCCCGTTTTTGCAATTCCCGCCAGTACAAGCGCTAGCCAATCAAACCGCGTGCAAGCTGGGAGAGCCAGACCGCAGTTCATTTCCTCATATTGCAAACGAGAAATTACGGTAGCAAATCACCCGGTTCTTTCCGACCAGAACTATTTACCGGGATACAAACCGGAGGAACCAGGCATGGAAGGAGGTGGCAGAGACAGTGGGTGAAACTGGTAGGTTTTCGCCTGTTTGGGGATTTTATATCCAGTTTACTTCGTTTTAACATTGCTATTGCTTTGTATGTCGGGGGCGGGAGATTCATGTGATTGGTTGTTGGTCGCGTTGCTCGCAAAAAATCGCCAAGCTTCAGACACGCCCAGCTTCAAGATTTTTTGATGCCTGTAGTGTAGACGGGCCGTTACATCTGCTTCACGTGAAACTATTCAACATCAAGTGCAGTCTATGCATAGATCTGAATTAGACACCACTATCAGAGTTTTTCGAACGGCATATAAAATTGGCAAACATAGCCGGCCATTCACAGACATGCCAATTGATTTGAATGTACAGAAACTGAATGGGCTGAACGTGGGCAGGGTTTTGCACTCCAATAAAACCTGTGGCGAAATCATCGACCACATAGCTCATGAGCTGAAGAAAAAAATGGCAAAAGACATTACAGAAAACCAAAGAAAACTGTGTTTTGGAAAACATGAATCTACCACTATTAGTGGTAAAACGGTGCTTGTTGTGTGTCTACGCTCAGCATTAGCTGATGCTGAGCCCGAAACGTTTTTTTGGGAGCTGATCGAGTTGGATGGAACAACGGCTGATGACATCACAAAGGCGTTAATGGAGTGTCTTGGAAGAGATTTTAACGAGGACTTTTTAGGTCAGTGTTTCGTTTCTTTTGCATGTGATGGGGCTTCAGTCATGCTAGGGAAGAGAACAGGCGTTGCTACCCAGTTGTGTAGTAAATTCCCAAGCCTGTTTGTATGGCACTGCTCCAATCATCGTCTAGAGCTGGCAGTTGGGGATGTGGTCAAGGAGGTCTCAGGGCTCAATCATTTCCAGATCTTTTTTGACAAACTCTATTCCTTGTTCCATGCCTCCCCCAAAAATCAGAGGCAGTTAGCGCAGTGTGCGCAAGCAGTCGGACAGCGTCTCCTGGTGATAGGGCGTGTTTTGTCCATCCGCTGGGTGGCTTCAAGTGAAAGGAGCTTCAGAGCAGTCTGGGAAAACTACCGAGTGCTTCATGATCACTTCACAAATGCTGCAAACGACACGAGCAGGGATTCCAGAGACAGAGCAAAGTACAAGGGCCTGGATGATGTGCTCACATCTGCAACGTTTGTCAGCAATCTGGGACTGATGTACGATGCGCTCACAGAGCTCAGCGACCTCTCTCGGCAACTCCAAAAAAGAGAGATGACACTGCCTACAGCAGATAGGCTCTTAACTCGAGAAATACGAGTTTTTGAATCCATGGTCACCATGCCTGGCCCACACATGACTACAGTTCATACAGCTCTAGCTGAGAAGTCCTTAAAGGGTGTTGCCCTGCGTGAGAATGGCAGGCGTGTACAGATTCATGCAGGTCAGTTTTTCCGCAGTATGGTAGAGAATCTGAGACACAGAATGACTTCCACAACCTCCTCTCATGTCGGCACAAGAGAAATCCCATTACATGGCCGGGAGGCCCGGGACAATCAGCTAATCCAGGACATGAAAGTTATCCATCCTGGAAGTTGGCCTGAAGAGGAGTTAGACGTACAGTATGGGGACGTAGAGGTGCTACGTTTGTGCGAAGTGCTGAAAGTGGACAGAAGAGAGACTGTTCAGGGCTTTCGCGAATACAAGGAAACCAGGGCATCCCGTACACCTGCTGCCATGGAGCCTCTACTGAAAGCAGTCCGAACCATCGCTGTCTCCACTAGTGAGTGTGAGCGGGCATTCAGCTGCATGAACGATATCCTTACTGCAAAAAGGAATGCTCTCTCTGTCAGCCGACTGTCCAGCCTGGTTTTCATTAAATGTAATGGACCATCACTAGGACAGTTCAATCCGGAACAGTATGTGAGGTCCTGGCTGGCAAAGGGAAGGAGAAGTGCTGATGAAAGAGCCTGTCCAGCTCCAGCCCCTGATACTGATGTCCCCAAGGCCTTCTGGAGCCTTTTCTAACAATGTGAAGTATATTGCAAAGCAGCTCACCCAGTGAGAAGACTTTTGGCATAATGTGCCGATTTGTACAGATCCTGGAGATAGAAGGACTTCAGACCAACCAGGGAGTTATCTGATCAGCTTGGTGTTCAATGTAACTCTTTACCATGGCTCAGACTTTGTTACTTGCAGTTACAGTTTCTCATTTTAGATTGTGCAAATTTTGCATTTGTTTTTACATGTTCTTTGTTCATGCTCTTTATCATTTTTCTGAGTTGGAAAGTTAGATTGCATCATAGTTTACTTTATACATATTTGTATTCTTCAGTGGTGAAGTATATTGCAAAGCAGCTCAGCCATGTGAGAAGACTTTTGGCACTTTTTCGTTTTTCGTTTTCTGAGTTGGAAAGTTAGATTGCATTCAAAATGTACAGAAATACTTAATTTTGTTAAAGCTTTTATAAAAAATGCTTCTGACCAGAGCTTTGTTTCCTTGTCATTAATGTTGAACACCACCAGAGGGGCTCTCACCTGAAAGGTCTCTGCTTCATGTGTCTTCAGCAGAAGATCTAGACTTTGATTGCTATATTTTCAGTTAATATTGACCTTACTGAGCTTTAGCCATATCCGCTGCCTATCATAAAAAATGTTAAGTACAGTGAACCTTTCTAAAATATACAGTAGTAAAGAGACAAACCCACCAGCATTATAGTAGCCAAATTCTTGTTTGTGGGCTGTATATATAAAATTGACTTGAAAAAGTTGCTGATTTTAGAGTACTGGCACCTTTTTCATTCCAATTCAAGCACTGATTATATTAATTAGCTTTGCTTTCACTCCAAAACCACAAAGTATGCCTCTGAAAGGCCACAGGAAGCCTCTGTGAAGTCCATCCAGAAAAACAAAGCTCCTGTTCTCACTGTCTCCCCTCAAAAACGTTCCTAGTGCAGCAGTCATTTGTCATTGTTTCAATGAAAGGCACAAACAGTAGTTGTGTGAGGAATAAAAAGGCAGCATAAGATATGTATAAGATATGACTCGAAACATCGATACAGGGTAAATACAATAAGATCTGTATTGCATATATCACATTACAAGTTCTACAGTCTACACGACAGCTCAGAACTTAAAATCGGGATGATTTTGCCACACAGGACCTTTACAGCTTTTGATTTTCATCTCCTTCTACACACACATCCGAAAGTTTTATTTAGTTTTTTTTTTTTCCATCCCTGACTTCATTTTGCCCCCCTTTCTCACACTTCTCCTCAGGCTTGCATCCTCGCGTTCTACGAAGGCTTTCTGTCTCATCATATGTCCCAAAATCTGCTGCTGCTACACTACAGTATGGCTCTCAATTCTGTTGTTAAAGGTAAAAGTAAAAAACAGAAGGCTCGTTAATGAAATAGACAACATAATACATTTTTCCAACCGTTTTACCTGATGTTGCCAAAAAACAGGTCGTTTTAAAGTCACTTCAAGACGTGTTTTTGTTTTTATACAATCAAAGACACGACTCTACCACTTCCCATTTCTCCTTCACAAAAGTTGTGTGGAAGCAGGGTGACTGTACATGCTTGTGGCTTACTTTCTAGGTGTTATGTGTTGTTGTTCATCATTGCAATCTTGGGAAGAGGAGCGGGTCTTTGGGGAAAAAAACCCCGGGGGGAGAGAGCGATCTCAGTCCCCGCGGATAAGTTCAAACTCGGTCTGTAACTCCATCAATCACTGCATGAAGTGGCCATAATCGTCAATTTCTCTGTGTAAGCAATGACATGTAAAGATGCAGACCCTGTAAGATGTTCTAACACTGTTATGCAAACTTCTTTCTAAAGCTGGACACTTTAACTTCCGGCCACACACCTTTCAATGACAGCACAGCATTTATTGTTTTAACTTTCAATTGCAAAGTTCCTAAATGTTGATTAAAAAAATGAAACATCTCCCAGATTTTAA
Organism: Gymnodraco acuticeps; assembly: GCF_902827175.1. Lineage (NCBI taxonomy): Eukaryota > Metazoa > Chordata > Actinopteri > Perciformes > Bathydraconidae > Gymnodraco > Gymnodraco acuticeps. The sequence goes on from NW_022990311.1 coordinate 334,353, forward strand.
GTTTGTCTGACCTTCACCACAGGCCACTCCAGTGATGGGACTGAGATCAAAGTTTAGCTACATTTCTGTCCCCCCCCGTCCCCCCCACCCCACACGCACACACACACTGCAGCCTGGGGACTGAACCTCTCCAAACTCTGTAAGGTCAGAAGATGGCTGTTGCCCTGCCCTGGGGCTCTGCATGGGAAGGTCACACACACACACACACACACACACACACACACACACACACACACACACACACACACACACACACACACACACACACACACACACACACACACACACACACACACACACACACACACACACACACACACAGTTCATTGGCGCTGGTTGAAACAGGAAAACAAACGTGTGTAAGATATGACTCGAAACATCGATACAGGGTAAATACAATAAGATCTGTATTGCATATATCACATTACAAGTTCTACAGTCTACACGACAGCTCAGAACTTAAAATCAGGATGATTTTGCCACACAGGACCTTTACAGCGTTTGATTTTCATCTCCTTCTACACACACATCCGAAAGTTTTATTTAGTTTTCTTTTTTTCCATCCCTGACTTCATTTTGCCCCCCTTTCTCACACTTCTCCTCAGGCTTGCATCCTCGCGTTCTACGAAGGCTTTCTGTCTCATCATATGTCCCAAAATCTGCTGCTGCTACACTACAGTATGGCTCTCAATTCTGTTGTTAAAGGTAAAAGTAAAAAACAGAAGGCTCGTTAATGAAAAAGACAACATAATACATTTTTCCAACCGTTTTACCTGATGTTGCCAAAAAACAGGTTGTTTTAAAGTCACTTCAAGACCTGTTTTTGTTTTTATACAATCAAAGACACGACTCTACCACTTCCCATTTCTCCTTCACAAAAGTTGTGTGGAAGCAGGCCTGACTGTACATGCTTGTGGCCTACTTTCTAGGTGTTATGTGTTGTTGTTCATCATTGCAATCTTGGGAAGAGGAGCGGGTCTTTGGGGAAAAAAACCCCGGGGGGAGAGAGCGATCTCAGTCCCCGCGGATCGAGAACAGATAACTCTCTGAGGAGTAAGGTAGTGTTATTAAGGCCGAACACACACACACACACACACACACACACACACACACACACACACACACACACACACACACACACACACACACACACACACACACACACACACACACACCACACACACACACACACACACACACACACACACACACACACACACACACACACACACACACACACACACACACACACACACACACACTAGAAGCAGAACTTTCACCACCACATGTTCCAACATGGATAAGGGGGGGATACCAGAGAAAGGAGAATTCATAGTACACACTTTTAAGACAACAAACTAAGAATAGTACCACAGGCCGACCCCTACCTTACTCAAGTAAGGGCATAGTTGGGTTCTACGAAATGCCAGTAAGAAAAAGTTCAATGACACAAAGAAGACTTTATTATGTATCAACGAGATGTGTTTCTTTCGCTGTTCAGACCTCTCCCTGACTTTTCCAGCGCCACGTTGACACACCCCCCTCTCCGGCGGTGTCATCCAATGCCACCGTTTCCTCGCCTGCCGTCTTGCTCTCTGGCGCCACCCAACGACCAGAGGCTTCTATACCAGTGCAGCGTCCCATTTGTGTTGTGGCATGTGTTGGGTTCAGAATTCCAGAAAAGACAGACAACTTCTAAGTTTAACTATTTATTGTAAAGAGAGCAAAAGATATATTCACTTGGCCAAGGACTCATCACGTCTTTGGGAATCACAGGCAGCAAAACTGTAATCTGTAACCACCAAATCCGTCAAGAGCCTCGAACCTCGTGCGACAATACATTTTATTACACAGGGCGTTGCCCGTACATTTATGATTGGTCAAGACTAGCTGAAGAGATACCACGGTTTAGACTTGGTTCTCTTTGGTTGGTGCGCAGACTCAGATAGAGTCTCTTGGCATCACGATCCTCCAATCAGCATTCGGCCGGCCTGTGGAAGTCCCTCCCTACTCTGGCACCATCATACGTAATTAGTTTTGAGGAAGCTTCTACAGAAAAGTGGAATCTTGGTTATACTGATTCCCAGCTATGCGTGGGCGCAGAGCTAACCCAGGCTGCCAAGGCCATAGCCTCAATAACTCATTGTTCCTACAGTGCCTGCATCTGGCTTCTGCTACTTTCTATTGCAAGCTAAAACTTTCTTCTGACTATTCCCCTCGTTGGTATCTAACCCATCAGAACCTGGGATTAGTGATTGTGTCTATTTATTCTATAGTCATAGCAATCTCATGAGCACAATAAGCATATAATGTAATAATAAGAATCAGTCTTGTAATGTTATATAAAAATAGACTCCACACATGCTTACACAGGCTGGCGACTCGGACTGAGAACAGAGGGCATCCGTAAAATACATCCGTCATCCGGCATCCGTCTGAAGGTATGTAATGCAGGCATCCTCAAAGTTCGGACTCCGGTCCGGATCCGGACCGAACCACAACTGTCTCTGGACTCTGAGCAAATTATACTTTTCATATGTATTATCTGTGAGACATCGCCACAACACAACGAGTCCAAATTCTCCGCTATGTCCACTGCAAACAGCGCTCTGCATCTCCGACTGTTCCACTGTCTGTGTGTGTCTGTCAACGCATTGGTCCAATCACATTCAGCATCCCCTCAGCGTTTTCCCCCCCCACCAACAGTCTGCGAATTAGAGGCACAGTAGGGCGGGTCTTCGCGGCATGCGGGTGGGAAAAATGCGTGTCGTCTCTTTCAACCTGTCTGAGTCAGAGCGAGAGTTAACAGCTCATCTAGTTGCATCTGTACTGTAGATAGTAGCCTATAGTTGCACCTACCGGGGTCGCATGGGGTGGCAACCCTAAAAATAGGCCTTGCCACCCCAGTTGGCAGCTTTGTTTTGAAAGAAAAGTTGTGGCTCATCGGACATTTATGAGAGAAAGTCTCTAATGTCCGAGTGCAAGTGAATGCAGCACAAGACGCACGTCTTGTAACCCCTCCCCCGGCCCTGGTGCGAGCGTGGAAATATGATTGGCGGTGATTTCATTTGAACGGTACGGCGCAAAACGAGAAGCATTCGGACCCAGGTACTGAAGGAATGAGGTATTTGCGGTCTACAGTACTGACAGAGAAGAGACTGTCAAGTTTGGCTGTTCTCAGCATTGAATCAAAACGCACTAAAGCTGTTGATCTTAATACGTTTGTGAGGCGTTTTGCTGAACAAAATGGTAATCACCGCATTCAGCTGTAATATACATGTCAACCTGATGCTCTGCTCACGGATGAGCATACACAACTGTTAAAGTTTTGAGAAACCAGCTCGAGTGCGCTAGAATTTGAAAATACATGACCGGAGAAAATCTGCCACTTCCTCACAGAGCCCCTCCTCCAACACACACGAACGCGCACATGACCAATGAGGGCACGAGATAAGTTTGTGCACAGATGGAAGGCTGACAGGCAGGTAGGTAGGGTTGCCAACTTCCAGAAATGGAGAAACGGGACACATGCATGTGTCCCCCGCGCGCGCGAAGATTTTCGGGTTTCTGGCGGATTTAGTTACTTTTTTTTGTTACTTTATTTCGGTTTTAGGGTTAGGGTTATATCTTTTGGGGGAGCCAGCCCCCTAGGGTTCGAGGGGTCAAACCCCCCAAAACCCTCAAAATGCATAGAAAACTAACACAATACAAACACAATGATCTTATGATCATTAGGCTACTACATCACATTGTACATCAGCATGTTCAAATCGGATAGGTGGGCACTAGGGACATCTGGGCACCTCGATGTACAATTGGCTATTTTGTCCAAAATGTTAAAAAATAAATATTTGAAAAATGGTATTAAGTAATGCAAAGTATACATGATGTGAACATGCACGGTACATCATTATTAGACGTAATGTTATCCTTCAACCAACCATTTTCCCAGCAATCAGCTGACTGACTCTCTCACACACACACACTCACACACTCACACACACTCTCTCTCTCACACACACACTCTCTCTCTCTCTCTCACACACACACACACACACACACACACACACACACACACACACACACACACACACACACACACACACACACACACACACACACACACACACACACACACACACACACACACACACACACACACACACACACACACACACACACACACACACACACACACACACGCAGAAGACCCGAGACAGATCTCCACTCACAGGCTTTACCCAACTGTGTTTTCTTCCACTGTTTGTTGTAAGACACAAGTATTTTCTTTTTAGAAGGGCCAGGGCCCAGAACCACATCCTCTCTCTCTTCTCCTCTTTCATTACCACCTCCTCCACCGGCAGCGCTCATTTTCCCACACGACTGAACAGGCTGACATGCCACACAAACAATGATGCCGCGCCCGCGGCCCACCGGAGAAAATCTCACACACACACGTGCGAGCATTGTGCCTGCCCTGTCAACTGAGCGGTCCTAGTGCCCTTTGCATACAGCACACAAACACACAGCATTGCATTGCGCGCAAACAGAAAAATATATTTTATTTTTCCCTTTACACGGGAGTCTGGGACAAACAAAGTCCTGTACAGGACACGCCCCTTTTGGCTCAAATACGGGACGTCCCGGCTAATACGGGACGGTTGGCAACCCTACAGGTAGGCCACCCAGTTAATTTAGCCAGGCCGGCTAAAATGATTGATCGTGCTTTTTACAGTATTACGGCTTCCACAGATGACATTTTTTTATGGATTTTTTTGTCAAAGCACTTCAGATATTCATTGCTATCGGGATGTTAAGAGCATTCCATGGAATATAACAAAAAGTGTATCTCGAGCCGGTTTCTCAAACTTACCTACCCTACCTTTAAGATGATGACCATACGTGTGTAAATATATATTTTTCTTTGAGGGGGTCTGCCCCCAAAAAAACGTTTTAAGTCCTGAGAAAGTCAAATAAGACGGTGTCTTATATACACTGCCCAGCCAAAAAAAAGTAACCACTTTGATTTAACTAGGCCAGTGGGTAAGGGCTTTCCACTGGATAATAACTGAAGTATAACATAATGCATGACTGAAGTGATGGAGACCATGTTTGAAGGCAAACAAAAAGAGGAAATAACAGGTCAAATCAAGCAAATCCCCCTCTCAGATTCCACAGCAACCAGAAGAACAGACATACTGGCTGGTGATTTGATTCATCAGCTTTGTGATGGAATAAAAAATGCACAGTGTTGAAGATGTGTTGGGCCTGACAAACCTCAGTGGACACACAAGGGGGCAAGACATTTATAAAGCAATAATGGGAATGCTGAATGAAAGAGGGTGCAGCTGCCTTTATTCATAACTGTGCAGCTCTTACACTGCGACTCTGAGGGGTCAAGCACAGACACAATAACAATGAAAACTGCTGCATACAGATTATTTTAGTTTTTGCAACCTCGTGTTAAGAATCTTGTTGCAATTGTTTAAAAGTTTGAATGACCGTAATAAACGGACCTTTGTCTTATTGAAAAAAATAGTTTGGACCTTTAACATTTGTATTTGAGTACCCCTGATGTAATGTATCAAATTGTGTAGTGATTCCACGTGCTCCACGGTCTGTCGTTAACAGTCAGAGTGGTGGTATGTCAAACACACTCAAACTGGCTTTATTAAATGTCAGGTCTTTAGCAGGTAAATCATTTTTAATCAATGATTTTATCACCAAGCACAACCTGGATTTTATGTTTTTAACTGAAACTTGGTTAGACCAAAACAACAGCACAGCTGTTCTTATAGAATCAACTCCTCCCAACTTTAATTCTATGAGTCAGGCACTACATAAGAAAGGGGGTGGAGTAGCTATTTTGTTTAATGACTTATTTCAATGCAAGCAGACTATGTATGGAAACTTTTCTTCTTTTGAATATGTGGCCCTTCAGTTGAAATGCTCCTCTCGAGCTCTTTTCCTAAACATCTACAGACCACCCAAATACTGTGCAAGCTTTTTTGATGATTTTACTGAGTTGTTGTCTATAGTGTGTATTGACTTTGACCGTCTAGTCATTGTTGGTGATTTTAATATCCATGTTGACAACCCTGAGGACAGAGGGGCTAAAGAACTGTTTTGTGTTATCGACAATTTTGGACTGACTCAGCATGTCATGGGTCCGACGCACAATACCCTGGACTTAATTATCTCAAAGGGTCTGAACATCTCTAAGCTTGTGGTGACTGCCACCCAGGCTTTGGCTATATAGAAGAAGTCTTTCCTGCATTTCACCATGAATTATCCCAGGTACTTTAAGTCATTGAATAGTTTGAGAACACACACCGTCAGAAAGGAACCAATACTGAGTACACCTGGAAACCCGAGAAATGGGATGTTTAAACATATATTGGAGATAGATGTCTCTCCCCCTCAGTGGAGGAAGGGCAGCCGAACACAAACAGGGGTTTGCTTATTTTCTTTCCTATTTTAAGACAATCATAAAGATTGCAGATCCCGGCTGAATATTTCATGTGTGGGGGGGGGTGGTTGGGAGCTGCAGCCATCTGCCTCTTCCACTGCCTCTCTTCCATTGAACAGGGACGTGGTGTGTGTTGGAGACAAAGACGTGGGGAGTGTCCTGGCTCAGAGCCCAGCGCCACCTCACACACACCTCTGGCTGAATATTTTATGTCCACCCCCGATCAGAGCAGCACAACACTTTAATGTTTGTTAGCACATCTGTTCTCCTCTGTATCCAGGTTGTTCTAATAATGACTTACTATTCAAACAGAGGGAACACAAAGGCGTCACACTGGCCTACTATACCGCTCTGATCTTGATGCGTTACTCTAATAATAATGATGATATAAATAATACACTATTCATTCGACAACTTTCAGAACAAAGTCACAAAGTGTTTTATATGGTTCAAACTGAAATATCTCAAAATGTGTCCCTGTTAAGTATTACTTTAAATGAAATGTTTTTGGAATATATTTGTCGAAATTAAAAATCTAAAACAATTTGATGAAAGGAATTTCTCAAATGTACACAAATAAATATGTTAGTAAAAAAACAAATATTTGAATAAAAGACGGAGTGATGTAAACTGAAGTCGTTAATTTACTACAGTAGTTAAAAAACGTTCAGGTGATCGAAGGACCTTACATCCATCCACAGCATTGCATCATTTGATTAACAATTGCAAAAATCAAATGTCCAATTCATTACAGTGCACTCCTGCACTCCTCATTTATTATGGCTTTTGTTTCTGAAGAATTGCAATTTCATTCTTGAAATCTCAGACAACACAGAATGCGTGGAATGTGCAGAGGTCTTTCAGAAACACATATGGATGGTCTATAAATTAATTTGTGCTCATTGAGAGAGGCTACTCAGATACCTGACTGCATTACTTTACATTATATTTAATATTAATATTTTTCACCTGTCACCTTAATTTGGTGGTACCTTTACATGGTCAACACATGCACACCATGAATTGGTGAATTGTTTGTTTGATCCACAGCATGTCATGGAGGATTGAAGAATATGTATATGTTAGTGTAAGGGGCTGAGAGGAGGGTAATGGGAGGCACCTACATTCCCAACAGGTGGCTCCACCCTCTTCCAATTAGCAGTATTGGGAGCAGGTGTGGAGACCTCACACCTGGTGCTAATCACTCCCTCAAGGGAGACAAAGCACACAGAGTTGCTCAGTTGTGTGTGGCACATGGAGGCTCCCAGTGTAAGGAAACGTGTCTTGTAAGCTGGTAAATCGGTTAGCGGCCCGGCTACGTTAGCCTTTGTTTAATGGAAGGTATTTTTGGAGTTTGATAGCAATAAAGCCTTTTTTGGATTTGAACAATGCCTCTGTCGTGATTGCTGCACTACCAGTTTCCTCTTTATCTGCCCAGGCCTGTTACACTGGTGGAGAATGCGAGCATAAGAACTCTAGTGGTGGTGTTGCAGTCAAAAAGTTGCAACAAAAAAAAAGAAAGAAAGTTTTTTGCATTTTTAAGATGGAGGATGTACTAAGAGAGTTGGTGTGCATTTCTACTGAGCAGCAGACTCTGCAACGGCAGATGACAGCGGAAACAGAATGTGCTTCTCCATGTGGAGGTCCAAAAATGCCTAACAGCAGCCTCTTCTATCCAGAGGGGAGCAACCGTGCAGCCTAACCCAGGTCGATTCATCCCCAAAATGACAGAGTGATGAGATAGAGGCCTACTTAACAGCCTTTGAGCGCACTGCTGAAAGAGAGGGACTCCTGGGCCCGGCACAGCAAGCTTACTTCGACATCCCTCCTGACCAAGCAGGCTGACATGCAACCCTGAAAAGTTAAGTGTTTTGGAGAGGATAATGATGGACAAATACATTCGGTCTCAGCCCTATGAGATCAAGAAAATGACAAGCCAGCCAGAATCCAGCCAGTCTGGATGAGTTGGTTAACCTAGTGGAGAGCCACGTGGCCACAGCGGAGTCTACACGAACGGACACCGAGTGGGGCCGGGAAGTCAGTGGGGAAGCATCTAGGACTAGACGGGCACGAGAACCGCCACGGGAACCAGAAGAGGTAAGGCGACGACAGTCCTACCTGCCAGAGGGCCAACTGCGTTGCTACCAGTGTGGGAAAACAGGCCACATTTCCTGGGACTGCACAGGGAAGGATGAGCTAATGCCGACCGCCCACTCATCTGGTGCAAGGCCCTACCACCTTCTTGACTCTTGCTGGGTACAGGAAAGCTCCATGGCTCAAATGATACCAGTCAAAGTAAATGGAAAAGATGCAGAGGTGCTAGTGGACTCAGGAAGTGTGGTGTCCCTCATTCAACCACCTCCTCGACCATTTGCCATCCGAAGAGACTGTGCCCGTCTCCTGTGTCCATGGGGACACTAAATTATACCCCACATGCTTCATCCACCTTACCACGGTTAAAGGCAGCTGAAAGTGGGGGTGGTTCCTTCCCTACCAGTCCCAGTCTTGGTGGGGCGAGACTGCCCACTATACAAGCGCCTGTGGCACCAGAAGGAGGTGAGTCCCAAAAAGCCCAAGCGTGCCAAAGGAAAACGAGGGAAAGGACAAATTGCCACACAGAGTACTTCTCCTCAGCTGTCCCCCAAAGTTGTGTGTGCTGTGCCGGAGGAACAGAGAGGCAACCAATCTTCCAGTGCAGTCGAGGCAAATGATAACCCTTTTGTTGCTTTCCCTGGAGACCTAAGCACAGGTGATGAGGAGGGTGAAGTCTCATTGCTTCCAAGTTTGAAGGGCCAGTTCGGGGCCGCCCAAATGGAAGACCCCAATCTGTTGCATGCACGCAGCAATGTTACGGAAATAGAGGGAAAACCAGTTCCAGGAGTAGACAATGAGGTGGCTGAAGTTTAATACGGTCCAGGGCTATTCAAAGCTCAGTTACAGCAAACCAAGGAACTGGTTCAGCAGAGTTTGGATGTGTTCTCACTACGACCTGGACGCACAACGATGGTGTAACATCAAATCCACACAGAGCCGGGCCAAAAGGTACCCTACCGGGTCCCGGAGGCAAGAGGGGCGGCCATTGAGCAAGAAGTGCAGAAAATGCTGGCTATGGGGGTGATTGAAGAATCTCACAGTGAGTGGACCAGCCCTGTCGTTCTGGTTCCTAAGCCCGACAAAACCAACAGGTTCTGTAATGATTTCAGAAAATTGAATGAAATCTCCAAGTTTGATGCGTATCCTATGCCCAGGATAGATGAGCTGATTGATCGGCTTGGGGAAGCCAGGTATATCAGCACTCTGGACTTGACGAAAGGGTATTGGCAGGTCCCACTTGAAGCAGCCTCAAGAGAGAAGACGGCCTTCGCCACCCCCACAGGGCTGTACCAGTATACTGTGCTTCCCTTCGGGCTTCATGGAGCACCAGCCACGTTCCAGAGACTGATGGACAAGGTCCATAGGCCATATCGTGAGTATGCAGCTGCCTATTTAAATGACGTTGTTATCCACAGTGACTCATGGGATAGCCATCTCATAAGGCTGGCAGCAGTGCTGGAATCTCTCCGCAGGGCGGGCTTGACAGCCAATCCAAGAAAATGCAAGCTTGGACTGGAGGAAGCTGAATATCTGGGCTTCACCATTGGGCGCGGCAACATTAGACCACAACAAAGGAAGGTTCAGGCGATCCAGGACTGGCCACGGCCATCAACAAAGAAACAGGTGAAAACATTCTTGGGTCTGACGTCCTACTATTGCCGTTTCATCCCAAACTTCTCCACAGTAGCCTCTCCCCTTACAGACCTGACCAGAGACTCACAGCCGCTAATGGTCAAGTGGACAGGAGAGGCTGAACACGCCTTTGAGGGACTGAAGAGGGCTCTCTGTGCACGGCCGGTGTTGGTGACCCCAGACTTCAGCCGGGGGATGATTGTGCAGACGGATGCGTCAGAGGTGGGCATAGGAGCAGTATTATCCCAGGAGGTTCACGGTGAGGAACACCCCGTCATGTACATGTACATTGTGTAAGGGGCTGAGAGGTGGCTCCACCCTCTTCCAATTAGAAGTATTGGGAGCAGGTGTGGAGACCTCACACCTGGTGCTAATCACTCCCTGAAGGGAGACACAGCACACAGAGTTGCTCAGTTGTGTGTGGCACATGGAGGGAGCAGGAGGCTCCCAGTGTAAGGAAACGTTTTTTGTAAGTCGGTTAGCGGCCCGGCTACGTTAGCCTTTGTTTAATGGAAGGTATTTTTGGAGTTTGATAGCAATAAAGCCTTTTTTGGATTTGAACACTGCCTCTGTCGTGATTGCTGCACTACCACTTTCCTCTTTATCTGCCCAGGCCTGTTACAGTTAGGCTAAAGTTCAAGGGTAGAAGATCAACACAACGGATTAGACAGACGGTCATTGTTTTATTGATTGATCTGGAAAAAATGTGGATAACAAATCATAGTTACATTACACAACAGCTAAGTATACTACTTAGCTGTTTTATTAGTACATTTTTATTATTTGGTGGCTAAAATTGTTTATAGTTTAGGCTGAATAACATGTGGTCTGTAAATGACAGTTTTTTTAATCTTGAATAGTTCAAATCAGGGCTGGAGACCTTTTATTTCATTAAATAATAATATATTGTGTGCACAGCACTGTCACTTTTATTATTTTTGTTTTATTTCATTTATTTTGTCTTGTCTCTTCAATTAATGTTTTAATTAAATGTAAATGTCATTCCAAAATGTCTTACTTTTTACATTTGTCTTTATACCTTTTTGTACTTGTAAAAACACTTTAAATTGCCATTTTTTTCCCCTTAAATTGTGCTATATGAAATAACTTGCCTTGCATTTCCTATTTAAAAATAATAATATCTGGATCATATCTGTTTGCACATTGGAGTGTAAGAAATGAGTGCTGAGATTTACTGTATTTCCACATACAGTATGGAGGCATATCGCTTTCATTCCCTACAAAACATGTCCTAGTGTCATTGTCACAGACATCAGAGGAAAGGACAAAAAGAACCCTCTCTCTGCTCTGTCTCTCTCATTTTCTATTCATAATTAAAGTGTCTCAGAGGGCCCTTGCACTGTGCTGCCCTATTTCCATATTCACACACAAAGAAAGGCTTTTTATGCTTTGTTCTGTCTGGAGAAATCACTGAATTTCTTCTCATAAATGGTGTCTTCCCGTCCCCACAGAATTGGATTACTCTCTCATTCAGAATGTGATCTGTTGGCTTCTATCGACAGCGTCCCAACATCACAGTATACTGAGGCCCATCTATGATTTTCTTCTGTGCATGCAGGGTCCAAAGTCCAAACAAATAACACAAACAGACTAACTGATTAAGTCTGTGTGAAGATCAGAGCGTGTCAGGCCAATGTCACTCTACAAACATTCAAAGAGGTCATAGTTGAATAAACGCACCCATCCGCTGCAGACAGCTGCAGTTTGAATGGAACTATAATCTAAGTGTCCCCATTCTGCTTTTATTAATGTGACACACATCCATGTTTCCTCTCTGTGTCCGCGGCAGCATCAGACTCACTCGCTTGTATTTTGTAAATCACATGTACGAAGAGAGTGCAACTTCTACATTCCTCACATGTTATGTTATGATAACATATATATATCAGCCCACTCTCTTCAGTCTGTGTAGAAATGACACTACTTTGCAAAGGCATGCGATAGTTCCGCAGAAGTCCGATTTTGCGTGCATATGATACTCCCACGTTACGTTTGTTATGAACGTATCTTAAATGCGTTTATTTTCTACATATCTTTGCCATTTATTTAACCCTAACCATAACCCAATAAGCTGCTGTGTCGTTTATTGCACCGCAAACATTAAAACTGTCATTGGAACAGCGATCAAGCCTGAAGCCACAGAGCTCTTTGTTTTAATGTTTGAGGTGCAATATCAGCGTATCATATGCACGCAAAATCGGACTTCTGCGTATCTATTGCACGCCTTTGCAAAGTCGTGTCATTGTACGCAGACTGTGAGACCGGGTTGATATATATATATGCCTGCCTGTAGCTTTGCCGATATCTGTGTTGATAGGTAATAGATTAAGAGCGGTGAATCAGCTTAGAAACAGGAAGTGCTCAAACGTTTGTGTGAGTGTATCTAATTTAGCAGTGATTCCATGTCAGCCACAGCTTGTCACAAAAACATCTTACTGATAGTGTATTTAACAAACTTAAGCTAGCTTTATTAAATGTCAGGTCTTTGGCAGGAAAAACGTTTTTAGTCAATGATTTTATCACTGAGCACAATCTCGATTTTATGTTTTTAACGGAAACTTGGATTGAACAAAATAACAGTGCAGCTGTTCTTATCGAATCAACCCCTCCCAACTTTAGTTTTATGAGTCAGGAAAGAATGCATAAGAAAGGGGGTGGAGTTTCTATTCTGTTCAATGATGCCATTCAATGCAGGAAGACATCTTATGGGAACTTTGCTTCTTTTGAATATGTGGCCCTTCAGCTGAAATGCTCCTCTCGAGCTCTGTTCCTAAATATCTATCGACCACCCAAATACTGTGCAAGCTTTTTTGATGACATTACTGAACTGCTGTCTCCATGGAGAAAGGCCATAACCGTGAGAATAGAAAAAAGAGAGTGTCGAAAAGCTGAACGTTGGTGGCGAAAAACAAATCTCCAGGTTCACTTTGAAATCTATAAAGAGAGACTTGGACTTTATAATTTGGAATTGAAAAACGCACGACAATCGTTCTTCTCTGACATCATTACCAAAACAAAAACAATGCACGTGCCTTGTTTGCTACCGTTGACAGACTAACTAACCCCCCACTGCGGTTTTGATGTGTTCAGTAGCCTCTGAATTTCTATCCACCAGGGCATGCAATGATTTTGCCTCCTTCTTCACTGACAAAATTCAGAAAATCAGACAAGCATCAGGTACAGCAAATGTGTTGTTCCTATGTCCACCTAATATCAATTCAAATACCATGACACAATTCCATCAGATTAATGATAAAAACCTAGAGGACATTATTCAACTTCTGAAGATTTTTCAAAGATGTTTTGCCTTGCATGGCCTCAGATCTACTTCATACAGTAAACAAATCTCTTCACTCAGGTATTTTCCCACAGGCCCTGAAAACTGCAGTCATTAAACCGCTCTTAAAAAAGAATAATCTAGATGCTTCAGTAATGAACAATTACAGGCCCATATCAAACCTGCTATTTCTAGGTAAAATCATTGAAAAAGTTGTTTTTCAGCAGTTGAGTAACTTCTTGCATTTAAATAACGGTTTTGATGTGTTCCAGTCAGGCTTTCGTCCAAACCACAGCACTGAGACTGCTCTTGTAAAGGTCTTCAATGACATCCACTTAAACACAGATAGTGGCAGAATTTCAGTGTTAGTATTATTAGATCTCAGTGCTGCGTTTGACACTGTTGACCACAACATATTACTAGACCGACTGGAAAACTGGGTGGGACTTTCGGAAACAGTTCTAAATTGGTTTGAATCCTACTTAAAGGACAGAAACAACGTTGTTTCTGTAAGGGAAACTTCTGTGTAGCAATGCAGTGGGAGTCACCGACTCAGGAAAGAGACACGGGAAGAGCAGGAGCTTTGATGTCAAACACTGATGGTTTATTTAGAGCTTCGGCCGGAGAATTCACATCACAAGTCACAGCAGCCACGATCTGACTGCACGGTAGAGTTGCCACGTCAATTCTGAAGAACTCTACCCCAGACCCATGTATTTAGCTAGTTCAGAGAGCATCAGCAACATGCTGCATAACAAGATAAAATCATAACACCTCTATCAGCTGACGTCAACAGGCAGGAACATAGAATCATAACACCTCTATCAGCTGACGCCAACAGGCAGGAACAGGGAGACAGAACACTGAGAGCACAGCAGCCAAGGTTACGAGGTGCGTGTGCTCTGTCAGGACAGTTTGAACTGATAAACTGGGTCAAAGTTATGGGCCTTGGAAAATATTCCCCAACAGTTTCTATAGGTAAATACACATCTGAGTTGACAAATATGACATGTGGGTTACCTCAAGGCTCCATCTTGGGGCCTCTTCTCTTTAACATGCTACCACTGGCTCAGATAATGAAAAACAACATAATAAGTTACCATAGCTATGCGGATGACACACAAATTTCCGTAACAATTTCATGCTCTAATTCAAACACTGAGTAAGTGCATTGAACAAATCAATGACTGGATGTGTCAGAACTTTCTCCAATTAAACAAAGATAAAACTGAGGTAATGTTTTTTGGAGTGAAGGCAGAACGTATAAAAGTTAGCGCTGAGCTTCAGTCTGCAATGTTCAAAACAACAGATAAAGCCAGAAATCTAGGTGTAGTCATGGACTCTGACCTGAGTTTCAACAGTCACATTAAAACAGTTACTAAATCAGCCTACTATCACCTAAAGAATATATCTAGGATTAAAAGACTAATGTCAAAGCAGGATTTGGAAAAACTTGTCCGTGCTTTTATCTTCAGTAGACTCGACTACTGCAATGGTGTCTTCACAGGTCTCACTAAAAAATCTATAGGAAAGCTGCAGCTGATTCAGAACGCTGCTGCTCGAGTCCTCACTAACACCAAGAAAGTGGATCACATCACTGCTGCTGGTTTATAAAGCACTGAATGGTTTAGGCCCAAAATACATTTCTGACCTCCTGCTAACATATGAACCATCCAGATCTCTCAGGTCTTCAGGGACTGGTCAGCTTTCTGTCCCCAGAGTCAGAACTAAACATGGTAAAGCAGCATTTAGTTATTATGCTCGAAATATCTGGAACAAACTCCCAGAAAGCTGCAGGTCCGCTTCTTCTTCTTCGAGTCCGTAGCAATCTCAGATGTCATTCTGCCAGTATCGGGCACAGGCCACAGCTGATGGGGTAGGTTATGCCAGGTCTTCTGGACTACACCGGGGGGCATTGGCACATTCCAGTAGGTGGGACATTGTCTGCACTGATCCACAGCTGCATGTGTCTTCTGTGGTGTAGTTCCACACTTTCATCAGTGCTTTGCACCTCCCCTGTTCCACACGCAGTCTATTAAGTGACTTCCAGGTTGTACAGCCAAGGTCGTGGCCACTAGCGAGGCTTTCCGTTGGTGTGATTTCCTCTGTCCAGCCATTCAAGAGCTTGTGTGTCATTTATTTGCCATTCATCTTCCCAGATGTTGGTCCTTGCTGCTTGTTTGGTTGTCTGGAGGGGCAGGACTGTCTGCAACTCTGACTACTTTTAAATCCAGACTAAAGACTTTTCTTTTTGCCGCTGCTTTTAATTGAACTATTCACATCTTAAACTGCACTGTAACTTTTATCCATGTATTTTTTCTTTTAATGCTTATTTTCTTAATGTCTTTCATTTTTTGTAAAGCACTTTGAATTGCCTTGTGTTGAAAGGGGCTATATAAATAAACTTGCCTTGCCTTGCCTATGAAACAAAAGAACAAATGTTAATGCCCATGCTGTTTTCCAGCTAAATATCATTAAGAGAGGAGAGGCCAGTTCAGCTTGTGAGGAACATATTGTATTTGGCAAGGGCATAGGGGTAGTCAAAGAACTGAGTAATACAACATTGAGTTGACTTTAAATATATTAAGGATCTCTACAGTGTGTTTGAAGACATTTTAATCAGGAAATATTTCATTTTTTGTTTAAAGAACATTTATTAACTATATGATAAATGTTAAGTCTTTGGCGATTAGACCCTGATCCTGAAATCGTATATCTAAAGGGGGAAATGCAGCCGTGAGCATATAGGACCCCCCCCCCCCCCCCCCCCCCCCCCCCGGGGTCTAGACACTGGTGGTGATGCTGAAGATCTGGATTTGATGAGGAGATGGGATGAAGAGGAGGTGGATGGGTGAAGGCGGGCCAGCATGAAAACCTGAAATCACAGCTGACTGCAGGAGAGAGGAGAACCATTTTAAAGTTTGGCTGCAGCACGTTTCACCTGGGGCTCCTCCTGTGTTTGCCCTGGTAATTTAACATTTGATCACTCTGGTGCGCCCGTCCCACCAACAGCTGTCTCGAATTCATACATTAACACACCCACTTACACTTATATAAGAACAAAATCAGCTCCATAGTCTTTCTTATAGGGGTGTAACGGTTCACAGAATTCACGGTTCGGTACGTACCTTGGTTTGGGGGTCACGGGAAAAAGCAACAAAAAACATTCCAGGTTTGTTGTTATTTATTTTTGAACAGTAGTGCAAGTTTCAGTATAAAAATAAGGAACATTTTGAATAATTAATTGTATTACACAGTTAAAAACAAACCACAAACAGTACCACACACACTCAGACGGCCATATTATCTATAATAAGCTGTAAAACTAAAAATAATGTCTTGATAATATTACAAAATAAATAATAAGGAAGTGTTTCAAGGGCACATAGCAATTGAAATATATATGCCAATAGCTTCCGTTATTTATTTTGGTCTCTCGGCTTTCATGTCTATTGGCTTCTTAAAAACAGCGGGCATAAGCTGTTGAACTGCTGTTGTCTTTTGCTGGGCTCCGGTGATTGGCAAATCTGGGTGATGCCTTCTGATATGATTTAGTATGTTTAGCTTGTGTTACCATTAGCACACCGCACCGCTATCGAACAACGCCGACACACCGTCCTCGTCCGATCCACCACTCACACTCCATCGTTATTGTAGTCCACAGGGAACCCGAAATGTTCCCACACAGCTGATTTAAAAGAAGCAGGTGGGTTCTAGCTCCTGTGTGTTATCTGAAATCGCCATACTAACTTTTCTTCTTCTTGTATTATGTTCGTTTTGTTGTGTTTTTCTTCTTGTCCTTCATTTGTTATTTAAGGGCAGCTTTTAGGCGCAATACCGCCCCCTGGATTATATATACTGCCCTGAGTGACAGACTTTTTTCCAACTCATAAAAAAAGGCGTATTCGTCGTGTGACTGCATGTGCCAAACCGTGACGGTTCGGGACGAATACGGATACCGTTACACCCCTACTTTCTTACCATTATTCTTTATCCTCAGTGAACAAATGTCATGGGCATAAGGAGAGATGTGAAGGAGAGTTCATTAGGACTTGGAAAAGAGACCTCACCGATCTATGATGAGACCCTGATGTGCGTCTGCTGTGGGAAAAACTTCCATTTTCCATAGCTGAACTAGTGAACGCGCGTCTAGATACTCTGACCCAGGTGTTCTTATAATGCAAGCTTTTAAAAAAATGTAGACATGAGTTAAAAATATATAACTTCATACCAAGGTTGGAACAGAAATAAAAATGAAAGGAAAGGAAATGGTTTCTTGCGCACTCTTGTCTAACTTTTTCCACTAGTAATCAACATAAATTCAATTGAATAATATATCAATAAAATACGTTGAATTAAAACTCAGTAAACAGTGAAATGTAGATATATTTGATTATAATTAATATCACATTTTCTCTTTGATAAACCTCCACTGTTCCATATTTTACTACAGCTAATGTGGGAAGGGAACATTTTATTTATTTATTGCCTTTTATGTATTGCAAAGATGTATAAGATAAAGGGAACACACCAGTATTACCACATGTGTATGTGTCTTAGTTGGAGGATCTACAAGTTATATGAGTGATTTATTTTCCTTTTAACAGACTGATTTATTTGAGGTGGAGGTATGAAATCTATAAGTACATGCAATCCAATCTTTAGGTTTTGCTTTGGTATTACAGTAAGGATGCAATCATGTCTCTCTCTCTCACACACACACACACACACACACACACACACACACACACACACACACACACACACACACACACACACACACACACACACACACACACACACACACACACACACACACACACACACACACTGAATGCACTCCTCAGTGTTTATGTCCCATTAGACTAGTGCATGTCTATCATTATTACCCACATGCTCATATAATACGGATAGATGGCTTAATGAAAGAAGCAGCAGACAGAAAATGAGGTAAGCGTTTGCGCCTATAAAATAACACCTTCATGCCGGAAAAAAAAAAGATCTAGATCCCTCCGCTTCGCGTTGTATATTTTTTTGTTTTTGTTTCATGGTTCTGCCACGAGCTCACAAGACAGTAGTTTTGGGTACGCCAATTAGATCCTGATCAGCCTATCGGTGTTCTTTTCCCGACCGCGTCGCTGCACATTATCCCTTACATATGATTATATAGAGTCATTATTCATTTGTTTTAAAGCAGGAGGCGCAAACGCTTGCCTCGGGGAGGGAGAAAAAGAGCCAAAACGGAGAATAAACATAAGGGCAACCATGGCAACCCTGCGCGGGAAGTCTTTTTCGCTGCTTTGTGGCAGACTACAGCGCCACTTACAGGCCTGGCATATGTACTACAGCGTCTCTAGCGCTTTCGAGCGGCAATGGCCGGCCGTGGCCCAACCTCTCATTCCCCTGATAGGTGGAGAATTGACCACTAAGCGGAGCACCCCTTTTGCGACGTAGAAAATAATTCAAATCTGGATCAGTCTGTATCAGATACGTTACAGCCCCTTTTTTTATTTAGAGATTTGGGTATGGAGGAAAAGAGAGAGGGTTGTATTTTCTGACACTTGGTGAGTTCCCTGACACACCGGGGACACATATTCATGTATAAAAGATGTACAAGAGTGCATCTTGCATGATAGGTCCCCTTTAAATGTTTGTGACAAGGAATTATTCATGTCAACTTGAAATCCAAATACAGCCTTATCAGTTTCACATGAATCAAAATGAGTGTCTCAATTTACACAATATAGGAACATCATCATTTATCAAACATACTGCAGTGAAAGCCACAGTATGACTTTAGAAATGTGAATCAAAGCATAGACCTACAGGAATATGACTGAGGACTGCCAGCGGATACAATATCTGCACGTCTCAATGCAAATCAATATTCCACGAATCAACTTATGGCTGTGGAAAGAGATCCAGAAACTCAAAGAATGATGGGAAAAAAGAAGGAATGAGGTTAATAAAGAAAGAGAAGTGAAGAAGGTGCAGGCGCAGGGAGAGGGAACGCTTCAATCTATAAACCATATTATGAGGGGCCGTACAGGCCGTCATTCATACTGGTCCTCTCACGCATATACATTCTCCTTATATACATATATTTTCACTCTTACGGCCCGTCCACACAGCGGCGTGCGTTGTCGCTTGCCGACGGGCGTGTCTGAAACTCGACCAACAACCAATCACATGAATCTCCCGCCCCTGACACACAAGCAGCGGTTTGATTGGCTAGAACTTGTACTGGCATGATTCGATTGGCTGATGCTTCTGCCGAGGCTTCAAAAGTTGAACATTGCTCAACTTTTGCAGCGAGCAATGCCAGCAACGCTCCGCGTCGCCTCCCACAATGCAGTTCGGCGAAAAGTGACGTCACCCCATTCAAAGTGAATGGTGAAGCATCAACGCACGCCGCTGTGTGGACGGGCCGTTACACACATATATTGTCCTTTTACATACATACATTTTCACTCTTACACATATATATTCTCGCCTCGCAGGTGCACACGCCAGGATAGAGGACATCAGACTCCAGAGAAAATTAGCTCGAGTCCAAGTCAGAGCATCAATGTACAAGTCGAGGCCGAGTCATCGTGGGGGGGAAAATTCACGAGTCCGAGTCCAAGTCGGCGTACGCGATAAATCACGAGTCCAAGTCATCGTGCGCGAGAATTGACAAGTCCGAGTCGCGTCAATCAGTGCGCGAGTCCGAGTCGAGTCACGAGTCCTGAAAATCGGCACTCGAGTCCGAGTCCAGGACTCGAGTACTCCATCTCTGGCTAGTAGCAAGCACGTTAGTTAGCATTACAGCCTTACGGCCCGTCTACACTACAGGCATCAAAAAATCTTGAAGCTGGGCGTGTCTGAAGCTTGGCGATTTTTTGCGATCAATGCGACCAACAACCAATCACATGAATCTCCCGCCCCCGACATACAAAGCAATAGCAATGTTAAAACGAAGTAAACTGGATATAAAATCCCCAAACAGGCGAAAACCTACCAGTTTCACCCACTGTCTCTGCCACCTCCCTCCATGCCTGGTTCCTCCGGTTTGTATCCCGGTAAATAGTTCTGGTCGGAAAGAACCGGGTGATTTGCTACCGTAATTTCTCGTTTGGAATATGAGGAAATGAACTGCGGTCTGGCTCTCCCAGCTTGCACGCGGTTTGATTGGCTAGCGCTTGTACTGGCGGGAATTGCAAAAACGGGATTTGATTGGCTGACGCCAGCTTCGAGCAAGCATCGAGCCTCAAAAGTTGAACATTGTTCAACTTTTGACGCCGATAGACGCTCGCGATGCTTGCAACGCCTTGCCATGCTACCCACAATGCAGTTCGGCGAAGTTTGAAAATATCCTACGTCACCCCATTCAAATGAATGGGCGAAGCGTTGAAAGCATTTTTTGACGCCTGTAGTGTAGACGGGCCGTTAGCCTTGTCATTTTTATTAGCACCAAAAATGTTAAACAGTAAGAGTAGTAGTCATATTTTGTGAACCCTTTGAAGAGTACTGTCACACCGGTGTGATCATTCTATAATACACCATTTAAGCCCGGGGGAGAAATGCTAACGCTAATGCTACATTAGCATCGGCGATCTTTTCTACTTCATGCAATCTGCACAAATGGTTGACATTAAACATTAAAAAGACCAGGCAGTTCAGAGAGAATCAAAGGAAGGCAGGCAGGCAGGCAGCTTTGCATGACATTCTTCTGGACGTGTTTCCTTGTGGTGATAGTGAGGGTAGTCAATCCCTTGTTTAGCAAGACAGTAGTGACGGCCATCTTGGTGACGTGTGTTGTTGTGCAAGACCAGAGATGTAGTTCATTGACCGTTTCACACAAAAAAATGTGTTACTTCACAGTTTTACGACACATTTTTTTTTTTTACTGGCAAAATTATCTTTTAAATTGACAAACATCATATGTGTAATTCGTGGCACAATTCAAACGGGATCGAAAGATAATCTTTCTCTCTCCATTGACTTCAATACATAATTTTTACGAAATAAGGTCCCATGGAGGTCCACCGGAAGGGGAGGGACTTCGCCACTCTATAGTTTAAATCTCCTAACAATGTTGTCCATTATAGACATAGGCTTATTATATTTACAGCCCTAAATAACATTCATTTTCTGGGCTCAATGTGTGTCTTGGCCGTTTTCTTTGTGATCGCAAAATTCCCCTAGAATCCCCTTGTTTATAATATCACCGTTCCAAGCAAACGAGTGCTTTTTGTTTTTAAATCACTTCCGCAAAGTCCGTCCGTCCCCTCGCTCCACTGACCATTAGACCATTTAGTAAGGTAAAAGGGCAAAAACGCCTCTCAGACGCTCTTCCGTTTACTTTTTTAATAAAGAAAAACAAATGGTCCGGCGTAGATACACAGATTCATCTCCCTCCATCATGTTGATTTGAATCCGAAGTTTTGAACATGAGCCCGCCCCCGCTCGACCAACCATACTCCTTCCGTTTCCACTATACTTTCTCTCACACATACATGCATTCTTCTCTTGCATACATATATTGTCTTCAGACATGCATATTATTTTTAATATTAAATGTAAACATTGAATGAATGTGCATGAGAGCAAAATGTATAAATATGAGCGTTAAAATATATGAATATGAGAGCAAAATATACATGTGTGAGTGAACAATGTATACATATGTGAGTGACAATATACTGTATGAATGTGTGCATTGAATAATGATAATATGAGAGCGGAATGTATGAATGTGTGAGTGTAAATATATACGTGTGTGAGAGTACCAGTATGAATTACGGCTACACACACACACACACACACACACACACACACACACACACACACACACACACACACACACACACACACACACACACACACACACACACACACACACACACACACACACACACACACACACACACACACACACACACACACACACACACACACACAATGTAACAGCTGTGTAAAATGTCAGGCTGGCCTTTCTCAGATATACGGTTTGAACCAATCCAAACGTTACCCTTTCTCCCTTTCACCAGAAATAAACGAGGACGACGAGGAGAGAATCTACATGTTTTGAGGGATGGAGAAGAGAAGGGGGGGAGTGTAGCGAGCTCCAGGGAATGCAAGACAACAAAGACAGAGCTGAAGACACACTGAGGATACAGACACAAGCCCAAAGAGAACGTTTGCAGTCTGACACCGACTCTACTTTGTCTAAAAAGAGCTAACATTTATTCAAATATTTAATTTGAATTATACTCATGATTTTCCATCACATATTTTTGCACTCTTCAATAGTCTTAATCAAAGTAGCACTGAGCAGTTGTGTGTTTCCTTTTTTAGCAGACAGAAGCTACACCAACGTGTTGCTGAACGACAAGATGAAACCCAAAAGGCCATTTAAAGCAAGATTATTGAAGCAACAAATAAGAAGCTGTGTTTATTTTTTTGGGGGGGAATTTCTCAAAATGATGTCTTCAAGCTTCAATAACTGGAAGAATTATTAAGTTAAACTTTCATGGAAGGTGTAAATGATAAACAGCCCATCCACTTCTTGGAACCTGAAGGTTTAACAGTTTTTTTTAAGGCTCTACCCTTTTACATCATAAGAGCTTTGGGTCCGAGTCTCTGTGTTAATTAAAAGGAAAAAGGAGGAACCAAGCGACTTAAACTATGCTATTTTTTTTTTGTCTGAACCATTTCCGGAGATAAAATAGATTTGGATAAACCCTCTCATGCTTGGCTCATTACTTCTTCAAAAAACTATATTTGGACAATGATTTGAAAGGGACCACTGGCTTGTTATTGTGCATTGATCCGCACATTGAATAGTTGATTTCTATAAGTTCTGTATTTTGTTTTACTACCTTAAGATTGAGAGACGCGTCCGCCCCTACTACTGTGCCAACTTTCAAGGTTGTTTGCTCCTGAAGTTGACCTCAACCAGCAATCTGTATCACCTGCTCTTCTTTAAGATGCGTCATTCAAGGATGTTGTATTTGAAGTGTTTTTATTTTTAATACTGTGCCTGTCTCTGCCTCTGATCTCTGTGAGTGTGTCCTCCAATCAATTGTGGCTCACTAACCTCTCCGCTCAGTGTTAAGGTGCTTCTGAAGCCATTGAATGTCTAAAAAGATGGAGGACATCCTGGCACTTCACATTTCAATTTTGCCGAATATTAATCGTTGTGAAACTAAATGTAGACAAAGAACTGAACAAGGTGTGTGGTACTCCAACCTTTACAAACAAAACATGTGAACATGTTTGACTGTGCTCTGACCTTTATGAACTGATGGCATTTGAGCACAAGCTCCTTGTCTAGTAAACTGAGGAGGAGGGGCCGTCTGGCATCAGCACTTATATTGAGAAAAGTAATTTTTTTAATTTATTTATTATTTTTTATTAATCCCCCTAGATTCAGCTTTTCACTCTGGCCTGTATTTTGGTTTTTAATAAACACACAGTATACCGGTAGGTGCACACATGCACAAGTAATTCATACACACACAGTGACCCTATAGCCACACACGGAAATGAAAACGAACTGAATTTGATATCAAAAAAGTATTCCGTCCACACGCAATCGGCACCAGAAACGTCTCCGTCCACACGAGACCGCTCGACCCACTGGAGACGCTGTAGTACATATGCCGGGCCTGTAAGTGGCGCTGTACTTCCGCCACAAAATACACCAAAAGCAGCGAAGAAGACTTCACGAGCATGCATGGTTGCCATGATTGCCATGGTTGCATGCCCTTCTGTTTATTCTCCGCGGTGGATTTAGCAGCAGAGGTGGGGAGAGGCAGGGGCCAGGGCTCTGGCTCTTTTTCTCCCTCCCCGAGCCAAGCGTGTGCTCCTTCTGTAAATCTCCCCGGTAGTCCACCAGCAGATTGAAAACACCCACCTTTCCGCCTCTTCCAAGGGACGAGGGAACCGTGCAGCAGAGTTTCCGTTAGAATTTGTTTCCGCCGGTCAACATGTCCGTTGAAAAGTTGAAATCTTGAAAAGTTGAAATCTTGAAAAGTTGAAAAAGTTGAAATCTTCCGGACAAAATTATAAAAGTGCCGGTCAAAGGTCTTCTTTGTTATTTATTGAGCTTTAAAACAAATGAATAACGACTCTATATAATAATTAGGGATGCACGATATTGGTTTTTTGAAACCGATACCGATAACTTCCTGCTTCTCAAGACCGATACCGATAACCGATAATAAACAATTTTTTACGCCACTAATTATTTTAACGCGATTAACGCATGTGTATTTTTTTTCCTCGGCCGCCCCGTAGTTTCAGAGCGCATCGAGTTTAAAATACCATCTACAAGCTGATGCTGACAGCCCCGCTCCTGCTGCCTGCTTGCAGCAGACCACACTTCCACGCTCACCGGCAGGCACCGACTGGCCATCTGGAGGACCGGGAGGGTGTGTGTATGTGTGGCCCGAGCGAGCGAGAGAGAGACCTTACGTGCATTGTTGTTGTTAGCATCTGGTGCTAGCTAGCTGCGCTAACGGATATACGGAGCTGTTTAAATGAAAACAGAGGAGCGACATTTCGCCACAACTATGCCGAGCACTTGACTTTATGCAGGAAGCCAGACAGTGGGACATTGTACGAAAAGTCAGCACACTCAGCACGGATAGTGCGCAACATGATTGCAGCATCCAGGCAGCTCCGGTTCGAGCATATGCCTTGAGTTGCACATAGCTCCAACGCCCATACCACCGACGACATGTTTGTTTACTGTCCTGGCTTCACGGCCGCACACCATTTACGTCACAGCCAGGCATGAGTTAGGGAGCGCTGGATTTGTGAAAAACTCCCCTCTTCCTAAACCACTAATACCACAGTACTGGCAAAACGGGAGGAGCCGAGTGAAAAACAAGCGCCCCTCATCCCAATCCACCCACACCGCAGTATTTTTTTCTTTTTTTTACCCAAAAAATATATTGTATATTATCGGGGCTATTAATACTGGTATCGGGTTTATCGGGATGACGTCATAATTCCTAATATCGGACCGATAATTATCGGGCCGATAATTATCGTGCATCCCTAATAATAATATAAGAATAAAACACAGTCTCTCTTTTCCTCCCCTTCTCCTGACAGCCTGTCAGTATTTTCGTTATCAGGAAAGGATCGTATAGGGCGTAGTCACGGAGCCGTTTGGCCCCCCAGAGCGTTGCGTCCGCAGATCTACCCACCTTGGGAACCGTTATCGTTATAGTTTCTGCGTTTCGCTGTCGGCTTCGTGTGGCCGTGTGGTTCGTATAGAGCAGGGGTTTTCAAAGTGTGGGAAGGTGAGCCTCCCCTCAGAGAACATAAGAACAGCTGCGCCCCCCCCTCCCAATTATTATTGCTATTATTATTATTATTATTGTTGTTGTTGCTATAATGCAGGGGTATTATTATCCAGTGGAATGCCCTTACCTACTGGCCTAGTTAAATCAAAGTGGTTACTTTTTTTGGCTGGGCAGTGTAGTTTTACACACCGTCTTATTTGACTTTCTCATGACTTAAAACAGGCACGACCCCGACAAAGAAAACAATATATTTACACACGTAAGGTCATCATCTTAACAGTTTGTTGTGCTCATCGAGTCTCCGTGAGCAGAGCATCAAGTTGGCATGCCTATTACAGCTGAATGCGGCTATTACCATCTTGTTCAGCAAAACGCCTCACAAACTTATTAAGATCTAAAGCTGTAGTGCGTTTTTGATTCAATGCTGAGTATAGCCAAACTTGACAGTCTCTTACCTGTGATTGTAGACCGCAAATACCTCATTCCTTCTGTGTGCTTGGGGTCGGAATGCGGCTTCCCGTTCAAATGAAATTGCCGCCAATCACATTTCCTCGCTCGCGCCAGGGCCGGGGGAGGGGTTACAAGGCTCGCGTTTTGTGCTGCATTCACTTGCACTCGGACATTAGAGACTTTCTCTCATAAATGTCCGATGAGCCACAACTTTTATTTAAAAACAAAGCTGACGTTTTCTGCCAGACGCTGTCTCCTCTTTCACTTTAGGTAACTTCACTAAAAATCGATCCATGTTGCCGCTCGCATAAAGTTAGCTGAAGTTAACTAGCTAGATTTCACTGTTTCTCGTTATTTTTTTATCACACTGCGCCTCCCCTGAAGCTCTCTGTCGCCCCCAAGGGGAGGCGCGCCTCACACTTTGAAAACCGCTGGTATAGAGAACTGTAGCGGATACGACCCGTATCGTCTCCGTGTGGCTGCCGCCAGTAATACACACTATACAGAACACATGCACATGCATCTAGAGCAGGGGTGGGGAACCTTTTTCCTCTAAAGGGCCGTACAAATTATTGACCTCTGCTTAAAAATACTAAAATCACAGCCCATTCATTTCGCCTTTCTTTCATGCTGTGCAAAGAAAAGGCAACCTCTTAATCCAGATATCTTACCATGACTTGCATATGTATGCATGTGCACGGTTGTGGCATGACCACCAAAACAGAAAGATATGGACACAAGATGTGTGCAAATGTATTTAGTTTCCTATCCATGATTTAAGTGGGGGGGAACCTAACTTCCTCTAGGGGTCCGGGGGGCATGCTCCTCCGGGAAGATTTTTTTTTTTTTACATGTTGAAAGCATCAGTCTGGTGCAATTTGAGAGCAGCATTAGGAGATCTATGGATACATCTCTCAACACCCATATGAAACAGAACTGTAAACAGATTTTCTTTTTCTTTATGGATATTTTACAAATCACTCCTCTTTCAAACTGTATTCTTGTTTATTAATAACAGCTTTTTGTACTGTCATATAGTATTTTATACCTGTTTACTTTATTCTCTTATTTTTCTATAACTATAATGATCATATAAAGATGTGCCTTTACCTCACTGGTTGTAGAAAAAGCTTCTTATATTCGTTAGCATAGATAGCTAATCAGATGCTAATAACAACAAAGTTATTCACTGTATGATCAGTATGACAGATGAACAGATCGCCACTGGGCTTTCAACTAAAGACACAGCCACGCAGAAACTGCAGCATGTGTACGGCTCTTTATGGGTACTGCAATTTTCTAAGTGGCGGAACGGCCTTCTGGTGCTCTCCGTTAGAACTGCACCCCTGTCAGACGAGACATATACCACGTGATGACACGTTAGGCTCGTGTTGTGTTCAAGGACCCTGACCTTGGCCAGGAAAAACAGGTTGTTTAATTATTTTGCGGTCTAGATTTCTTAAATGTTTTCCTTTTTTGCGTGTGTTTCTAAATTTACCTCGAGGGCCGGAGGTTCCCCACCCCTGATCTAGAGAGAACCAGAGTGAAGAGGCTGCCAGTCTAGCCGGCGCCGGGGAGCAGTTTTGGGGTTTGGTGCCTTGCTCAAGGGCACCTCGGCAGGGCCCAGGAGTTGAACTGGCACCTCTCCAGCTACCAGTCCACTCCGTGTTTTTTTTTTTAACCAGTGACCCTTCGGTCCCAGGGACAAGTCCCTACAGACTGAGCCACTGAGCTAGCTTGCTAAAGCTAGCTCTGACAGGTTAATTCAACTCAGTACTTGTAGGTTTACTTGTTTTTATTCATTTTAACACTGTGGACCTCTTAGTCTGAAGTAAGTCTGACATAGTCTAACGTAATGGCACAAGTCTTGCTTTTTAAATACCAAAGTATTATCAGTATCTCCAGATGTTAAAATAGAAAGTGGAATGGCCGCTGGCCCTACCTGGCAAATTATGTTGTGTTGTAAAGTGTTACATTACATTACATGTCCCTTGTGAGATGCTTTCATCCAAAGCGACTTACATATATTCCATACAGTGGACAATCCCCACTGTAGCAATTCGGGGTGAAGGGTCTTGCCCAGGGACACAACAACATTGTCACAAGTTAGACACAAGTTGTTTGTTTGGTTTGGTTCATGTTAACTCTCCTGTCATTTCAGATCCCGCCTTCCTCCAGGCCCTTGTAATCAGCTCACTTCCCTCACCTGGTCTTCCCAGCCCTTCCTCTCACCTGTTACTTATTCCCTAATCATCCACAGTATTTATACCACCTCACTATCACTTGTCCTTTGCCAGATTGTCTTGTCTTTTCTGCCAAGCTCTCCAGTGTGTGTTATTCTCTAGCCTAGATTTTTGTCCTGCCTGGTTTTTGACCCCTGCCTGCCTGTATTCGGATCTCGAGTTCCTGCCTGCTCCCTTTTTGGTTTTGGTTGCCTGAGACCAGACGTGAATAAACTGAACATTGCAAAACACTGGTTGTATCTGTGTCGTGCTATTGGGTTCTGATCTGTACCTGTGATCGTGACTGTACAATCTGGCCAACATGAACCCAGCCGACTCAGCGACAGAACCGCCGACGCAAGATGTCATGTTACAATGCCACGAGCAGCAGCTTACCTTCATGGCTGAAGCTATGCAGGAGATGGCCGCTCGTCACAAACGGACCTTTGTGAATCTCCGTGATCATCTTCAGAACCTTCTTCCTACGGTCCAAAGTCCGGATCTAACTCCAGCTTCCGCTGTTCGAATCCAGAATCCTCCGGCGTCGGATGCACGCCTGCCTCCTCCGGAACGCTACTCTGGAGCCCCAAGTTCGTGCAGACCATGTTCCCTCGCCTTCGAGCTTCAGCCTTCCGCCTTCCCAACAGAAAGATCCCGGGTGGCGTATATTGTCTCTCTTCTCACGGGCAAAGCTAAAGACTGGGGTACTGCCGAATGGGAGAGCCAATCCTTTGCCTGCTCGTCTGTAAGCTTATTCTCCGATGAACTGCGTAAAGTTTGTGATCACGTTACACCCGGAAGAGAGGTTGCTCTGGGACTGTTTAACCTGGCGCAAGGAGGGAGATCTGTGTCCGATTACTCCATCGAGTTACGTATCATAGCCGCAGAGAGTAACTGGAATGCTTTTTCACTTCTCGATGCCTTCTAAAGACAAACTGGCAGGTCGGGACCTTCCAGCTGATTTAGATGAGCTGGTGGCTCTCTCCATCCGCATTGACTGCCGTCTTCTGGAGCGGAGGAGAGGGGGTTTTCTCCGTCGCCCCTCAGGCCCCGCCTCTCCCGTCTGCGCATGCTACTGAACAGGTGAGAGGAGGATTTACTAACTCTTCTGAACCAATGCAGCTGGGGCGGACCCGGCTCTCCGAGGCAGAACGACTGCGCCGCCTGCGGGACAACTGCTGTTTGTACTACGGCCAGGAGGGTCATTTTGTCTCCCCTTGTCCTGTAAAAGGCAGGGCTCACCAGTCATCCAGAGGGCGCTGGTGAGCCAAATTATGAATTTAGAAATGCCCTCTCGACCCCTAATCCATGCTCAGCTGAGCTGCTCGGGGAAAATGCACACACTGGCAGTTCTTATTGATTTGGTGCTGATGCCAGTCTTTTGGACATAACACTGGCCTTCCAGATGGGACTTGGTCGGGAGGTTTTGGAGAAGCCCATCAATGCTACAGCTCTAGATGGTCGTCTTCTCTGCAGAGTGACACACCGTTCAACTCCTGTTCAAATGAGCATGTCTGGTAATCACATCGAAACACTCTCTTTTCACCTTATCCATGCACCACATCAGCCTGTCATTTTGGGGTTTCCATGGTTAAGAAGGCATAATCCTCATATAGATTGGGCTTCAGGGACTATTAGAGAGTGGAGTGCTCATTGTCATGCTGTCTGCTTAAAATCTAGTTCCTCAATTGATTCCAGTCAGCCGATTACCTCTGTGTCAAGACATTTCTGGTGTTCCCAAGGATTACTGGGACCTTAAAGAGGCCATTAACAAGGTTCGGGCCACCTCACTCCCGCCTCATCGTGCTAATGACTGTCCTATTGACCTGTTACCTGGTACTTCTCCCTCTAGAGGTCGACTTTTTTCTTTATCGGCTCCTGAAACTAGTCAATGGAGAAGTATATCAATGACTCTTTGGATGCAGGACTTATCCGGCCTTCATCATCTCCTGCTGGTGCAGGTTTTTTCTTCGTGGGTAAGAAGGATAAGACTCTGCGCCCATGCATTGACTACAGAGGACTCAATAACATCACTGTCAAGAACAGGTACCCCCTTCCACTTGTTTCCTCTGCATTTGAACTGTTACAAGGCGCTACTATTTTTACCAAGCTGGACCTACGTAACGCGTACCATTTGGTGAGAATCAGGGAGGGGGACGAGTGGAAGACGGGATTTAATACTCTTAGTGGACATTATGAGTATTTAGTCATGCCTTTTGGACTCACCAATGCACCTGCAGTCTTCCAGGGGTTGGTGAATGATGTTCTGCAGGATCTACTCAATATCTGTGTTTTTGTATACCTGGATGACATTTTGATTTTTTCCAAGTCAAAACAGGAGCATGTGGTCCATGTTCGCCTAGTCCTCCAGAGGCCCTTGGAGAACCACCTGTTCGTCAAGGCCGAGAAGTGTATGTTCCACACCACAGAAGTCCCTTTCCTGGGATTTGTGGTCTCCACCGGAAACATCAAGATGGACCCTGACATGACCAAGGCGGTGACTGACTGGCCACGCCCTTCAACATGCAAGGAGCTCCAACGCTTTCTGGGTTTTGCCAACTTCTACCGGAGGTTCATTCGAAACTACAGTTTGGTGGCAGCCCCTCTCACAGCTCTCACCTCTCTGAACATTCCCTTCCGGTGGTCCCCTGTGGCAGAAGGCAAGGCAAGGCAAGGCAAGGCAAGTTTATTTATATAGCACTTTTCAACACAAGGCAATTCAAAGTGCTTTACAAAAAATGAAAGAGATTAAGAAAATGGCATTTAAAATCAGTCATTAAAAAGAAAAGCTAATAAAATAAACATTAAAAGAAAAAATACATGGATAAAAGTTACAGTGCAGTCAATTAAACATTAAAAGAAAAAAGTACATGGATAAAAGTTACAGTGCAGTCTAAGATATGAATAGTTCAATTAAAAGCAGCGACAAAAAGAAAAGTCTTCAGCCTGGATTTAAAAGTAGTCAGAGTTGCAGCGGACCTGCAGGTTTCTGGGAGTTTGTTCCAGATATTTGGAGCATAATAACTGAACGCTGCTTTACCATGTTTAGTTCTGACTCTGGGGACAGAAAGCTGACCAGTCCCTGAAGACCTGAGAGACCTGGATGGTTCATAATTTAGCAGGAGGTCAGAAATGTATTTTGGGCCTAAACCATTCAGTGCTTTATAAACCAGCAGCAGTATTTTGAAATCTATTCTTTGACACACAGGAAGCCAGTGTAAAGACTTCAGAACAGGAGTGATGTGATCCACTTTCTTAGTGTTAGTGAGGACTCGAGCAGCAGCATTATGAATTAGCTGCAGCTTTCTAATAGATTTTTTAGTGAGACCTGTGAAGACACCATTGCAGTAGTCGAGTCTACTGAAGATAAAAGCATGGACAAGTTTTTCCAAATCCTGCTGTGACATTAGTCTTTTAATCCTAGATATATTCTTTAGGTGATAGTAGGCTGATTTAGTAATTGTTTTAATGTGACTGTTGAAACTCAGGTCAGAGTCCATGACTACACCTAGAAGGGGCTTTTGGTGAGTTAAAATCACGCTTCACCTCTGCTCCTATTTTGATTTTTCCAGATCCTACTCGGCAGTTTGTTGTAGAGGTAGATGCGTCGGACACTGGAGTTGAGGCAGTTCTTTCTCAACGGTCGGCCGAGGATCAGAAGATTCACCCGTGCGCCTTCTTCTCTCAGAAGCTGTCCCCAGCAGAAAGAAATTATGACATTGGAAATCGAGAACTGTTGGCAGTGAAACTTGCCCTGGAAGAATGAAGACACTGGTTGGAGGGAGCAGAGCAGCCTTTTGTGGTCTGGACTGACCACAACAATTTGGAGTAGATCCGTTCAGCTAAGCGGCTGAACTCTCGTCAAGCCAGGTGGGCTCTTTTTTTCACGCGCTTTGATTTCTCTCTTTCATACAGACCTGGTTCTAAGAACATCAAACCTGACGCCCTGTCTCGCCAGTTCCAGCCAGAGAGCTCTCCATCTCATCCTGAGAATATCATTGCTTCTACAATAATACTGTCATTGGTCTGGTGACCTGGGAGGTGGAGGATAAGGTCAAGCGCTCTCATGCTGAACACCCAGCCCCAAGTGCCTGACCTGTTAACCGTCTATTTGTTCCTGCCACTCTCCGTACCCAGGTTCTCCAGTGGGGTCATAACTCTCGCCTGGCTTGTCACTCAGGAGTGAGACGGTCCCTAGCCCTGATTCGACAGCGATTTTGGTGGTCTTCCATGGAGAAGGATACCAAGGAATCGCTTGCTGCTTGCCTAGTCTGCTCCCAAAATAAAACCTCACGCCAAGCTCCCTCCGGTCTTCTTCATCCCTTGCCTATCCCTCATCGTCCCTGGTCCCACATCTCTTTGGATTTCGTCACTGATCTACCACCCTCAGACGGTAACACAGTCATACTCACAGTCATAGACCGGTTTTCCATGTCTGCCCTGCTGATTCCATAAACCAAATTACCTACTGCCAAGGAAACTGCTGAAATCATGCTACAACATGTGTTCAGGCTGCATGGTCTCCCCAGTGACGTTGTGTCTGATCGGAGACCACAGTTTACTTCTCGTTTTTGGTCCGAGTTTTGCAGGCTGCTGGGAGCCAGTGTCAGTCTCTCGTTCGGATTCCATCCCCAGTCCAATGGTCAAGCAGAGCGAATGAACCAGGAGATGGAGACTGCCTTACGTTCCTGGATTTATGCACATTATAGCATGGCCAAGCCATTTGATGCTATAATAACACACACACACACAAATTAAGGTGGCAAGTGTTTTTCCAGGCTTCATGCTAGAGCACACAACATTTGCATTGGTTGAGCACATTATTGGGGGAGGGGGCGTGGGGGGATTACAGAGGCAAATATTTGACTGAAAACTCACCTTCATACAAAGCTGGGGTGAGGACAGGCAGACATTATGCATCCTGCATTCATACAGAAGGTATCTCCGCTGAAACACACATCATCATCATCATCATCATCATCATCATCATCATCATCATCATCATCATCATCAGCAGCAGTCACTGAACAGTCTTTTCATTGCATCTTAAGTTCATACATCACTAAAAGGCCAGAGAGAAGAAGTGTGTCTTCAGTGAAGATTTAAAAAACCCTGGTCTGGGCCGACCTCACATGTACGGGCAGACTGCTCCAGAGCCTAGGGCCAGCTGCTGCGAAGGCTCGGTCCCCTCTGGTTTTGAGCCTGGTATTGGGAAAAAGATGTGTGCTAAACATCTGCAGATTTTTAACTGAGTTAATAATAATGCCAAAAGTTGTAATTCTATCATGTCAATGGCTTCGGCTGGGGCAATCGGGCTTAAGTGGTTAAAGCATTTTGTAATATGCAAATTATTTATAATATAAATATAAATGGGGCGAAGCCTGCGAGCTAGTTCATGCAGTCAATTGGAGCACCAATGATACATTAACACGTGACGCACCTCGTCCTTCTTACAACCAACCAAACACATTCTCCTAAACATGCCGCTCTATTTAAGCTGCCAGATCTGCTGCCTCGCTAATGCTGCTGCAGCTGCCTTCGTGCCCTGCTGCTGTGTTTCATGTTGCTGCTTGCCTGCCCCCCCTCCACCCCCAGCTTCCATCCCAGCATCCACCTGTAGGCTCAGGGGATAGCTATCTAATCATCACTCAATGTTCTTTGTACATCTGTGGAGTGATGAGGCCCGAGCCTAGACGCCAAACTCAAACTATATGCTGCTTCTAATAAACATGTCAAGAAACACGTGAGTTGTCTGACTGAAATAAAATCATCCAAGCAATTTCTGCAGCGCTGCTCTACTGACTATTTGCATGTGCAGCACTTTGGCTCGACCAAAAATTGTTTTTAAAATGTGCTATATAAATAAAACCTGATTTGATTTGACTGTGTTTGTTTCTCTGGGTCTCAAATCGCATTATTCTGTATTTACATTTCCTGCTTTGAGTGCATTGACAAATGCAGTGCACTGTGAGTAGCCAGATGATCCACGCATAATGGTCAAAAAGTTTAGTATGGAAATCTGGAACCTTCAAACATGCAACATCCGCCATCTTGGTTACACGACCAGCGACTGTAAACAGCACTAACCCCATAAAAGTCATGTATCTGTTTCTTTTCCACCAATTCAGTAAAGTATGGTTGCAGTTAATTTTTCCATTTTCAATTGAGCATTCTGTAATGATCTGGTACCATGAATGATTGTCGCAAGCCAGCTAGCTAGCTAACAGCGGCAATCTTCACTTCCAGTGAGGGCACAGCAGCGATTGAATACTAACTGTTGAAAATTCGCACTGTTGAGGTCGGCAGGCCTGAAATAATGTCTGACTATTAATCAGACCTACTAATTGACCTCTCAGAAGCTTTTGAGTATATGCAAGTTTACCACCTGGATCAGCAAGGTCTTACCTCTACTAACTTCTGGAGAACCAAGTTCCATTAACTGCTCTTTTAAGGCAGACCACTTACTAAATCCGTTTAAGCGATCCCTTAGGATTCTGGTATCTGTAATGAGGTGTGGCCCTGCCTAAGTGTGAGTGTGGCAGTCATGCTATCTTACCTTCAAGGTCATCTAGTATGCAAAATGCACTTTTTGATGTATTTTATACATAAATGTGTCCTTGTGTGTAAGGAGACTCACAAAGTGTCAGAAAATAAAACCCTCTCTCTTTTCCTACTTACCCACATCTCTAAAAACGGGGGTACAACGGAGCTGATCCAGATTTGCTGCGTCATGACGACATTACTAAAATGTGGGCGGCTTTACACCCACGGCCCTATCAGAAACTTCGCTATCAGAAACAATGCACAACGTGTTTTGGAAGTAATATGGTCTGTGTTCACATTAGCAAGCATCGCTAACACTCAGAGCTAACGCTGTACTGGAGAGAGTATGTGTAAAGAAGCCGGATATAAAAGGTACTGTCCTTGCGAGAGAGAAAGCGTTTGAGCTCCATACTGTTTCAGAAATAATGCTTGATGTGGTTTGCAACATAATATAGTATTTTGAGCAAAACACTTCAGAGACATGTTTTTTATATATCTGAGACCTATAATATATGCCTAAAAATAGTATAATAGGAGATCTTTACCAACCATTACTGGACACATCACAACCAAGCGTAACACAGAGAAAAGCTATAAAATGAAGAAAATAGACTATAAGAAATAACTTAATACATGTTCATGAAAAAACTATATTATAAGGTTAGTCAGTGATTCTGATAGTGTTTAGGTTTAGGCCAACAGAGAAGGCCTTGCTGGCCCTAACGGCCCACCACTGGTCAAACTCTATTCTTTAAATTTACCAAACCGTTTACATTTAGTGTATAAGTATAGAGCAAGTATAGTGCATTTTACATTGTAAAAAATTGTACAAAACTATATTTGATTATATTAACTTTCGTTTTAATTATATAACTCAATATGGCAACCTCCACAGCACTATAAATGTACAAAGCGCATGTCATGCAGTGCACAAAGGCTAGAATATGAATTTAGACACATAACATACTGAACCTCTGAAATCAGTCACTGATGAAACAGAACAACAACCACTCATGTGAATGGCATGAGAGATATGCCATCCTTATTACTTAGTACAGCTGAGATGGGAAGGTTGCTCTGTAATTATGTTAGCACTCAGCCTCCACCTTTTTTAAGAGCTATGAATCCTGTCAGGTTCAGGTCTGCTCTGAAACAAAGAGAGAGAAAGATTCCAGATAAGCTTTAGACGGCAAAGGCTCTATCTCTCTCGTCATCACAATACTTGTTATGTATGACTTTACCTTCACTGTGAATACATATCTCCTTGCTAAACTAAAATGCTTTTAAATGACTGACAGCAACTGTCGTAAGTATATCCAGGCAACTATCTGCCTGACATTATCACTCTTTCCTTTCAGCTCAACAACACAGAGAATATCTCGTACGTCCTTGTTGTCTGATATTTCCAACAGCTCCATTGACTGATTTGTCTCGAAAACTACATCTTGGGTAATACGCTTTTCATTGATACCAAATACAAAAGTTATCAACAAGTAGATAAGGAAGAAAATCCATGAAAATCCATTCAGACAGAGTAATTCATTTTGTAGTTTTAAGGTTTCATCCATAAAAATGTATCTTACAGTAATTTTAATAGAGTTCACTTTATCACAGCTGTACACATCTTACAGGTTTGAAGAGCAGGCTGTAAAATCAAAAGAGTGCGCTGAAGAGAGTTATAGAGCTCATTACGCCGAGGGGAACCTCCATTTGAGATTTGGGGGGTTAAGGTAGTTTGGCTAGATGGATGGCAATTCAGCATTCATGGCATTTACTTGCCAGGAATTAGCATGTTTGAACAGTGAAGCTGATATCCAGAATTTCTCGAAGAGGGAGAAAGAGAGTAAGTTGTGCTTACATATCAGTGCATGACATTAAGGATTTTGGGAGATGGCCCTCTGGGCCATCTAAGCTAATTTACAGATGGCCCTGAGCCCAATAGAGATTGCCCTGAAAAATGCGCGCGGAGGAAATGTCGCACAAAGGGTTTGGGGGGTCTCCCCCTAGAAAATGTAGATGTTTGCAGGTCTTAGATGCTGTCTGGTGCATTCTCTAGACTGAATTATAAGATGAACCACCACAATATTGTATTGCACAATTTCAATTGTATTCTTCATTTCACTTGTTTGTTTGTTCTTGTTTGTGTTTGCTCACTTGCATGCCCTGCATAGCTTTAAGAAATACTTAAGTTGTTGGTCAAGACACTTTCCATCTGATGAAGGCAAATGCCTTCCCAGATGTAAAAAAGTAGAAAACATTACATTCAGTTATAACTGCCAAAACAAACATTATTTACACTATTATGGCCCCTGTTAAAAATGTTTGTAATGTTGTCTACTGTAAGTTGGTCGAACGAATGCCTCCTCATCCGGAAGCTGACTGAGCAGACCCGAGCAGCAGTCGAGAGGAGCCGAGCGCATCCGCGAAGCACACAAAATGGCGACGTCAGAGTTCCCGTTAGCCGGCAAAATCTGGTCAAAATAATTTCCCTTTAGCGCAATACCGCCTCAGTTGTGCCACTTATGTGACAGACAAGAAGAGTATGTGACAGACAAGAATAGTCAATTATAATGTCTAACACTTAATGTCAGTGCTGGAATTGGGCCGGTACTCACCGGTACGCAGTACCGGCACTTCTGGTTCTGACCCATGGAGTACCGGCACTTCTTGCTCAGTACCGGCATGCTGGCGGTACTCCGGTACTCATGCACCGTGCCAGTACTCAACACTCTCCAGCCGTTCTTATTATACATCCATATATATATATACAGCCGCCCGGTACTCAGTTATGGAGGACGGAACATGACTTAAGTATAAATAAATAAATGTATGAAGAAATACAGGAATAAATAAATAAATATGTAAATAAATAAATAAATACAGGAATAAATAAATACAGGAATAAATAAATGACGAAATAAATACAGAAATAAATAAATGTTGAAATGAATACACAAATAAATAAATAAAAGAATAAATGCATAAATAAATGCATAAATAAATATGGAAATAAATACATCAATGTATAAATAAATAAATAAAAGTCGAAAATAAAACAGAACACACGTTATTATATATCTTTCATTTATTTCTACATTTACGCAACATACATTTATTTATTTATGTATTTATGTGTCCGTATGCTAATGAGGTGGGCGGTCCTAACCTCAGTCTGAAGCAGGATTGGTTACAGGAGTGTGTGATCATTTCTGGCAGAGGGCTCTACTACTAACGCCTGGATAACCGCGCTGATTCGAATGCAGGAGCTTTACTGTTTAGCCCTTATCTTTATACATCCATGGTTTATCCACAGTTGTAAGGTTTATTTATGGATATTGATTTAAGAGCCATTGGAGATCATTTACGATCATTAGCGGACCATTTAGAGAACGGAGAACCAAAAGATTATGTCCAGTTTCGTGTGGAACGATGTATAGAGGACTTGGCTCAGCTCGACATGATGTGACTTGCCACAAATCTATTGCTTCTGCCTGGCTCCAACAATTGGCGAATCCTGCTTCAGACTGAGGTTAGGACCGCCCACCTCATTAGCATACGGACACATAAATACATAAATAAATAAATGTATGTCGCGTAAATGTAGAAATAAATGAAAGATATATAATAATAACGTGTGTTCTGTTTTATTTTCGACATTTATTTATTTATACATTGATGTATTTATTTCCATATTTATTTATGCATTTATTCTTTTATTTATTTATTTGTGTATTCATTTCAACATTTATTTATTTCTGTATTTATTTCGTCATTTATTTATTCCTGTATTTATTTATTTATTTACGTATTTATTTATTTATTCCTGTATTTATGTACGTAATTTATTTATTCCTGTATTTCTTCATACATTTATTTATTTATACTTAAGTCATGTTCCGTCCTCCATACTCAGTAGATGCGTCATGAGGTGCCGAACGGACATTCTCATCGCTCTAACCGCTGGAGTTTCACAGCGGCTGTCAGCTGTTTACTCCTGTCATTCAAACAGAACGTGCTGGAGAGGGGGCGGGGCTTATCTTCTCCATGTAAATACTGTGGTGGAAACGACTATGTCAAAATTAACCTATTTGACCCAGTGCTTGAATTGGAATGAAAAAGGTGCCAGTACTCTAAAATCAGCAACTTTTTCAAGTCAATTTTATATATACAGCCCACAAACAAGAATTTGGCTACTATAATGCTGGTGGGTTTGTCTCTTTACTACTGTATATTTTAGAAAGGTTCACTGTACTTAACATTTTTTATGATAGGCAGCGGATATGGCTAAAGCTCAGTAAGGTCAATATTAACTGAAAATATAGCAATCAAAGTCTAGATCTTCTGCTGAAGACACATGAAGCAGAGACCTTTCAGGTGAGAGCCCCTCTGGTGGTGTTCAACATTAATGACAAGGAAACAAAGCTCTGGTCAGAAGCATTTTTTATAAAAAGCTTTAACAAAATTAAGTATTTCTGTACATTTTGAATGCAATCTAACTTTCCAACTCAGAAAACGAAAAACGAAAAAGTGCCAAAAGTCTTCTCACATGGCTGAGCTGCTTTGCAATATACTTCACCACTGAAGAATACAAATATGTATAAAGTAAACTATGATGCAATCTAACTTTCCAACTCAGAAAAATGATAAAGAGCATGAACAAAGAACATGTAAAAACAAATGCAAAATTTGCACAATCTAAAATGAGAAACTGTAACTGCAAGTAACAAAGTCTGAGCCATGGTAAAGAGTTACATTGAACACCAAGCTGATCAGATAACTCCCTGGTTGGTCTGAAGTCCTTCTATCTCCAGGATCTGTACAAATCGGCACATTATGCCAAAAGTCTTCTCACTGGGTGAGCTGCTTTGCAATATACTTCACATTGTTAGAAAAGGCTCCAGAAGGCCTTGGGGACATCAGTATCAGGGGCTGGAGCTGGACAGGCTCTTTCATCAGCACTTCTCCTTCCCTTTGCCAGCCAGGACCTCACATACTGTTCCGGATTGAACTGTCCTAGTGATGGTCCATTACATTTAATGAAAACCAGGCTGGACAGTCGGCTGACAGAGAGAGCATTCCTTTTTGCAGTAAGGATATTGTTCATGCAGCTGAATGCCTGCTCACACTCACTAGTGGAGACAGCGATGGTTCGGACTGCTTTCAGTAGAGGCTCCATGGCAGCAGGTGTACGGGATGCCCTGGTTTCCTAGTATTCGCGAAAGCCCTGAACAGTCTCTCTTCTGTCCACTTTCAGCACTTCGCACAAACGTAGCACCTCTACGTCCCCATACTGTATGTCTAACTCCTCTTCAGGCCAACTTCCAGGATGGATAACTTTCATGTCCTGGATTAGCTGATTGTCCCGGGCCTCCCGGCCATGTAATGGGATTTCTCTTGTGCTGACATGAGAGGAGGTTGTGGAAGTCATTCTGTGTCTCAGATTCTCTACCATACTGCGGAAAAACTGACCTGCATGAATCTGTACAAGCCTGCCATTCTCACGCAGGGCAACACCCTTGAAGGACTTCTCAGCTAGAGCTGTATGAACTGTAGTCATGTGTGGGCCAGGCATGGTGACCATGGATTCAAAAACTCGTATTTCTCGAGTTAAGAGCCTATCTGCTGTAGGCAGTGTCATCTCTCTTTTTTGGAGTTGCCGAGAGAGGTCGCTGAGCTCTGTGAGCGCATCGTACATCAGTCCCAGATTGCTGACAAACGTTGCAGATGTGAGCACATCATCCAGGCCCTTGTACTTTGCTCTGTCTCTGGAATCCCTGCTCGTGTCGTTTGCAGCATTTGTGAAGTGATCATGAAGCACTCGGTAGTTTTCCCAGACTGCTCTGACGCTCCTTTCACTTGAAGCCACCCAGCGGATGGACAAAACACGCCCTATCACCAGGAGACGCTGTCCGACTGCTCGCGCACACTGCGCTAACTGCCTCTGATTTTTGGGGGAGGCATGGAACAAGGAATAGAGTTTGTCAAAAAAGATCTGGAAATGATTGAGCCCTGAGACCTCCTTGACCACATCCCCAACTGCCAGCTCTAGACGATGATTGGAGCAGTGCCACACAAACAGGCTTGGGAATTTACTACACAACTGGGTAGCAACGCCTGTTCTCTTCCCTAGCATGACTGAAGCCCCATCACATGCAAAAGAAACGAAACACTGACCTAAAAAGTCCTCGTTAAAATCTCTTCCAAGACACTCCATTAACGCCTTTGTGATGTCATCAGCCGTTGTTCCATCCAACTCGATCAGCTCCCAAAAAAACGTTTCGGGCTCAGCATCAGCTAATGCTGAGCGTAGACACACAACAAGCACCGTTTTACCACTAATAGTGGTAGATTCATCGACCAAAACACAGAGTTTTCTTTGGTTTTCTGTAATGTCTTTTGCCATTTTTTTCTTCAGCTCATGAGCTATGTGGTCGATGATTTCGCCACAGGTTTTATTGGAGTGCAAAACCCTGCCCACGTTCAGCCCATTCAGTTTCTGTACATTCAAATCAATTGGCATGTCTGTGAATGGCCGGCTATGTTTGCCAATTTTATATGCCGTTCGAAAAACTCTGATAGTGGTGTCTAATTCAGATTTATGCATAGACTGCACTTGATGTTGAATAGTTTCACGTGAAGCAGATGTAAGGATGTCAGCAGCTTTTACATGGGCTTGTGATTCTTTATGTTCTTTGATTTTTTTTCTCAGGCTAGCTTGTTGTTTGCCCTTGTCAACACCGAAATGAGACACTGCACACTCACCCCATTCAGTTGACAGTTTCAGTCCTTGTCCAGTGTGTATTCCCAAAGATTTGACATCTCTGCATATCCGACATCCTAGCTTCTTATCTTTAAGAAGGAGCCATGCATTGGTCTTGCAAAAATATTGCACCTGGTCCGTTGTCCAGCAGTCAGGTGCATCGCTTTGCCCGGTGTTGGTGGTGGCAGTTGCGCCAGCAGCAGCTAACGTTAGAGGCTCTGGAGGAGGCGGCGGAGCTAGTGCTAATGCTAATGCACTAGAACTTGGAGCAGGAGGATCAACCAAAGAAAGCTCCCCATCAGACACAATTTCCAACACAGGCACAGCATTCTCTGTATTTGAAGTTTCTTCCGGCGACAACCGCTGTCTTTTTGCACTTTTATTAATCCACGCTAACATTTTAGAAATGCTAATTTGTGACGTGACTTGCTTTCCTTCTCTCGGGGGCGTGCCTGCTCTGTTCTATCACTCTACATAGCCACCCACTGGGTGGGAGTTGCACTGCATAAACACAACACACGTGCATCTAGGTATGTAAATTGTAAAGCATTAAAACATGGTTTTACTAACAGTTTTCAGTATGTTGTTACTTCGGCATTATTATTATTATTATTATTTTGAAACGTGTATTACTATTAAATCACGGTCAAATAGGTTAATTTTGACATAGTCGTTTCCACCACAGTATTTACATGGAGAAGATAAGCCCCGCCCCCTCTCCAGCACGTTCTGTTTGAATGACAGGAGTAAACAGCTGACAGCCGCTGTGAAACTCCAGCGGTTAGAGCGATGAGAATGTCCGTTCGGCACCTCATGACGCATCTACTGAGTACCGGGCGGCTGTATATATATATATGGATATATAATAAGAACGGCGGGAGAGTGTTGAGTACTGGCACGGTGCATGAGTACCGGAGTACCGCCAGCATGCCAGTACTGAGCAAGAAGTGCCGGTACTCCATGGGTCAGAACCAGAAGTGCCGGTACTGCGTACCGGTGAGTACCGGCCCAATTCCAGCACTGAATACAACTACAACTAAATTAACACATTCTATCGTGATTTAATTGTAATACACATTTAAAAAAAAAAAAATGTAAATATTGAAGTTAAAAGCATCAATCTGGTGCACTTTGAGAGCAAAATGAAGAGATCTCTCAACATCCATATGAAACAGAACTGTAAACAGATTTTCTTTTTCTTTATGGATATTTTACAAATCACTCCCCTTTTAAACTGTATTCTTGTTTTACTGCCATATAGTATTTCATACCTGTTTATCATGTATTCTCTTATTGTTTGTATAACTATAATGATCATATGAAGGTGTGCCGCGGAAATAATCTTTTGAATAATTTGTGACAAAACCGTTCTAAACACTCAGAGAGTTCTTTCGCTCACCTGAGCCCCTCAGTCTGACAGTTATGCATACATTATTATACATTGTTATGCATTCTCCTCCAGCTTGTTGTGGAAACAGCTCCTTATGTCCGTTAGTGCAGCTAGCTAACCAGATGCTAACATCCCGGTCCCGGCTAGCACCGGTCCCTCTCTCTCCCTCTCTCTCTCTCTATCACACTAAATGTGCTATTGCCACACACACACAGAGCCGAGCTTGAATGACACAAGCACACGTGTATTTCCATGCAACTCTCTGATTGGTCTGGTGACTTGCCTCTGTTGCATTCACTGAACACGGGAAATTGCAGTCCTGCCGTCCTCTCTTGTGTCATGATGAGGTTCACGTAAAGCACGGTTAATGTATTATATTATTGAGGTGTCTCAAATATACGTCAATCAAGTGGCACCTGCTAACGGGGTGGTGGATGATAGGTTTACATCTAAAAACGTATTTTTCAAACATTATTATTTTTATTTTATTTTTCTTTCTTTTGTTACTTTTTTTTTAACGGTCCGCAATCTACCCGCACCACATTCGCGATCGACCGGTCGATCGCAATTGACTGGTTGGCGACCACTAATTTAAACAAATATCTTTCTTGATTCTTTGTTCAGTATGAAAGTCTTTGTACCTGTGCTGAAGTTCACTGCTGTGAGGAGTCCAGTTCTGTCTCTCACTCTCTGGTCCAGCCTGTCTGCATCACCTGGACACTTTAAACAAACATGTATATGTCAGAGAATATTTTAAGGATATCTCTTTGTGTCTTAAGATTCTCAGTCTTTCTTAGAAACTGTTGGATTACAAAGATATGCTCCGCATATCTTCCTGCAAATGACTTCAGGAAGACACAGGTCAAGAGGCTTCTCTGCCTTCCTGTGGGGGGAGGATTTTCTTCTCTATACATTTGCGAGACAAACAGGCCTTTGTCCCGACATCTGGCATACATTAAAGTAAAAGCCCGCGCTTCTAAGGCCCCTCCTCTTCTCATGTATATTTCGGTGTGTCTCCTCTTTGTGTTCAGAGATGGCGAAATGGCTCACATGTAAAGTGTGATAAACTTGGTGATCTCTCCGGCCGTATTATTCTCACAATAAATAACAGTGTTTGGCTAACGACGATCCAGCTTCCATCATTTCACAACCATTGGCTCAGCATTGATAACAGAAGTTTTCTTCACAATATATATGTAAAGTACCATGTGTACAAACAATATAACTTATTCTCTTCTGTTGAACATGTTGGATTGTGTATTGTACGAGTCAGGGGCCTTTTTATTTTACTC
The DNA here is from genome assembly GCF_902827175.1 of Gymnodraco acuticeps. NCBI lineage: Eukaryota > Metazoa > Chordata > Actinopteri > Perciformes > Bathydraconidae > Gymnodraco > Gymnodraco acuticeps. Next base: position 378,802 of record NW_022990311.1, read on the forward strand.
TAACTTTGGAAGAACAAATGAAATGCAATGAATAAGCTTCATTTGAACTGAAGCACACATAACGTCTTATCTAATATTTTTAACAAATCCTCCCTAAAGCATTGAGAAGGCTATTCATCGTCCTTAAATGCAGCCATTAAGTTACATGTTCACGTTCTACAGCTACAATTAGTCGGATTCACAAGTGTAAGGAAAATCAAATAAATAGTAAGCATTGGTATTACCAATGCTTACTATTTATTTAATACCAATTTGGTAATACAATTAATAAAAAGAACAAGGTTTGAGTTCGTTCTTCAGATATGACTGTGACGTTAACGTGTAAGCTCAATAATGAACTCTAGCTCAACCAACCATATTGTAATATCTATGTAATCATCTTGAAATATGACATTAATAATTGTAATATACACACATCTTATTGTGAGGTTGATTTCACATACACTACGCTGCTATTCAACACTACTTTGACGTTAGCTTGTCTACATACTCGAGCATAGCGGATTTAAATTAACCTTGGCGATGCATACAGTTACCTACATAATAAAATATCTCTCTAAGTTACAAGGATGACCTTATTTTACCAACCTCAAACAGAAGCCGTTTGTTCTACAGTATTATCCCACTTAACGCTTAACACTTCTCTATTACGTTTTAACTTGGAGGCTACGATTAGCATCGTTAGCACCGATGTAGCTACCACTGGCTTACACACTAACCCAAGCCTTAACATTCATTACGTAGCTGATTAAAATCATAAACACATAAATAAAGTACTCGAATTTCATTTACCGCAAAACCGAATTCATGCACCGTCTGTTTTAACCGCGGAGCGAGTCACAATAGTCCGATACAGAGCCATATAATAGAAGAGTTACGACATCTCCGTTCACTCCAATGGACCACTTTTTTACATCAATGGTGGATCGTGGAGCCTCTCAATCGTTCCCCGGAAGTTAGCGCCAAGGCTAGCAGAGCTGTAGAGTTGCAGCATAATAGACCGTTCGTGACGGACTTTTAAAGGTAAGAAGAAGTTTAAAGATTTATATTGCGGATATTATCAGTACATCTGATTCAAATTAACATGTGTGTTAAGTGTAAGTATTAATATGTCTGCATGTAACTGCACTATAACTGTTCCACAGTAAGAGGGCGCTATAGGCGTAAGGAGGCGCAGCTATTGTAGCTGACGTCAGGTATCAGATATAAGGGATTGTTCCCTCCCCTTCTATCTCTCTCTCTCTAGCTCTCATGGAGAGCAGGTCAAGTGGTGCAATGCACATATGAAAATAAACCACGCCAGTTAAGGCTAAAGAAGACCTCGTCGTCATCACCAGTTTATTGCTATACATGTGACTCTGTCAACAGGTTATGGGCCCAGATCATGGAAGAGTGAAATAACGATAGCTAGTTAGCTGAAAAGTTTAGGCTAGTTTAGCGGCGGGAAAACCGCGGGACGCTAAAGCTAAGCTAACGGGCAGCTAAGCTAAGCTACAATCAAAAGATGGCGACCAGAGGCAGAAGCAAGTGGCCCACGTTTGACGGAAGGGCAGAAGAATACGAGCTCTGGGAAGAGCGAATGTTGTTTTGTATGCACGGAGTGGGGCTGAAAAAGACAATTTTGACGGGCCTCACGGGAGAAATAACGGAGGCCGCGCGAGCCCTGGATACTAAGCTGAACGCCGACGCATACTGCAAACTAGCACCACTCCTAGACAACACAAGCTTGGGGCTGATATTCCGGGACACAAAGGACAAAGGCCGAGAGAGTCTAAAAGGGTTAAGAGAACACTACATCGGCAGAGGTAGGCCCCGGATTGTATCCCTGTATATAACATTGACCGCGCTGAAGAAAGCTAACACAGAGACTGTGACTGAATACGTCATCAGGGCGGAACAGATCATCACGGCGCTCAAAAGTGCAGCAGACGCACCGAGCGATGGACTAATGATGGCGATGGTTATGAGGGGACTACCGGAGATGTATAAACCGTTCACACTGTTGGTGACGCACGGTCCAGCGGACATGTCGCTGGGGGAGTTCAAGGCCAAGTTGCGGAACTTCGAGGCCTCAGAAGACTCAGACCCGGTCGCCGAGGAGGCGGGAGAAAGGGTAATGAAGGCCCGGGCAGCGCCAAAGAAAAAGACCGGACCCCCGACGGAGATGGCGTGTTGGCGATGTGGAGAAAAGGGTCACCGAAAGGATAATTGCACAAAAACTGTTTGGTGTAGTTTCTGTAAAACTTCGGGACACGCAGACAGTGTGTAGAAAGAAGCACGAACAGAGCGCTCGGTACGCGCGCGTGCAAGATGGCGGCTGTGGACAAGATGGCGGCAGCGGTGGAAGTGAGGCGAGTCGAGACGCCGCCCGGAGAGCAGCGGGAAGAGAGGACTTCACCTTCGGGGCGCAGACAGCATACGCCAGCCGGTCGCAGCAGCAGCAGGCCCAAAGGAAGGGACTGATCGTGGACACAGGTGCGTCGTTCCACATTATGAACGACAGGAACCGATTCAAGAACTTTGACAGCACCTTCGAGCCGGAGAGACACAGCATGGAGCTGGCAGACGAGAAGCGCACTTTCGGGTTGGCGCACGGGAGAAGAGACGCACAGGTATGCCTCATAGACAGTGAGGGGCGCCGGTGTACAGTGACGTTGAAGAACGCCCTCTACATACCCTCGTTCCCCCAAGAACTATTTTCTGTAAAATCTGCTACTGCAAATGGTGCCAAGGTGTTCTTCAATGAAGGTAACGATGTTCTTGTGGAGCCTGACGGTACGAGATTTAACATTGAGGTGTACAAGAGAATGTATTATCTACAAACAGAATGTAATGAAAATGATGTGTGTAATGTCAGTCATGATATTCAGACATGGCATGAGATCATGGGTCATTGTAATTACGAGGATATACTGAAGCTGCAGGCGGTAACAGTAGGCATGCACATTAACGGTGAAAAGCATAGACCTAACAAAGAATGTGATGTGTGTGTGTATAAAGGGAAAGTTCACTCAAACAAGGAACAGAGGTCCCACAGAAAAAGTAAAGACACCACTTGAGCTAGTTAACACAGATCTAGCCGGTCCAGTAAATAATGAGTCCATAGGTGGCTTTAAATATATGCAGTCTTTCACAGATGTGTATACAGGGGCACTGTTTGTTTACTTTCTCAAAGCAAAGAGTGACGCACTTCAGGCCACAGAGAAATTCCTTGCAGATGTAGCTCCGTATGGCAGCGTAAAATGCCTGAGGTCCGACAACGGAACAGAGTTTACAAATAGAGAGTTTCAGTCACTGCTGAGAAGGAGCAAGATCAGACACGAGACGTCCTGTCCTTACTCCCCGCACCAGAACGGGATAGCTGAGAGAGAAGGGCGCACTCTTTTCGAAATGGCTAGGTGTAAGCTAATAGACGGTGACTTACCTAAGAGTCTATGGCATTATGCGGTCCAAGAAGCAGCTTACACCAGAAATCAAATACAGCACTGACAGGAAAAAGGTGTGATCTAGCCAGGATGCACAAGTTTGGGTCAGTGTGTTATGCTTACCAACAGGACAGAGGAAAACTCGAGTCCAGGTGTGAGAAAGGACTTTTTGTAGGGCATGACAAGGGCAGCCCCGCTTTTCTAGTCTATTATCCCGGTAAGGGGAAAGTGCAAAAGCACAGGTTAGTAAAGTTTGTCACAAAGACAACATGTGAGAATGAGACACAGACACAGGAGCCAGAGCTGGACTCCAGAATAGGGTGTGAGAAAAGAGAGACGCCACAGCCTAGTGTACTGAGCACAGACATGCAGACAGACGTAGGGCTGTGCGATTATGGCAAAAATCATAATCACGATTATTTGGGTCAATAATTGATATCACGATTATTTTGACGATTATTCATTGACCATTTATTGAACTTTAAAACAAATAATATTTTACCAATAAACAAGATTAACAAATATGTTGGAGCGCACTTCCAAAACCATATATTATTAATATGATAAATAAAAATAAATTAGACCAGAATAAATTAAATCAAATATGATGCAGTGCATTGTCACAACCTACTGAAAACTCCTTAACATATAGCCAACATTTTGGTAAAACATATTCAACATATTCCACTCAGTTAAGTTTGAAGGCTGGCCAACCGTCATGGTCCAGAAGTAACAGGAAATAAATGTTGAACTACAATTTAAGACCAAATAAAAATGTTTAGGCCACCATGGCAAATGCTGGTAGGGCTGCTCATGTCATCTCTTAAAGATTTTTTGCAAGAAACACCAGCTTGTTTACATGGTCTGGTTTCAGAGATGAGCGCAGGCAGGTGACAATATTGCCACCTGTACTGAAGACCCTCAGCCACGCCCCGACACATGGGGTGACGCCGGCCAATCACAAAGCTTTGATGCGTGCAAGTGCATTATTCTGGCACAGGAAGATTATGTTACAGGACATTAACGATAAAACAGAATACTGTTGTTCTATTTTTAGACACATCTCGCGATCGACTGGTTGGGCACCCCTGGGCTAGACCATAGGTCCGTTGTGGTCGCAAAGTAGTCAGCTGAAGCCACATCTCTCTCAACTTCCCCACGGCATTTGTCATATAGTGCAGGCAGCGCAGACCTGCTGAAATAATACCGAGACGGCATCGCGTAACGCTTGTCCAACGTGTTGACAAGTTGCTTAAAGCCCTGGTTGCTAACAGTGCTAACTGGGCACATATCTTTAGCGATGTGAAATGTAATGGCACCTGTAATATCTCTGTGTCTCTGCGAGCTCGTCGCGTAGGCCGTTGCTCTGTACAATGCGTCCTGAATCGATGACTGTGATGATGTGGTGGATGAAGTCGAGCGGGCATCTGCTTTTTGTTGTATTATTGCCCAGTCGTATTGCACTTTGTGGTTGTATTTCAGATGATTAAAGAGATTGGTTGTGTTAGCGTGTGGTGCCAACACAACCTGGTAAAAAATCCTGCACTGTACTTTGTTTTGCTCCACGTCGGACTCCTGAAAGCCAAAGTACTTGCAAATAGTGGAAATAGTTTGACCCTTCTTTTTAACGAGTTGCTGCTCTTGTTCTGACATATTCGCTCGCGCTGAACACTCACAACACATGTCACTCCCACGTGGCCGAGTGGGCTTTTAGGGAGGGGCGAAAGCGCACCCAGCAAAATAATCGTATTTTGTCAATTATGCTGTTTTCATAATCGTCGCAAACCATAATCGTAATCGCGATTAAAATACGATTAATTGCACAGCCCTAGACAGACGGTCAACAGCCACGGGAGGATGATGGCGAGAAGCACCCTAGGGTGACGTCACGTGCCTCATGCAGTGGGAGATATCCCTCCCAGGAACATAAACCCCCAAAGTATCTGAAAGACTATGCCCAGAGAGAAAGTGACGAGGATGACAGTACACTTACCAGCATAGATTACTGCTACAGAGTAGTGAGTGGTGTACCTCAGACCTTTAAAGAGGCCATGATATCCCCTGAGTCGGGAAAATGGGAGAGAGCGATGGATGAGGAGATGAGGTCTCTGGAGGACAATCATACTTTTACTCTAACAAAGTTACCCGAGGGTAGACAGACAGTGGGAGGCAAGTGGGTGTACTCAATCAAGGAGGGTATTGAAGGGCACGACAGGTACAAGGCCAGGTTTGTAGCTAAAGGCTACAGTCAGAGGGAAGGAATAGACTATGGTGAGACATTCTCCCCTACAGCTAATCTGACCAGTGTACGGGTAGTTATGCAGAAGGCAGCTGAAGACGACTTGATTTTACACCAGATGGATGTGAAGACAGCCTACCTGCACACACCCATTGATAGGGACATATATATGGAACAACCTGAAGGTTACGAGAAGAAAGGAGAGAAGCTAGTGTGCAAGCTAGAAAAATCCATTTACGGCCTGAAACAGTCTGGGCGAAATGGGAACGAGATGCTATGACCAAGCCTGTCTCCAAACTGAAATTGAAAAAATGTTCGGTGTGTAAAATATTGCCTATTATGTAATATTGACTGCCATGTTCTTTTGATGTTTTGAACTGTTATTTTTCTTGGAAAAGTTGTACAGTATACACGTCATTCATAAGTGGGAGTGTTAAGTGTAAGTATTAATATGTCTGCATGTAACTGCACTATAACTGTTCCACAGTAAGAGGGCGCTATAGGCGTAAGGAGGCGCAGCTATTGTAGCTGACGTCAGGTATCAGATATAAGGGATTGTTCCCTCCCCTTCTATCTCTCTCTCTCTAGCTCTCATGGAGAGCAGGTCAAGTGGTGCAATGTACATATGAAAATAAACCACGCCAGTTAAGTCTAAAGAAGACCTCGTCGTCATCACCAGTTTATTGCTATACATGTGACTCTGTCAACAATGTGTATTAAAGGATGTCAGTGGATTATCCCTAAATTAGTAGATTTAGGGAACGTTTACAGATAACAGATTAAGCTAGGATACCGAAGCAAGTTAGCAACACACGTTGAACAGCCTTTTAATTGTAAATTCCGTTCTCTTAATGTCATTTCATCCAACGTTGTTGAATTAGAGAAGAGGGGCTTCTAAACGGGATTGTATGCGGGGGTGGAGGGAGTTAAATATTAGATAAATATAACTTTGTGCGTGTAAGAGTGAGTGTTTTTAGCAGAGCCATATTGTGTCCTTGTGATTATGTTGATTATTACCTGTCTGTATAATGTTGCAGCTCAGCTGATTTTGGATTGATGGCAAAGGGAGAGGGACTTAAGTGAGAGTGAAAACACAAGGTAAGTGTAATACTACTGTTTTATATAAGTAAGCATACTAAACATGTATTCTATCACTGTATTATATAAGTAATCTTGTTAGTAACCTACTGTATGGCAGGTGGAGGGGCAGTGATGTTACAGGTGGAGGAGCAAAACTGCAAGCTCACAAGACAGAGAAATCAAAGTTTGTTCTCCAGATAAGAGGTTGATTTCACTTCAATGTTTTATTACATATTTTCTAAAGATGTGGAAATGGCAACAAAAAAAACTTGAGAGCTGTAACCAAGACAACTGTAACAACAGGAGTAGAGAGCCACCAAGGTTTTTCAAGTCCCTCTCTTACTCAATTTTGCCAACCCAAACTTCCAGGTACATGACGGGACACCTTGCTTATTTTTGTTGTTTGCGCTCCTCTGGCTGGGTGCTGGCAGGTGGAGGGCAGTGATGTTGGCAGGTGGAGGGGCAGTGATGTTAGCTGGGTGCTGGCAGGTGGAAGAGCAATGTCCAAATATTTCCATTGCAACGACTAATGGAAATGATTGCAGCTGTGGATCTGTTTGGGGGTTGCTGGATGTGGTAGCTTGGCTGCTGTTGTTCCTTTTCACCTTTTTGGATTGGCTCTTGCTTCCAAAATGGCCATCTTTTAATTTTATTTTTTTTCTGTCATTTCTGATTTGTTTGGCCTCAATTCTCAGCCTCAGCCGTATGAATCTTTTTACGAGTTTTTGTTGTACTCCACAGCATGACGGAAGCCTGCTGGAGAGGGCCTGAGCTTCTTTCTCCAAGACACCCACTGCGTTGGGGAGCTGCATGAGGGAGGAACCAGTCTTGGTCCTAAATAGTTCCTCAATTTGGTGAATGAAGTCAAAGGCTTCTTGGGAGGGACGACAAAGAGCACCTGCCTTGAAGTCTTTCAAGTCCACTAACAAGCTGTTGTCATCAGAAGGACTCTCATCATGGTGCTCTGTTGCAATTTTGCATTTTTCACAGATGCTGGCAAACTTGATGATTTTGTGGACGATGTAGCCTGCAAGATGGAAGAGAATACATTTCTCAGTTTTTGTGAGGTCATCAGCTGTTCCACTCTGACTGATGGAGTGATTTTTGGCTCCCCCGTGTCCAGGAAGTCTGCCAAAAAGCTACTGTGGTCTTCCTGGTAGCTCCCAGAGCTGATGGTGGTGAGGAACTGCCCCACAGATATGATTATCAGTGCATGAAGGAATTCCACTGGAGTTGGGACAGGATTTTTAGACCTCACACAGCTGAATGTATTTTCAAGGCAGTCTTGTGTGAACCTTGACGTTAACACAAACCTGTGTCCTTGTGTAAGCATCTCCTCTTGTATGGCCAAAATTGATGTTGTTGCCATTATCACCCCTGTTTGAACAGGCTTCCAACCTCCCTTTTGACCTATCTTTATCCCACGAAACAGATGGACGATGTTCTGGAGGAAGGTGATGGCCTTTTGGTACTCCTCCATCTTGAGCCTGCTCAGGGCTGTAATTGGATGGCGAGATGACATCAGATCAAACCAATGATCAACCTGCTCCAGGAACCACGCTGTCGTCAGGTATGACAGAGGGCGGTTTTCTTGCTGCACCATGTATTTCAGCCCAGCACTTGTAGCCTTACTGAACACATTTAGAGCAAGACCAACCTTCATCTTATCAAAGTGACTTGGCTCGATGGCTGCAGCTGAAAGATGGGGAGCTATTTTTAAGGCCATCCCTTCCTGAAAGGTCAATAAGTCCTTAATGGGGACCACAGAAACCTCGTTAGAGGGGAGGTTCTCTCTGTTAACAACATCCTCAGGAATTATGAAGTCCTGCCCACGGACAAGGGCACTTTTTAAATTTTTTACCAGATGTGGGACATCGGGCATGAAATAGAGCTGCCTGTCTGGTTTTGCTGGATGTGGCACCGATGTTTTATTTTGGTCCACCCCAAAGGATTTCCACATGGCTCGGTTAGGGCTACCCATGTCGGTGGTGACATCAAGCACATGTCGCCCTATGGATGCTGCCCTCTGTATTATATCAATAATGATTGGCCTGTACTCTGCTCCATTGGTAGAATTGCCAGTGTAATGATATGCCACTACTTGCTTCCACCGTGTTGTGTTTCCAGCCAACATAAACACACAAGCATGTGTTGCCACCCCTGTGTGACCTGGTAAAGTCACATCACCGTACAGTTTGCCTGTAATCATGTCTAACTCCATACTTGGTGTGATTGCCATTTCATCCAAGGTCAACACACACTCCCTTTCAAGGTCTGTCAATCTATCTGCCTTCAATTTTAGGAAATCAAAGACCTCTGTCAACACACCAGGCTCAAACTTAACACATTGCATCCTTCTTTGCAGTGTCCTTATTCCTGGAAGGGGAATCTTCAATTCCTGCAGAGTTTTGTAACCCGTTGGTCCGCTCGCAAAGCGAATTTTTAAAGCCTTCTTAATTGTCTCATTGCTCCATTTCATCCCCTTTGTGGTGAGTCTGCCTAATGCCTTCAGTTGGTCTTTTGAAAACGTTTTCTTATATTTCTTGTCCCTAATTTTCATTGTTTTCTTGAGAGCTGCATTTTCCTTCCTGATTTTTCTTAGTGCAGCCTTTGCTTTTTTGGTGATTCCTTCTTTAATTTTCTCTTTAATTGTTGTAATAGATCTGTTTGACTGGCTGCTGGTTCCCTCGTATGCTGACTGGCTGCTGGTTCCCTCTTATGCTGACTGGCTGCTGGCTGAGTGGGTGGTGTCCGCCCTCCCTGTCTCTCCTCACTAGCCATGTCCTCTCTTTCTTCACCCTCACTTTCCTTTCTCTCAGTCTCCTCATCCCTTCTTCCCTCAATATTTGAGACTAATGTAAGTAGAAGACATGGCACTATACATTTTTGAACATTTTAAATATTATACCACTTAAAAATAACAAATATTACTTTTGTTACTAAGAGTTCATACTTATTATACCTGTGTCACCTTTCACACTATAGCTATGTGATCATGAGCTATGGGTAGTGCTGCGTACCGGTACGCCGAACCGGTACTGGACTTGTAAAAAGTTTCGGTTCAAGTCCGGTTAAAACCGGAACGTCGGGAACCGGTACTTGGACTCGCAAAAAAACTAGCACTTACGTATATTCTGGTGTCTGTGGTTATTTAAACATTCCCTGATAAACGTTATTCAGCGTCAATAAATGAGTGCTAATCCCAGTGTGCTCAGTGTACAACATCACATGTCATTTCACCTTCGATTCACGGTTTGAAAACGTAGCATTTCGCAACATGCTAATGATAACCGGAAGTGAATAATTTTCAGAATAAAAGTATTACGTTAATAGTGTGAACTTCCGGTTTTTTCAGAATAAAACTGATTTAAATTAAATAGTGTATTTAATTCAAAATGACGCCATATCAACATTGATTTTAATTTCCAACAGTATGTATGTACATCACTATGTATGTAGTATGTACTGTATAATGTACACATGTAGAGTTGTAGAAAATACATGGTGTACAGACAGTACAGTACACTCTGACTGTACAGTCACTACAGTGTAGTCTATACTGTATAGTAGGTGTGTAACAGTGTAATGCGTATAGTCTACTACTCTACACTCTACCTTTCAGCAACGTTTTAGGGATTTAGGCTCAGGGACTGTTTGGTTACTTTAGTTTGGTAAATGAAATAAATGTTTGAACTTTGTAGTAGTTCACTGTAGTTGCTGTCATAAGTCATTTGTAGACTAAGTGGCAAAAAGTGTTTTTTTTACATTTGTACTTTGTAGAGAAATGTAGACACAAGTTGGAAGGGAGCACAATAAACCTGATGAGTTTGAATTTGAGTTGATTATGAGTTAATTTTCAATTGATAATTAGCTCACAATAAGTTCACTTTAGTTACTCACACAACTTGACAAGCCATGGGTTCAGGTCCGGACTTATAAGTCCGGACCTGAACCTGAACCTCTGGACTTGAGTCCGGACCTGAACCTGAATGTGAGTCCAGGTACGCAGCACTAGCTATGGGTTTTGTAGATACAGGTCCCGGGGTGAATCGTGGTGCAGGGGCCCTTTTTGACCACAGGGCGATGCACGAAGATGGTGGGTATAGCCTCTGCTCTCAGCCTTGCCCTTTTTTGTCTTGACAAACTGGTCTGCATCAAAATGTGCCTGCGGAGTGACTTGAGATTACTTCACACACAGAACAACTGTGTCTGAATAATGTCTGCCCACATACATATTCCATAGTGGTTGAATACACAGTATTAGGAAACACTTTATACTTACTGGACATGTTATACTGATTACATACTGTATTTAAAATATGACCAAGAATGTGAGACAACTTTATAGAAATTCATATCACATCTGTTACTGATGCCATTTGTCATACTTTGTTAAACTCACAAATAATAAAGTTCCATAACTTCAGTTGGGAACAAAGACCACACCTTATCTCCCCAAGGCAATTTCCCATCCAATAGGTGTGCTATACTGTATGTGTATAACCCTTTCTCCTGTCTGTTTATCCCTCTTTCAGCACAAGAACCAGAGGGGGATTCAATGGAGCCTGAATACCTGCACTGAGACCCTCACCCTGCACCCTGAGTCTCAACTCAGTGTTTTTCAAGCCTTTCCCTGTTTTTTTGTATTAAACAAAACATTAAGCTTTCCCAATGGTGTGGTTTTCGTTTTGTGAAAAAGTGCAAATGCAGTGTTTGTATATAATTAAATCACATATTTTTTTGCTGTTGGTCGTGAAATTGCTCCTGCTGACTTGAGCCAGCCATTTTTTCCTCCGCTCTGTGTCAGTGGGGAAGCCGTACATTCGTACTCCTTTCTCGGAGCGATTTGAGCATCCCCAGGCAGCACAGCAAACCAGGACAACACGGAGGAAAAGGCACAGACAAACTGCATGATATGCTATTCAATGTTTATTGAATTCCATGTATTTGCAATGGATGTTCCTAAAACAACACATTTAACATCATCATCATGCTGCTGCTGCTAGTCCTTTGATAGTCACCTGTCGGTCTCCTGTCCTTTCTGAAAGCCATAAAGATGACATTAGTCATTTAGATAACTTGTGTCCTCAATTACCATGGGATTACTGAAACTACCATGAATTTAAGAAAATGGTAGACATTAATCTAATCTGAATTTGAAAGCATTACTTTAGATCCCCTCCCTCTAAATATATCAATAAACATTAGAAAGTGATGCTCCTGACTACCATACAAGTTTAAGAAGATAATATTGGTTTTAAAGAATTCAAAGCTATAAATAAACAGCAACAGGCTCTTTAACCAAGGCACTGTTAGCCTAACATGTAAACTAGTTGTTCACACTAATCCTAATATTAGCAAATTCTATTTTATTTTTTAAAACATATTGATGTAAATACATACACATATCGATTTGTTGTATAAATATTGCAAATCAAAACCTTTATTCACTAATAATTACCAAAAATCGTAGTTCTATCTCCTGTTATCAATGCATTCACGTTGCCCGCCATGAACTTCCGGGGAACGATCCTCGTCTATATGAACCAGAGATGTTCACAAGTCTTTTTTTGCAAGTCCAAGTCAAGTCTCAAGTCTTTGGTCACAAGTCCAAGTCAAGTCTCAAGTCTTTGTGGGGTGAGACTTGATCAAGTCTCAAGTCTTTGGTCACGGGTCCAAGTCAAGTCTCAAGTCTTTGTGGGGTGAGACTTGATCAAGTCTCAAGTCTTTGGTCACGAGTCCAAGTCAAGTCTCAAGTCTCTAAAAAATAAAAGTCTCATGTCTCTTCTGGTTGTAATAAGCCTTTTATTGTCTGCTGCTATCCAGTCTGTTAAGAATACTGCACAGCTATATCTAAGAAATTCAAAGCATTTACTGTATTATTATCACTCCTATATCTATTAGCATACAGTATCAGTACTGATTAGTTGTTTGTTATATGATCACTTTAAACAGGCTATTGCAATGCAATATGAGGAAAAACCATCACACTTTAGCTAAATGCAAACAACTTATAAGCAAAACACTTCAGAATCAGAAATCAGTATCACAAATACTTTATTAATCCCCCACAGGGAAACTGTGTTAAAAGTACTTAAAAGTACTTAAAAGTAAACATTTGTTCTGTGCCATTTGCAACTAAAAAACTATTGCTGCAATATTATCTGAAATATACTGAACTGGTGATATTAAAACATGACCTGTTCCAAAAGAGATATCTACCATTAACACCATTTACCAGCCAAATGCTGGTAAATCATGCACGTGGCTGGTACTGTATGTTGCACGCACCAGCCAAAAATAACAATGGCAATCTATTGAGTGGCTGGTAACATTTCAACATTCACTAGGCTAGCCATTTGGCCAGTGGACAAAAATGTTAAAATGTGACCTCTGCAACCGTATTGTTTAATTACACTGGGTCTCTAATGACATCTTTTAAGTCTACTATAAATAAACATATTCCTCTATCCTCTCACTCAAACCCAGTGTAATGGTAACCTGATAAACCTGTAACATTAACGTTACGTGGTCAACAATAAACCTGTAACCTGCCTATAAACCGACAGATGTATTTATGCATGTAACTATGTATTTTTCTACGTTAGCCAGTAGATGGTGGCAGCGGAACGTAATGATTAACGTTACCGACCTTTTTTATGTCATGTCAAGAGTTGGATGTCAATGCCACTCAACGCAAACAAGTGTGACAAGCAAACATTCACTCATCTTTTCAAATATTCAGTTACAAAGCTAGTAGCAAGCTAAGTTAACATTACATAGCTGATGCTGAGCTAAACATGTTTGCTAACCGTCCATATGCGTTAATGTGACTGACCTCTCCGGGTGAGTTTTCAAGTGCCTGATGAAATTTGACGTTGTTGCACCAGCATCCTTGATTTTAATATTGCAGACTTTGCAGTGTGCGCTCCTTTTGTTGGTGCCGCCGGCGTTTTGTTCAAAGTTTTTATAGTTGAACCTAATTACAAGCGGTACAGCTGCAGGTGTGCCACCGGTCGCCATGGTGTTACCATGATGTTAATTTTAAAGGTGGGGTAGGTAAGTTTGAGAAACCGGCTCGAGATACACTTTTTGTTATATTCCATGGAATACTCTTAACATCCCGATAGCCGGCCCGGCTAAAATAACTGGATGGCCTACTTGTCTGTCAGCCTTCCATCGGGGCACAAACTTATCTCGTGCCCTCATTGGTCATGTGCGCGTTCGTGTGTGTTGGAGGAGGGGCTCTGTGAGGAAGTGGCAGATTTTCTCCGGTTGTGTATTTTCAAATTCTAGCGATCTCGAGCTGGTTTCTCACACTTACCTACCCCACCTTTAATACGCCAAAAATAGAAAACACAATGATTGTTCACGAGTCCCAAAACACGAGTCCAAGTCGAGTCTGAAGTCTCTGTGTGTGCGACTTAAGTGCGACTCGAGTCCGAGTCACAGACTCAAGTCCCCATCTCTGACATGAACCACGTGACGATAACCGTTTTTGGACTTCCGTTGTCGTAACTCTTCTATTATATGGCTCTGGTTCAATATAAAAGCATGAAGAACAAACAAACACGGCCGAGTTCAAGTTATCTACCCCGGATGAACTGAGCAGGCAGATTCCCTGTAGCATGACAGAGCTGCTAGCTGAGAGACAAGAAGCTAGCAGCAGCAGTCACTTGACAGAGCTGTCACTCAATGTGACCACACCCTAATGTATGCATAACTTTAAGACTGAATATTAATTAAACAGATGAGTTGAGAAAAAATTCACCCCCCAATCCATAGTCATAAAGGGGGAATCTAACTATACAGAGAATATGGTTTTTTGAACCACGATGTAAACATGTTTATTTCTGCTGTAAAGTTGGGCATTTTAACATGGGGGTCTATGTAAATTGCTCCCTTCTGCAGACTGCTCCTTCTGGCCACTAGAAGAACTGCAGTTTGAGGCACTTCCTTATTGGCCTCCCGGCTCTGCCTCAGAGTTTTCCGCTTGGTTAAGCCCCATGCCCCCGGCACAGATTCCAGACATATAAGTATCATCACTGAGCGATCAGAACTCACGACAGGGGAAGCAAACACAGACATCACACCACATAGCTTTACGGAGCAAACACAGCTAATATGTCTTACCTTTTGCTGTTTCTGATCAAAAGTTTTGTTCAATGGCATTAAAACGATAAAAACGCTGTTGAAGGTGAATCCATATGTTAATCCAATGTGTCTGTGTCACTTTGAAATGATTACTGATAATCCATCATTCCATTTTTATGTCAATAACGGAGATTTCATATTAGCTGCTACGATAGCTACTATAGAGCAGGGGTCACCACATTTTTTAGGATGAGGGCTACTTTAAAAAAATAAAACAAGTCGGGGGCTACTTTTACTCCTCTTTTTTTTGTTTTTTGCACTGTATATATTTAGCACATTTTAACATTATTATATGCTTACCTTTAACCTTTGTGTGCTGTTTGGGTCTTTGGGACCCGTTTTCAGTGTTTACTAAAAGAACATGTATTTCATTTAATTATTTTAACCTGCTCTATTTGGGGGTGGACCTCACATCCTCTAGAGGGGGCCTCACATCCTCCAGGGGGGACCTCACCTCCTCTAGGGTGGTCCGGGGGCATGCACCCCCGGGAAGATTTTTTTTTAAAATGTTGAAGTGAAATGCATCAATCTGGTGCACTTTGAGCACAACATGAATTTATGGATACAGCTCTCAACACTCAGATGAAAGGGAGCTGTATACTTTTCAAGAAACAAACATCTTTGGAATATGATCACAACCAATAATAAATCATTTAAACTTGTTTATTCTTATCTTGTGTTACCTAGTTAGCATTCTTTCTTTCTATTTATGCATCTTTTACTAATCCCTCCCCTTTTAAACAGTTGTTTGTACTGTCCTATTGTACACATTGGAATGATTTCTTACTTTATCTATATTAAATAGATAAAGGGGTGCTCTCTCTCACACACACACACACACACACACACACACACACACACACACACACACACACACACACACACACACACACACACACACACACACACACACACACACACACACACACACACACACACACACACACACACACACACAGGCTGTGTGCTCCTCCGTGGCGATGACGGCTTGCGTTAAAACAAAAATAATAAACATATTTGTAAAGTGGGGGGACACAAACGGGATCTCGAAAAGTGCTGGGGACATGTCGTCCCTGGAGATTAAGCCATCCGTGTTTGTGCGTCAAGTGGAATAAATATATATGCAAGTTATAACACACAGAGTAAAACTCTGGCCCTCATGTGCGGTATAGGCTGGCATGATAGGCTGTTCAATGGGGCTTATGTGTAGATTCTGCCAGAAGGGAAATCAGCGGGGAGGTGCCACATTGCTTTTCTTCCCGACTGCAACGCTGGTCCCGCAAATCAAGCAAGAACGTGATTGGTCGATATTCATTGTGGGGGTGGGGGGAGGAGGGGTGTTAGATAGATATAGAGTTGTAGTAAGTATATAGAGTTCGCTATGATTTAGGTTTCGTTTATGCATGGGGTAGATTCTTTTAATTACATTTCCTTTTTTGTTTTGTGTATTTTATACATTTTGGATTTTCTTGGCGAGCTATTTGTAGAACGCGCCCGGCGGGCGCCTCACGTTGCTCCTGCGGGCGTGTTGGCTACCCCTGTACTAGAGTGTATGACAGCTTCCGGTATTGGGCATTCTGGCTACGCATCACTCATTCACCAACGGGTAATGTTTAGATGGATTTTAGGAACTTCCCCTCGATTCTATTTGCTCTAACGGTTAAAAAGAGGGGTCAAGCATCAAAATCAACCAAGGGGGGCCAGAGATGGAAAATGCACCCAAATGACCCCAGACGTGTTTTTCTTTCTTCTAAATCTCTCTAAAAAGGTCAAATGTCACTTAATTTTGCATCAATCTTGATACAGGGTACTTATTAGTGATGGCAGTTTGACACTGAAGCTTCAAACGGAACTTCAACCCTGGACTTCCTATTCAATAGAAGCAGTGATTCGAAGCTTGCTTCAAATCACGTGACATATGATGTCAGAAGCAGCAACTGCTTCAAATCACGTGACATGTGACGTCCGAAGCAGCAACTGCTTAATTTCCTGAATGAATCACTTAACTGGTTCACGGTCCATTCACGCAATTCAATGCACTGCCTCGTCTCTATTCTGACAGGTGACAGGTTGAAACATTTTCTAATTTGAGCGCTTCAACACTTTATAACCGCTCTAAACAATGCGCAATGTGTGGGTTGTTGTCGTAGTTTGCGTTGTTGCTGTTGAGTTGTTGTTGGTAATGCATTTGAATTGTAGTATCATTATAGAGCAAGCCAGGAAGAAAGATTTATTTATTAAGTGTGCCAACTGCTAGGACTGTCTTAGGGAAGACAGCTTTTAGATGCGCAGCTCCTCTGTCTTGGAATAGTCTGCAAATTAAATGGAAACTGAACAATCTGGTGCCACTAAATGTTTTTAAAGCTCGGTTGGATGCTAGTCAATCGGAAGCTGTTGGTACCTGTTTATGTGGATAATTATGTAAATGATGCTGTATGATGTCCTTTTGTTGTTCTATTTATGTTTTTATGTTTCATGTGGAACTACTTGAGCAGGTATCCCTTGAAAAGAGATCAATGATCTCAATGGGATTTATCTGTATAAATAAAGGTTTGAAATTAAATGAAAGATAGATCGTTCTGGCTCGGGAAACACTTCGAAATGTGGAGAAGTTGTGAACAAAAAGACAATTATGAGTAATATAAAAACAGTTCAATAGTTTAAGGAATAGATAACCCAGTGGATAGAGTCGGCGGCCCGAATACGGCGATGTCCTCCGCGCAGCTGGTTCAAAGCCCAGAATGGATGAACTTTTAATCATTGCTTTTCAACTTTAATACTTTAATAACTGATAAAAGGCCCTCTCCGCCCAAAAAAATGTCCAGCACTCTCTAATCTCTTCTCAATAACCCAATACACACAATTATCAATCTTTAATTCCAAATAAAACATGATATTCAGTCTTAGTGTGTGTGTGCATCGAATATTTTTCAAGGCAAAGATACGTTAAACCCACTGCAGCCTTGCACTTCGCCAGGAGAGGTCGCTGTAACTGAAGCTTCGAGAAATGAACCTATTTCCGACACAATTGTCCAAGTGGTTCGATGCTTCATTCAAAGCATCATTTTGCCATCACTAGTACTTATTATATGTTATAGTTTGGATTCCTAAAGCTTTTAGTCTACTATCCCATCATTCAAGGGTGGTTTTCACTAATGGTTTTCTTTTGGACAGACACTATAATTTAAATTGTTTTACTATGTTCAATCTGAATTTACTTTAAAGTAAAACAAATTATATTCTGATCCTGACTTTTCTATATCCAACTCACAGGTTTATCATTGCTTTGAGAAAAAAGATTATTAATTTACCCCTTTTAGAAGTAAAGATATAGTCAATTGTTCTGGGAATGTCATTTTCGAGCCTGAGGCCTGAAAAACAGGCTCGGGGCTTAACTGGTTAAAGATTCTCCACAATAGGCACTTTCACACCGCATTACTTTTCCCACAAAGGTTCATCGGAACTTAGTTCATGAAAACTCTTTAGTTCTCATGAACTAAGTACAGATCGCGTTCACACCGGAATAAGTCCCTGGGGGAGGATTAGGCAAATGAAGCCGCTGATGTCACTTCTTCTTCTTCTTCTGCTTTGGGTTTAATGGCAGGCCGCAAACAACTTCACGGTGTATACTGCCACCCGTAGTCCCCGGCCGGAAGTCCCCGGAGTTGGGGACTGGCTTCAGTAGAAGCTGCTGGGAGTCCCAGCAGCTTCTACTGAAGCCTTCCGAGTAAATCGCCAGAACGCCGACACCTCCTCATCTCCACCGCTCCCATGTTTTCTTTTGTGTTGCCATAAGTTAGTCTCTCTGCGTTTGTGCGCTGGGCTAATGCTAATAATGCTAATGCGAGGATAATAAAATGGCGGCTTCACAACACTTTTTGGGAGATTTACGGGGCGTGGTTTGCATTCCGCCCAGCCAATCAGAAATAGGAACCTTTTTCTCCCACGAAAGTCCCTACTCTCTAGCAGGGACGGAAAAGGGGGTTAAAAGGTTCTCATTAACACATTTTTGGTCCGGATTATTTTGGTGTGAACGCAACATTTCGGAACTATACCGGAACTAAAGTGGGAAAAGTACTGTATTTGACTAAAATATACATATACAGTATATAAGGTATAATTATTAAGTAAATACAGTAACAGTGGAAAACATATCGCCGCCTAACAAATATCATGGTGTTTAAAGAGCTCCAGCATGAATTGGAATTAACACATTAAACCAAGTATTTTCTGTTAATTAAAACAACCTCTTCAGGGCAGTGGCGAGCCGTGACTTTTATACCTAGGCCCTCTGACCCCCCTTCCCTCGAGAAAAAAAGAAGTGATATTACGTCACAGCGTATACTTCAACGGAATATCAAAACAGCGGCCCGGGGTGCAAAACGCATCAATGACAGCGACCCTCTACCACACAGAACAACACCATTTATATAAACACCTATCATGACAGGGCACCCACAGCCAAGTAACAATTACAAATGAATTAAGTCGGCACCGCGGCCCGCATTGAAAATGACGTAGGCCTATACCTTTGATGATCAAATCACTGAAACACAAAGTCCATCCTCCTGTCCTTTTGGATGAAGCACTTGATGGCGGGTCATTCAGCTGATCCTTTGCCACTCCAGTTTATCATTGTAACTCAATCTTGAAAATGACTCGGTTAATAATTTCGCAACGATGTCATCACTATCACTGAAGTGAGCCATCATGAACGAATTTATGCTAATTATAAATCTATCGATCATAAATCTATCGATTAGATTTATGATTCGAAAATAATAAAAGTAGGGTAGACATGTGGATATTATCCGGCTGAACAAAACGTGCATTTATCTAACAGGTTCGTTTTCCACAGACGTTATTTCCAGCTATTTTCCAAAATCCTATGGAGAAATCCCGTTGCTTTCTGTCGAGAGAATCCGAGCGAAGCTTACTTCCGGGTTTTAGGATGCGTCACTGCACCACTTGCATAGACCTCACAGCTCGCAGAACTTGTCATAAAGTCCGCGAAAATAAAGCCCGCCCATTTAGAGGGAAGATATGATTGGTCAATTGTACTGTCATTTGACATTACTGGGGACCAACAAGCCCTCCCGTCTTCACATAACTCGCAGAGACGGCATTTAACCCTTCACATTCCAACAGAAACTGAACAGGCAGATTCGAAGGATTTATTTCTTTGGAAATATTATTTTAAATACAATTAAATCAAGTTATTTTGGTAAAACTAATGAAAAATGTAACCACAAAAAAATATTTTTAAAAAACGTTTTTTTTTTTAATGTTTTCAAATATTATTTTTTAGAATATCTTAGGCCCTCACAGAGGGCCAAGAGGGCCCTGACGGCTCGCCACTGCTTCAGGGTCACCATTGACCGGTGGCAAGTCATACAATATTTTTGAGCAAAACAAATGGGGAACTCATCAGTGTGTAGCTACATGTGTCACACATTGCATGTGTTGAATTCACACTATTACTGGCACCTATCTTGTGTCCTCAAAGATGTAGGGTCATTACAGTATGGACACACACCCTTCACACTTTCCTTTGAGCTGCTCTCACCAATGAAGATCAGGTACAGCAGAGGAGAAACTTTGGAGAGAGCATCTCAGTTAAGATGTAAAGCCTCTCTGTGCTACAGACTACAGAGTGCTGTTCCATCCTCAGGCTTTTCTGCTTAAAATAGTTAAACAAGAAATGTGATTGTTTGCCAAAAGCTTTTGGAAATACAGCAATGATCTGTCTGCATAAAAAATACCAAAAAGCAGTGAGGTGCTTCAGGAGAAACTCAACACTGGTCTACATGTTCCAGTCTATAGCACTCTGAGATGCTATTTTGTAAAAAGTGCAACCTTAGACGTACATTTCTTGGAATTGTTTTTTTCTCCTAAATTATTTAAGAATTTCAGGCGAGTTCTACAGAAATCATTTGAGTTAAGAGCAGACACAACATATTTTTTACCAAATAATTATTTTAAAACACTTTTTAATCTGAAAGTTCAGCAGATGAATTTTCCTGTAATTATTCTGGTGATTTTACATGTTAGAAAGTAATATTGTAAATTTGAACATTAGCAGGTTAGCATCAGAGCTCTATTTTTTTCATTTTTAAAGTGCAATACAATTATTTGTATTGCATATTTTGTATTTAATTTCTTACTATATTAATTGACAAATGATCAGGACCTCAATATTGATCAAAAATAATGGTGATTATAATTTGGGCCATAAGCGAGTGTGATAATGTGTATTCAGTGTGCACACAACTGTTCGTTTGGATATTTGAAAGGTGTATTATTATATTTTAACATATTTGATATCATTTCAATTCCAATTTAATTCATATAAGCCCCCCGCCTCCCTGACATAAGAAATCCAAATGTAACCCCGGATTATATAAAGATGTTATAAATATATTAAATCAACCACATGTTCCAGGGGATAGACTGTCTCTATAACGCTTATATACTCTTTCTAATGAATAGTACAACTGAGGCATTTAAAAAGTACATCTCAGAGTTCTCCTTTCACAACTGAGAGTGGAGAGGTCTTGCTGTCTTTCCAAAATGAACAGGTCACTGTGCTGTGATTCTCAGTTATATTTCCAGTCATAATGGCCTCACCGCACATGGTGAAGGTCCTAGTCAAATACCATTCAAATCAGTGGAGATGGAGCCTGGTCTGTGGCCTTTGAGAGGCTGCCATTTTGGTGGAAATGTGCAGCCCGACCAGCTGCCGGTGCCTAGGGCCTGTCTGCGCTTTCAAACTGAGTTTTGACATTTTTTTATTTGGGCCTTGACAGTCCCTTGTGAGAGAATAAAGCTCCTGCATAGAGTAGTAGCTCCCACACACAATGTTCCACTGTAAGAAAGTGTAAAATAGCAGTTTTGCAGATACAGGTCCAACTATGTTGTCATGTGCAGGAGGTAATGGTAATGAAGGTAACACATGGGATGTGCACTTTCAGACTCTCTACCCTCCAGTGGTTGTTTCTCCCCAGTAAATAATTCCACTTATCCTTATATTCACATGACAAATAAGTGTATCCTAAAACATCAATAGTTGTCATATTAATATGTTTACCCTGTATTTTTGACAAGCCAACAGATACACAGCCAGCTTAATGTTAGCAACTGATGAAGTTGCCAACATTGTGTTACAGTATTTAACTGACACTCTTCTCATTAGTCATAGAACTGATGGTCAGAGCTCCTCAAGCCCCACGCTGAGAGTTATTAGAGGAGATAGGCTTGGAGTTTTAACAAAGCAGCAGTAACTGAACGATGGGACAAAACTGAAGAAGATTCTCCTCTGTGAACAATTAATGCTGGAAATAAGATGTCAGAATCCCCTGTTGGGAATCCTCTGCAATCTTCAGTATTGAACATGTTCTTTCATGTTCCCTTTAGAGCGTGTCAGGAGACAGGGGAGAATCAATTATCTCCTATATTGATCAGAAGCTTCCGTCAGTTTTAAAGCTTCCAGATGAAAGGCGTTGACTCTTTAATTGAAACATTTACTGTGTGTTATATGCAGGTCCTCTGGCAGCTGTTGTATAGAGCCTGTTTTGCATTTTCTATCTGCTTATTGACGTCTTGTCACCCTGCAGCAGCAAGTTAAATGCTAAGAGGATTAAGGCCCCATTTACACGGGAACGGAAACGAAAATGAACCGAATTCGATATAAAAAAAGTCTTCCGTTCACATGGAATCGGCTCAATAAACGTGTCCGTTCACACGAGACCGCTGGAGACGCTGTAGTACATATGCCGGGCCTGTAAGTGGCGCTGTACTTCCGCCACAAAATACACCAAAAGCAGTGAAGAAGACTTCCCGAGCATGGTTGCCCTTCTGTTTATTGTCCGCGGTGGATTTAGCAGCAGAGGTGGGGAGAGGCAGGGCTCTGGCTGTTTCTCTTTTTCTCCCTCCCCGAGGCAAGCGTGTGCTCCTGCTGTAAATCTCCCCGGTAGTCCAACAGCAGATGAAAAACACCCACCTCTCCGCCTCTTCCAAGGGACGAGGGACGTGTGCGGCAGAGTTTCCGTTCTCTCTCTCCTGTCCGATCTAGCTGGAAGCTCCTGCTGGGTGCACTGTCCTGCGAGATACCGGGACCTGGCTCGAAACACTCGGTTGTTGTTGTTGGCGAAACACATCAGCAATGATGCGGGTGACACGGGGGTGAGCAGGAGAGGTGAGGAGAGGCAGGGATATGGCTTACACACGGAGCCGTTTGACCCCCCAGAGCGTTCCGTCCGCAGATCTACCCACCTTGGGACCAGTTATCGTTTGAGGGGTCCGTTTCCGCGGTTCCGTTAGGGCCTCGTGTGAAAGAACCGTCTATAACCAGGGGTTCCCAACCTTTTACAACCTTGACCCTTTGCACTTCAAGTGTTCACCCAGTATGAACACTTGAAGTGCATTAAATGGATGATTATGCCATAAAGTGATTTCATTTTAAAGCTCCGCAACGTTTGTTTCACTCTCATAGCATTGTTTTTAGGTGAAGTTGTTTTCAGAAACAAGAAAAATACTTGGTAAGTCGGACCCATTTCCGGTGAGGGTTGGCCTCCGCCAGGGTTGCGCTTTGTCACCAATCCTGTTTGTAATATACATGGATCGGATTTCGAGGCGTAGTCATGGGGGAGGGGGTCTGCAGTTCGGTGGACTAAGGATTGCACCACTGCTTTTTGCAGATGATGTGGTTCTGATGGCTTCATCGGTCTGCGACCTTCAGCACTCACTGGACCGAGTGTGAAGCGGCTGGGATGAGGATCAGCACCTCCAAATCTGAGGCCATGGTTCTCAGCAGGAAACCGATGGACTGTCCACTCCAAGTAGGGAATGAGTCCTTACCCCAAGTGAAGGAGTTCAAGTATCTCGGGGTCTTGTTCTCGAGTGAGGGAACAATGGAGCGTGAGATGGGCCGGAGAATCGGAGCAGCGGGAGCGGTACTGCAGTCGCTTTACCACACCGTTGTGACGAAAAGGGAGATGAGCCAGAAGGCAAAGCTCTCTGTCTACCGGGCCATTTTCGTTCCTACCCTCACCTATGGACATGAAGGATGGGTCATGACCGAAAGAACGAGATCGCGGATACAAGCGGCCGAGATGGGTTTTCTCCGCAGGGTGGCTGGTCCGGGAGGGACTCCGAGTTGAGCCGCTCCTCCTTCGCGTCGAAAGGAGCCAGTTGAGGTGGTACGGGCACCTAGTTAGGATGCCACCTGGGCGCCTCCCTAGGGAGGTGTTCCAGGCACGTCCAGCTGGGAAGAAACCAAGGGGTAGACCTAGGACCAGGTGGAGGGATTATATCTCTTCGCTGGCCTGGGAGCGCCTTGGGATCCCCCAGTCAGAGCTGGTTGATGTGGCCAGGGAAAAGAAAGTTTGGGGCTCTCTGCTGGAACTGCTACCCCCGCGACCCGACCACGGATAAGCGGGAGAAGATGGATGGATGGATGTTTTCAGAAACAAAGCTCAAAAAGCCTATTTGCTCTACAGTGTTTGCTGTGGTGTAGAGTCTACACCACAGCAAACAGGCACAGTGAGAGGCTAGCTGCTGAACTTATTTAGATTCTTCGTAGGAGTTGGTGGAGACCATAAACAGAGCTTAAAGAGAAAAACAATTGGAAAACCAAAAATATCCCCCTGACATATACTGTTTTAACTGCAGGTGGGGCATTACAGTTAAAATGGACTCTGTACATTATTTTGGTTATGGGATTCATGATAGATATTTCAAACTCTGTTTATAGACTCTTTTATAGACTCTTTTATCTAATAGTGTTATATTTTTCCCTTTTTTGTCTTTATCTTCACTTTTGCTGTAACAATTTAAATGTCTGTGTAATTTTTGTGGGACAAATAAAGCAAGAGAACATTAAAGTCTGGCAGTGGCTCAGTCCGTAGGGGCTTGGACTGGGAGCTGTAGGGTCTCCGGTTCAAGTCCCCGAACAGACCTAAAATATGGAGTGTGGACTACTACTTGGAGAGTTCACCTCCTGCCCTGCCGTGGTGCCCTTGAGCAAGGCACTGGACACCCCCCTTCCCCCCTCACTCCCAATGCTCCCCGGGCGCTGTACAATAGCTGCCCACTGCTCCTAGTACTAGACTCCTGGTACTAGGATGGGTTAAAAGCAGAGAACACATTTCACTGTGTGTGCTGTGTGCTCTGCATGTGTGACCATTAAAGAGGGTTTCATCCCTCCCAATATATATATATATATATATATATATATATATATATAATGGTGTTTGAACATTGCTGCATGTAGACATATTCTAGTAGGAACACAAAATACAAAAATGAATTTGAAAAGTTAGGTAATATGGTTATTTAATATTTCAAATTAGTTTAAAAGGGCTTATATTTTGTCAACAGTTTCATAACAGATGCCTCATTATTTTAGTCTTACTCCACTCTAATGTCCATTAAGTCTCACAGCAGAGATCAATGATCTTGATGGTTGAAATGATGCCTTTGGTTTCTGATGCAAATCAACATTTCTGGAAATGTAGAGGTTTTTTAGTCTGCACATACTGTATCTAAATATAACATGCTGCTCGTCTCTCTTTGTACCTTCAGAGGCCTGTGTGCAAAAGTCTGTGTGTGAAATATTGTGCAATAAAAAAGAGAATTCATAATGCAGGTGATGCTTCCTGGTAATAACGTGTGTGCAGTGGAGGTGGTAGTAACTCCTGACCCTATTAAATTAATTAAGCCCCAGCTTATCATGATAGAGGGACAGAGAGAGAAAAATGAGCATGGTGGAGTCTGGAAGTACTCCCTCTGAAAGCCCCTCGCTGATGAGGCCAGAGGCTCGGCACACCGAACAAACGCATAACTTATTAAATTAGTGTCGGTCTCCACGGGATGCTCAATAATTGTCCTCCATGTCATTAAATGTAGCCTGCTTTTGGCTGCGCTTCACAGGCTGCTGCAGCCAGCCATGTGCAAGGGTCCACAGCCACTGATATCTGCATGCACTGGCCTTGTGTGTGTCTGTGTGTGTTCAAGCATAATGTAGCGTCCCAAGGCTAGGGAGGACGCCAATAAAAGGATACATCCTGGTAGTTCTGTTTATCGTGATTTATTTTAGATAAAACATTTGACTCACATAGTACATTTAAATGTTTTATTATATAAGTAAATGTATAGGTAGGTGTCTCTTTATGGAGGGCTGTGAATCAGGGACTAGCATGGTCGTCCACTTATTGCAGGGATGGGGGCCGTTCAATCCTCTGTTCCTCCTGTTCACTTGTCTTTTGCACCTTATTTAGGTTGCATGGTAGTTCCAGCATTGAAACATGATAAGCTTAAACACTGATTTTAAATGTTGACCTCTGAAGACAGTCGATGATATAGTTAAACTGTTGGCTTGATAATCTCAATGAGTGTCTTGGGTTTCCAAGTGCTCCAACAGTTTAAGCATCTATATCATAACATTTCTGGTTGTTACAGTTACAAACCCATAGCTGTAGCAAACATGAAGGGTGTAGTTCAACATAGCCAGGCTTTCTTTGAGTTAGCTTAGTCTTTGCAACAATAGCCTCAGTATAACCTCAGTGTGACATTCTAAAGCAGGAGTGAAAAACTCAATTTCGTGGCAGGCCACATCAGCATTATGGGGCCGGTTGTAAAACTATATAAATATACATCTATAAATATATTAATATATAATATATATAAAATAATGTATTATATTACATTATTGCCTCTGCATTGGATTATTATCGGATAGGGTAATAACTTCATAATTAACTACGTCTGAAAGCAGAAGTCAAGGGCAAATAATTACAAGTCTCTTCAGTGGCATGTCACAAAGTGAGATGCATTTTTGGCCAACGTGCTTCTGTAAAGCAGCATGAAACCGTATAATAAACATATTATATGGATGAGCAGGAACTTCCTGAAGCTAAATGGTAGTAAAACTGAGGCCCTGCTAATCGGCTCAAAAAACGCCCTCTCCAAAATCGTAACTACCCCACCCCCAAGCATCATGATCGACGGCTTCCCTGTATCCTTCACCAGCCAAGTCAAAAGCCTTGGCGTCATCCTGGACAGCACCCTTTCGTTTGCACCACACATAAAAAACATCACCCGGACTGCTTTCTTCCATATCCGCAACATTTCCAGACTCCGCCCATCGCTTTAAAAATCCAGCACCGAAATCCTGGTTAATGCATTTGTCACATCCCGGATTGACCACTGTAATGCTATCCTCTCTGGCCTACCCACAAAACTACTCAACAGACTCCAAATCATTCAAAACTCGGCTGCCCGGATCATTACCTGTACCAAATCGTCCACATCACCCCAATCCTCATCCAACTTCACTGGCTCCCTGTTCAGCACCGGATTGACTACAAAAACCTTCTGCTTACATATATACCCTCAACAACCTCACCCCCACCTATCTCTCAAACCTCCTCCAGGAATACACCCCCTCCCGCTCCCTGCGCTCATCCTCAGCCGGACTCCTGACTGTCCCCACCTCCTGCCTTAGCACCATGGGAGCCAGGGCTTTTAGCTGCACCGCACCCAGGCTCTGGAACTCTCTGCCTCCACACATCAAACAGTCTGACTCCATCACGACATTCAAATCCCACCTCAAAACCCACCTGTTTAAACTGGCCTACTCACTCTAAAACACATTCAACCTGCTATCACGGATCCTCCTCTCACTCCACACACTTGTCTTGCCTGTTTTATGCTTTTATGCTGCTGTATTGCCTTGTCGGTTCGATTAAATTGTGTTCCGTTTTTTTTTTAGCTGTTTTAACTTTTAAATGCACTGTAAGGCGACCTTGGGTGTCCTGAAAGGCGCCTCGAAATAAAACGTATTATTATTATTATTATTATTATATTCTTTGCAAGCTCTTGCGGACCACATAAAATGAAGTTGCGGGCCTGATTTGGCCCAATTTTTTTAATCAGTGCTCTATTATCAGCAGTGTAAAAAAAAGGCTTCGGGAAGTCAGCATCGAAACAATTCATGTTTTTATTGTATTTATACCATCAATCAATCAATCAATCAATCAATCAATGTTTATTTATATAGCCCAATATCACAAATGTTACATTTGTCTCAGTGGTCTTCACAGTGTGTACAGAATATCAGTATGACAATACGACACCCTCTGTCCTTAGACCCTCACATCGTACAAGGAAAAACTTCCGGAGAAAACCCACAGTTTAAAGGGAAAAATGGGAGAAACCTCAGGGAGAGCAACAGAGGAGGGATCCCTCTCCCAGGACGGACAGACGTGCAATAGATGCCGTGTGTGAATTGAAAAAAAATACATTTACAACATAGGTAGTCCAAATGTTTGGAAATGCATGTGTCTATAATAAGAAGATGAATCCATGAGGATGTCAACAATCCTGTGGGAGCCATCAAGGAAGTAGTATGATGAGAGTCAGGCAGGACCACAGAGACAGGTTCAGCCACAACTCAAAATCCAGGACTCAGGATGCAGGACTCAGGATCCAGGACTCAGGATCCAGGACTCAGGATGCAGGACTCAGGATCCAGGACTCAGGACCACAGCAACAGGCACAGCCACAACTCAGGATCCAGGAATCAGGATCCAGGACTCTGGAACCGAACTGTTATATTGCATACTTCCACTCCCGGAGCGGCACACCTCGCTAACCCACTAATCTTGCTTTGTCATTCTCCCCTCTGATGTAGGAAACCTCCAATTACAGTTTACTGTTCTGTTGCATGCATGTATGATGGTGAACAGGAACTAAAGATTACACTTGATAAAATATTAAACTGTTTTTCACTTAGATGAATTCAACCATGGTGCAGTTTTGTTCCCAACTGAGAGGACAAAGTGTTCCCTGGTTTACCTGGTTCCAGACCTCGGAATATAACAAATGGTTCAGTGATTAAAATAGACCTGATGTTGTGCCATGTGATGGGTTTTGGAGGAACAATCAACCTCTAAGGATATAGGAACTTGTAAGAATTAAGGAAAAGTACATTCCTATATAGCTAGCTGCCTATATCCATTACATTACATTACATTACATTACATTGCATTTAGCTGACGCTTTTGTCCAAAGCGACTTACAATAAGTACATTCGACCAGGAAGACACAACCTTGAAGAAAACAGAATCATATAAGTACATCAGGTTTCATAGAGCCAAACATTTCAAGTGCTACTCAACTGGCTTTAGGTAAGCCAGTCCTTTATTAGTATAAAAGTGCTTCGTTAATAGTTCTAACGCTCGAAGTGGAGTCGAAAGAGATGAGTTTTCAGTTTGCGCCGGAAGATGTGCTAGCTATCTGCCGTCCTGATGTCAATGAGGAGCTCATTCCACCATCTTGGAGCCAGGATAGCAAACCCACGTGTTTTTGCCGATGGGAACTTGGGTCCCCCTCGCAGCGAGGGTGCAGCGAGTCGTTTGGCTGATGCAGAGCGTAGTGCACGCGCTGGGGTGTACGGTTTAACCATGTCCTGGATGTAGGAAGGGCCAGATCCATTCGCAGCATGGTAAGCAAGTACCAGTGTCTTGAAGTGGATTCTAGCAGTTACCGGAAGCCAGTGAAGGGAGCGGAGGAGCGGCGTGGTGTGGGAGAATTTAGGAAGGTTGAAGACCAGACGAGCCACTGCATTCTGGATGAGCTGCAGAGGTCGGATGGCACATGCAGGTAGAGCAGCCAGGAGGGAGTTGCAGTAGTCTAGACGTGAGATGACGAGAGCCTGGACCAGAACCTGCGTCGCTTTCTGTGTCAGCTATCCATGCATAACTATTACAGATTAACGCTGGATGAGATGCTGCCAGTCAACTAACAAGTCTTAAACCGATATATTTATTTGAACTATGTAAAAAACAGATAGTTAACTGTTACCAGCTTCTGGCTTGACTTACAATTATGTTGTAGGTGATATGTAATCCCTGCTTCTCAAAAGCAAAAATAAAAGACAAGAAAACCCTCCTCCCAACAAACAACTTGAACACAATATCATGCTAGAATATTATCGATTTACACGGAAAACCACAAACAAAACTTGTAGTATTGGTAACTCATCAGGGTACTGATTTATCTCTATGCTGTGGGATATTGATGGCATCAAGGAAACTTTAAATAATAACTTGAATTAGTGGATCTGGTTTCTCATCACACATGACAGATAGTGTTACATGACAAGTTTGACACCGTCATTTGTAGCTTTGAAAAATAATATCTTGCAATTAGGTTGAAGCATGTAATTACAACCCTGTAAAAGAAGTGAATTGGTGTTTGTGGAATCAATGTTGTTCATCATCAAATAATGAGGCATGGAAAAGGCTTGCTTTAGTTTCAGTTGAAAAGTATTATGTTCAGGAGTTGAGCTTCAGAGAATTGCTTCAACATGCTAATGCCCTCCTTTTATATCGGGTCTCTCACTGCGTCTGACATGATGAGGAAAAACTGCCTTTTAAATTTGAGCGTCCTGCAGCGTTTGCTGGGGGAAGGAGACTGCTGGGATCAGACCTGTTTTAACCGTTAGCTCCCCGGTGGAGATCTGACAGGTATCCATAACCCTTACCTTTCTAATCGGATCAAATTCAGCTGAGCTCTATGCTCTTTTTTGCAAAACAGCCTGCTTCACATTCTTATAACACCCATTTGTACAAAGGCATGCTGAATGATTCATGGGGCCCAGAGGTTGGGAACGTGGCAGGGATGATAGATGTTTCTGTATCAGGATCCTGACTGAACAGTTTCCAGACTAATATATGTGTATTTGACAGTGCTGTTGAAGAGCAGCTGTCAGTTACCTGTAGAATGTGTGCCTCCGCTGAGCTGCCCCTGTTTCAGACACTGTGATCTAACAACCCTTTTCCTCTTCTTGTCACCATATCATCTTCTTGTTTGTCCATTGAGCACCACATGACAACAACTCTCTCTGTAGGATGAAGGCTAATGTCAAGACAGAGAGGGAAACAGTGGAACAAACACTCGGGTAGAGAGACACCAAACTGTGAGATGATGAAAAAGGGAATGAGTGATGGTGTGAAACAGAAAAGTGAGAAGAATGATGAAGAATGCGAGCTGTGGCGAGCTATAAATGATCAGGAGGTTGGACGAAGAGGGGGAAAAAGACTCGACAATTAAAGCTGCTAAATGATGTGCAGCTCAGTGACAGGACGGGAGGATGTTTCCACCCAAATAAACAAACAACGAGAAGAAGACGAGGGAAAGTCTGAGGGAGAGACTCTGGGAGCTGATAATGAGGACTCGCCTGTAAACAATGAAACACTTCTTGACAGAAATCTGCAGAGGGGGATTCAGACACATTCTGTTAATCAGCATGGTTAATTAGTCGCAATGCAACAATAATTAATTAAAAAAGTGATATTTGAATTAATTATTGATTACATTAATTAATTCAGAGGGGGTAAGGGAGGGGTCTGGGAGTAATTAAGATAAATGGTAAATGTGTTGGTAATTAGGATTGGAGCGAGGTGATGATGATAATGATGTAAGGACAGGATGCCAGCAGACTGTCAGGCGGCTCTCCATTCATCAGAGCAGAGAGATGGATGATAGACGGGGAGAGAATAATGCTTCCAGGAGCATTATTCAGCTGGTGCTAATCAGCTGGGAGCCGTGCACTCTGTTTCCGTAGTGTTCTTACTAATGAGAGACTATTGATTGTGTAGCCCCCGCCCGGCCCCTCGCTTTGATCCGAGCTCTGAATCACTGGTTAGCACTCCGCTGGACGGACACATACACGTCCCTGCTGATGATTACAACACGAGCAGACTCAAGACTCCTGCCTTCTCTCTATGTCGACGCACGAGATATCTCCAGAGCCACGCCCACATTTGTGCACAATTACCGCCGTCTGGATCAGCAGGTGTGAGATGTGGCCCTAGAGCTGCAGTCTACAATACGACACAAATCAACATTACTGTCAAGGCAAGAATTAGGTCCATCTGACTCAAACCACATCAAACTAAACAACAATAAAATCCAAAGACCCTTCAAGTGGCTACCAAGACTGGATACTGAAAGATGGGACAGATTTACCACTACCAAAGATATTCAGTCATCTGAGCAGACAAATCAAATATGAATAATAAGCGGGTTTTTTTTTTTTTGGCGGAGGTGCGCATGCGCATGCGCACCTCCGCCAAAAAAAGAGCACCGGGTCATTTGAAAAAAGGTGCATTTGCGTACCAACATTGAGAGAGAGAGAGAGGAGAGAGGGATAGAGAGAATAGAGAGAAGGGAGAAGAGAAAAGAGAGGAGAGAGAGAGGACATAGAGAGAAGAGAGAAGAGAGGAGAGAGACGAGAGAAGAGAAAAGAGAGAAGAGAAAAGAGAGAGGAGAGAAGAGAGGAGAGAGAGAAAGATATTTGCGAGTTGCATATTATGAACTCAGGGTCGGCCCGGAGCACTGGCATTATAGATGTTCGCCTCGGGCGCCAGATCTGTGGAGGCGCTGCGCTGGCAGCTCTGGGAGGGAAAAAAACATTTTTGACCGTTGGGGCTCATCCTAATTTTCGGCCTTGATGTAACAATATTCATAATTAAGTAATTGTAACACCCTTTTCATCCCGGTTACACGTTTCATTTGCCCTGTACGATGGGTGCTGTAAGTGATGAAAATGGGGGATGTTGGCTTATCTGGCGCCCGCAGCTCACAGCCAAAATGCGAGTGAGCGTGGGAGCGAGGGAGGGTTGTTAGGGCTGTTGTTATTAGAATCTGGTGCTAGCTGCTCTAACGGATATAAGAAGAAGATGTTTCTACAATGATGTGGAGGGAGAGTTCTCTCCAGTCAGACTGAGAGGCTGATAACTTCAGCTCAGTGAGGTAAAGAACTCTGAGTGTTTAGATAGTTCACTTTAGTCTAAGTTATCTCAGTGGGTCTCAAACGGTTTGATCACAATTTATGTAAACACATATTTCCAAGGCACTCCTTTATAATTATTGGGATAAACAGGTTTGAAATCATTCCAATGTATACTATAGGACAGTAACCCAGACATATCGTTTTAAACTGGAGAGATACAAAAAAATGCATAAATAAATAAATGTTAAGGTAAAATAAGATATGAATGAATAACACAAATAAAATAAGTTACATTCATTTGTTATTGGCTATGGTAGGTTATTGGTTATGTTCACATACTTATTTGATTACATCCACTTGTCTAAGATGACAACAGAGACTTTCGACCCAAACCCAGCTGTTGACTTGTGGATGCAAGCAGCTAATCGCAGACTCAACCAGAGAGAAATAAGTAGGCCTACATCATCAGCTACCATGTCTGACAGAGAGGAAGACAGTGAGGAGAACAGTCAGGAGGGTAGTGATGACAGCTTGTAGGATTACTGGTCGTGCTAATGTTGTCTTGTGTTCACCTCTGCATGTGTGTTCTGTGTTCACCTCTGCATGTGTGTTCTGTGTTCACCTCACGTGTGTTCAGTGCCATGTGTCTGGCAAATAAAGTCAAGACCCCCTCAAAAGTTACAGTTTATTTCATTTTAAGGATGAGCACCAAGCAACATCTCCAGGTGCTCCTTTGAGAACCAGGGCAAAAAAGTTATGTGCACCCCTGGTTATAACTTATGATCAAACAACATTGCATTTCATTAAAGCTGTGTCAGGACCTCGACACAAACTGATGAACCCAAATGAACGACCCAGAGACAAAGTCTTGAATGTAATAAAATGTATTTATTAAATCCAATGATCAGGAAATCCCTCTTAACAGAGTAGGTCAGGGGTGCCCAACCAGTCGATCGCGATCGACCGGTCGATCGCGGGGAGATTCCCAGTCGATCGCGAGATGTGTCTAAAAATAGAACAACAACATTCTGTTTTATCGTTAATGTCCTGTAACATAATCTTCCTGTGCCAGAATAATGCACTTGAACGCATCAAAGCTTTGTGATTGGCCGGCTAGACCCCATGTGTCGGGGCGTGGCTGGTGGGCAGTGGGCACTAGTTGACGTTGTCTGTGTCAACAGGAGTGACAGTCCGCACACACACAAGACCGCAATTATGGCAGAAGCAAAAAAGCCCAAAATATATAATTTTCACTCCGAGTGGGAGGATGATTATTTTTGTATCTATTCCAATTCAAAGTCCATCTGTCTCATCTGCAATGCGAGCGTGGCTTTATTGAAGAAGGGTCATTTAGGAGCGGCATTTCAAAACAGTGCACAAACGCTACGAGACGGAATTCCCTCCTAATTCTGCCCTACACTCCCAAAAGGGGAGGGGCCTGAGAGGACAACTAAATGCACAGCAGTCCATTTTCACCAGGCCCAACAACAAGAGCAAGGCTGCTACCATAGCATCTTATCGTGTCAGTCACGTTCTAGCGAAACACATGAAGTCTTTCAAAGACGGCGAAGTTGTGAAAGAAGCATTCCTGGAGGCTGCGACGCGCTTTTTGGGGACAGTAAAAATAACAGTAGCATTTCAACAGGTTTTTGAT
Organism: Gymnodraco acuticeps; assembly: GCF_902827175.1. Lineage (NCBI taxonomy): Eukaryota > Metazoa > Chordata > Actinopteri > Perciformes > Bathydraconidae > Gymnodraco > Gymnodraco acuticeps. The sequence continues at coordinate 413,151 of NW_022990311.1, forward strand.
ATAATAAAAACTCAAGTTAGATACCGTTATTAATCAGCTGTAAGTTTTAGTTTGTTTGAACTTATTCATTATAATTATTGTACACAATGGTATAAGAATGCAAACTTAAATTGATTATAGTCTATTATCAATTCAGGTTAAGAAACTAGTGTTGCTTGTATCCTATTTTAAAGGCATTTCTTTTTATTCTCTACTAAAATGCAACAAAAAAAGGGTTTGATTCTAATAATGTTGTCTTTTTTATTGCACTTTGGCAGCAGATTCCTGTGTAGCTTCAGATCTGAGTTGTCTTATTAGTAAGCCTAATTTATACTTTTGTAGCAACACTATTTTTATATAATGGCAAAGAAAGGGTTCAGAGTCTTTTCTTTTTTTCCTGTGTCATATGTGGCAGCACTGTTCAATGCTTCTTGAAAACATTACTGTAGTATGTGACGTGTGAATACACTCCAACTCTGTATCAACAACACTGTTGTGTAGCTTCAGTTAAATACTTGTATGTGTGTAGATTAGAAAGAGGTAAGATAAAGGATCTGCAGTATTTTATGAAGTATTAATCGTACAAAGGTCAGTTTTATGTATTTTAGATAATAAGCAGAGTTGTGCAGCTCTATTTGTTGACCTATCCAAAGCTTTTGATACTGTCGATCATCGCATTTTGAAGCAAAGGCTGGTCAGTATAGGCATGTCCAGCCATGCAGTGGGGTGGTTTGTAAACTACCTCTCTGAAAGGTCCCAATGTGTTCAGTTTGATGGGCTGTCTTCTGAGTGGTTAAACATCACTAATGGTGTACCACAAGGTTCAGTTTTAGGTCCGCTATTATTCTCTATCTATATTAATAGTTTAGGTGAAAATGTCAAAGGAGCAACCTTACATTTTTATGCGGACGATACCGTTATGTACTGTGCAGGTCCCTCGATTAACGAGGCTGTTGTTAAATTACAGGCTGTTTTTAACATTATTCGGGCTCAGCTCTCTGAGTTTAAGCTTCTTTTAAATGTGGATAAAACCAAGGTAATGCTCTTCTCTAAAGCTAAAAATACACCAGAGACTGCTTTGGATATTGTAACTACGCAAGAAATACAACTTGAAGTGGTTACCTGTTACAAATACTTGGGTATCTGGCTTGATGACTGTCTCACTTTTAAACTTCATGTCAATAACCTGCTTAAAAAGCTGAGGGTTAGGCTAGGTTTCTTTTACAGAAATAAGTCCTGTTTCTCGCTTGAGGCCAGGAAAAGGCTAGTCACTGTGACCTTTTGACCTGTGCTGGATTATGGTGATTTGTTATATATGAATGCACCTGCCAATTACCTGAGCAAGTTAGATGCTGCGTATCACAGTGCACTGAGATTTTTGACAAATTGTAAAGCACTTACGCATCACTGTACCCTGTATACCAAGGCGGTTATGCCATCACTAACTGTACGGAGGCTCAGTCACTGGTACTTTTTCATTTACAAAGCCATGTTGGATAAACTACCATCTTATATCTGCTCCCTGATCTCTCTGCGAATTGAAAGTACTTATTGCCTGAGATCGCATGCTGTGGTTTTATTAAATGTGCCAAGTGCTAGGACTGTCTTAGGGAAGAAAGCTTTTAGATGTGCAGCTCCACTAACATGGAACAGTCTGCAAAAAGAATGGAAAATTACCAAGCTAGTACCACTACATGTTTTTAAAGCTCGGTTGGATGCTACAAAATCAGATGCTGTTGGTACCTGTACTTGTGGTTAAATATGTAAATTGTAATCCCTGTACATTTTGCTGTATGATGTCCTTTTGTTGTTCTGTTGTTTATGTCTTCTTGTGGAACCTACTGCTGCAGGTCTCCCTTGAAAAAGAGATCATTGATCTCAATGGGATTTTACCTGGATAAATAAAGGTTTTGAATTGAATTGAATTGAATTTATACAAGTAGAAGTGTGTATTTACCTGGTAGTAGGCTGTCAGTAACTACGCCTCTCTATTTGGACTGGTAGATCTCGGCAGACTGGCAACTTTAAAAGTAGCTCTCGGTTCAAAAAAGGTTGGGCACCCCTGGAGTAGGTGGTGGAATACACAAAAAGCGCTCACAAGGAGGAAAAAACTAGGCATAACAAAAGGAGAACTTGAGAAAAAACGTAAGCCTACAAAAATATACAAAATAAAATAACCTGACATGAGAGAAAGCAATCCTTTCTGAGTAGAGGCTTGGCACGACCATTCGGGGAAACAAACAAGACGAACTGACACAGGACAGGGGAGAGACTGGACTATTTAAACATGAGGTGAGTGGGAACAGGTGGAAACAATCCAGCCTGTCCTCCTACAAAAAACGACCATATAGGCCGATTGTTCAAGCCCTTATTACGACCCAGAGACACGTTTGAAAGTGTATGTTGTTTCTTACTCGACCACTAGAGGTGCTCTAGTGGTCGTGTAAGAAACAACATGCTCCCGGCCCGTTCATTGCAAACGCTCCGGAGGGACGTTTATTCACAAATAACCCTCTCTGGAAAATCCTAAATTGTGGAATAGTTTGGCCATTAAAATGCTTTTTGATTCGATTTCTGGCGAGAAGTGTATATTGTAATCTTAGAATCCACGTCCAGTCGATGTGTAGGATCTATAGTTTGATAGATATTACGAAGATGATTTGAGGTCTCGTCAGAACAATGTGTATGCAGCTTCCAATTAAAGTTAGCGTGGGTGAAAACAGTTTTTCCGGTCTCGAAGTTTTCATAATAAAACCAGATGTATTCCCCTCACTGTCAAATGATTACACAGTGATATCTGCATTACTCATCCACTAAAAAACATCAGTTTATCCTTGTTAATTACACAATATTGATTGGTTTAAATTATGTACAAGGCTTTTGTATTTTTAACCTTCGATTCAGAGAAACAAATAGTTTTAGACACTACAGTTTCCAAAGGCACTACACTACCCAGAATCCCCAGCTATCGTTTGGAACTACAACATCCCCCTTGCTTTACAAACCCTGTGAATAGTCATCAAGCCCTGTGATTGGATGTTGGAGTGGCAGTGCGACAAGGTTACGCTGAGTGTAAAACAGCTCTATGAAATGGAATGGAACCACGGCAGACTTTCCAAAACTGGAATTGGACGGGTCCAGTATTAAACTGTGTATTAAACCCTGGAGGTTTAGGGGATACGAAACACATACAATTGTTATCCACCGGTGAAATCCGAAATGAGCTACCTCCTTGCATTACCACAGCATCTGGCACTATATCGTACAGGGCCGCTATTTTAAATTGTTTTAATGAGCATTTTGTGTCCTGTGGCTCTCTGTTTGATTCTGTTACAAACTCTGCTACTGTGAACACCACAGTCTGTGACTCTGAAAAACGTAGTTTGGAAAACCTTTTCAGTTTTTCTCCATTTACTATTGAAGTCGTTCATGAAGCCTTAACCAAGTTAGATCCTAAGAAACCGGCTGCTCCGGACAACTTAGAACCTTTCTTTTTAAAGATAGCTGCAGATTTGATCCTCTTACTTCTCTTTCTAACCTCTCGCTCAGCACGAACACAATTAAAAAAATATGGAAGTCAGCTTATGTCCTTCCTATACTAAAAGGTGGGGAGGCCACTTTATTAAATAATGATAGGCCCATCTCTAAATTGTCAGTTCTGGCCAAGGTTCTTGAAAGCCTAGTGAGTGAGCAGGTAAAGGTGTTTTTATGTAAAAATGACATCCTATGTAAACATCAGTCAGGCTTCAGAAAGCAACACAGCACCATCACTGCGACAATGAAAGTGGTGAATGACATTGCGGGTATGTTAGACACAAATAAATTGTGATTTTAAATCTCAAAACCGCTACAGTATCTGTCAGGCAGAAACTTGGGACAAGTAATTTGACTGAAACCTTAAAACTGAACTAACTGACTGCTAGGGTTAACTTTGATTTAAACATTTGTAGAATACTAAGAGCTTTATTGAGTAGGTGTAACTGTATTAAGGGTTAAACTCATAACTTTATAACTTAGGGTTTAATGTAATTGTAAAACCATTGGGCCACTTAAAATACAATAACAAGTCAGGAGGGAGCCAGTCTAGATTTCCTTTTGAGGGCCACCAGCTGCAGAGAGTTAACTAATTAAAGGGACGTGGCCCCACAGCTGTGAGAACTCAGCAATCAGGTGTCCATTTTAGGTAGCACTTTCCTGGAGCGTCAGCTTCAGCGTCAGACAGGCTAAGACTGACAAAGACATTGGAGTCCTGCGGGAGTAAGACTGACAAAGACATGGGAGTCACGAGGGAGGCAAAGAGGAGGCAAATCCTACTTTGATTGAGCTAAAGTATCGCTGGTGTTTTATTTTATTTGGTTGTTTAGCCCCTCATGCTATAATCATGTGTATTTTCTCCATTCCTGTTTATGTGTCTTCTCGCAATTATCACTGGCCCCGTGTATCTCGTAATCGATATAACCGGCCTGCTCTCGTCTATCCCATATGCTCCACTGAGATCCAACATTTAGTTTCAGGCGGCCTGTGGAACTGCCAGTCAGCTGTTCCTAAGGCTGACTTCATCTCTGGCTACGCTTCCCTGCAGTCTCTGGATTTCCTTGCTCGCACTGAGACGTGCTTACTCCATCCAACACATCCACCCCAGCAGCTCTCTCCACAGCATATTCCTTCTCCCATACACCCAGACCCACTGGCAGAGGAGGTGGCACTGGTCTCCTGCTCTCTCCCAAATGGAGCTTTTCCCTCTTCAAGCTACCTAACTTCACTCCTTCCACCTTTGAATTCCATGCCGTCACAGTAACCCATCCTATACAATTAACCATTGTTGTTCTCTACCGTCCACCAGGCGCCTTGGGGGACTTCTTGGAGGAATTAGATAATCTCCTCTCACACATCCCTGAAACTGGTCCTCCCGCTGTACTTCTCGGAGACTTCAACCTCCAGACAGGGAAGATATACGAACTAACATCTCTGTTAACCGCCTTTGCTTTCTCACTGTCTCCGTCCCCACCAACTCATAAAGCTGGCAATGTCCTTGATCTCATATTCTCAAGGAACTGTACTACTTCTAACCTCTCTGTAAACCCGCTCCACACATCCGATCACTTATTTATTTCATTCTCTCTACCCCTTTCCAAACATAACAAACTAATCTCTTCTCATCCTGCACCTGTCCGCCGTAACCTTCGTTCCCTCTCCCCCTCTACCTTTGCCTCATCGGTGCTCTCAGCCCTCCCTTCCTCGGACTCGTTCCAACTACTACCTCCAAACTCTGCTGCAGAAACTCTCCTCTCTACTCTCTCATCCTCTCTGGACTCTCTCTGTCCTCTCACATCTTGGCAGGCTCGTCAGTCCCCTCCTGCTCCCTGGCTAAATGATGCACTGCGTGCTAATAGAACCGTCCTTCGGGCAGCAGAGCGGAAATGGTGGAAATCCAAACACTGTGTCGACCTCCTAACCTATCAGGCTCTCCTCTCCTCTTTCTCTGCTTCGATCTCTCAGGCAAAAAGCACTTTCTTTCAAGATAAGATCCAATCTTCCTATTCCAATCCCAAAAAACTATTTTCCATCTTCTCCTCCCTCCTGGACCCCCCCCAAAGCCCCTCCCCCCTCCTCCCTTCTGTCAAGCGACTTTGTTAACCACTTTGAAAAAAAGGTTGATGATATTCGCTCTTCTTTTTCTGACTCACCTCTACTCACCGCTGGGTCACCAGACCCTCCTTTCACCCACACACTGACCTCCTTTTCCCCTCTCTCTCCAAGTGAGGTTCTTACCCTCATTACCTCTGCCCGCCCTACCACCTGTCCTCTGGACCCTATCCCTTCAAACCTCCTTCAGACTGTCGCTCCTGATATTCTACCGTTTCTCACCCATTTCATCAACACTTCTCTAACTTCTGGTCACTTTCCAAACAGTCTCAAGGAGGCAAGAGTAAACCCTCTCCTAAAGAAACCCACTCTCAACCCGTCTGATGTTATAAACTACAGGCCTGTCTCTCTACTCCCGTTCCTATCTAAAACACTTGAACGCGCTGTCTTTAAACAACTCTCCTGCTATTTCCATCAGAACAACCTTCTGGATCCGCACCAGTCTGGTTTCAAGGCAGGTCACTCCACAGAAACTGCCCTCCTTGCTGTCACTGAGGAACTGCACACTGCTAAAGCAGCCTCCCTCTCCTCTGTCATCATCCTTTTGGACCCGTCTGCTGCATTCGACATGGTGAATCATCAGATCCTCCTTCGCACTCTCCAAGAACTTGGAGTTTCCTCACCTCATACCTCAAAGACCGCACCTACAGGATTACTTGGAGAGGGTCCGAGTCCGACCCTTGTCAATTAACTACAGGGGTCCCTCAGGGCTCTGTTCTTGGTCCCCTTCTCTTCTCCTTGTACACAAACTCGCTCGGATCAGTCATTAGGCCGCATGGTTTTTCATACCACTGCTACGCTGACAACACCCAATTAATTCTGTCCTTTCCCCGCTCAGAGACCCAGGTCGTCGCACGCATCTCTGCTTGTCTAGCTGACATCTCTCAGTGGATGTCTGATCATCACCTCAAGCTCAACCTTGACAAGACTGAACTGCTTTTCCTTCTGGGAAAAGATTGTCCCACTCTTGACCTAACAATCAACATTGGCACCTCTGTTGTTTCCCCGACTCAGACTGCAAGGAATCTGGGTGTGATCCTAGATAACAACCTGTCCTTCACTGCAAACATCGCTGCTACAAACCGCTGCTGCAGATACACGCTTTACAACATCAGGAGGATGCGTCCTCAGCTGACCCAGAAAGCGACGCAGGTTCTGGTCCAGGCTCTTGTCATCTCACGCCTAGACTACTGCAACTCCCTCCTGGCTGGTCTACCTGCATGTGCCATCCGACCTCTGCAGCTCATCCAGAATGCAGCTGCTCGCCTGGTCTTCAACCTTCCTAAATTCTCCCACACCATGCCGCTCCTCCGCTGCCTTCACTGGCTTCCGATAACTGCTAGAATCCACTTCTAGACAATCAAATCAAATCAAATCAAATCAAATCAAATTTTATTTCTATAGCACATTTAAAAACGATTTTTGGTCGAGCCAAAGTGCTGCACATGCAGATAATAAATAACACATTCCTACCGATGTAAACAGAAGACAATAAATTACAACATCAAATATAAAAATCAAACACAGGGAAGTGTCATGAGTCGTGCTCTGCTCTGATTAGAATGCCAGGGTGAAGAAGTGAGTTTTTAGTGGTACTTGCGTACCATGCTGCGAATGGATCTGGCCCTTCCTACATCCAGGACATGGTTAAACCGTACACCCCAGCACGTGCACTCCGCTCTGCATCAACCAAACGGCTCGCTGCACCCTCGCTGCGAAGGGGACCCAAGTTCCCATCAGCAAAAACACGTGGGTTTGCTGTCCTGGCTCCAAAATGGTGGAATGAGCTCCCCATTGACATCAGGACAGCAGATAGCTTACACACCTTCCGGCGCAGACTGAAAACTCATCTCTTTTGACTCCACTTCGAGTGATAGAACTATTAACAAAGCACTTATATACTAATAAAGGGCTGGCTTATCTAAAGCCAGTTGAGTAGCACTTGAAATGTTTTTGCTCTATGAAGCCTGATGTACTTATATGATTCTGTTTTCTTCAAGTTTGTATTTTGTTGGTCGAACGCACTTATTGTAAGTCGCTTTGGATAAAAGCGTCAGCTAAATGCAATGTAATGAAATGTAAAAAAAGCAGAGTTGTGCAGCTCTGTTTATTGATCTTTCCAAAGCTTTCGATACCGTCAATCATCATATCCTGAAGCAGAGGCTGGCCAGTATTGGCATATCCAGCCATACAGTGGGGTGGTTTGTGAACTACCTCTCTGAAAGGTCCCAATGTATTCATTTTGATGGGCTCACTTCTGAGTGGTTAAACATTACAAATGGTGTACCACAAGGTTCTGTTTTAGATCCACTTTTATTCTCCATCTATATAAACAGTTTAGGTCAAAATGTGGATGAAGCAACTCTAAATTTGTATGCGGACGATGCCGTGATGTATTGTGCAGGTCCCTCCATTAAAGGTGGGGTAGGTAATTTTGGAGAAACCAGCTCGAGTGCGCTAGAATTTGAAAATACACAGCCGGAATAAATCTCCTACTTCCTTACAGAGCCCCTCCTCCAACACACAAGAACGCGCACATGACTAATGAGGGCACGAGATAAGTTTTTGCACAGATGGAAGGCTGACAGGCAGGTAGGCCATCCAGTTACTTTAGCCGGGCCGGCTAAAATTATTGGTCGTGCTTTTTACAGTACTACGGCTTCCACAGATGACATTTTTTTATGGATTTTTTGTCAAAGCACTTAGACGTGTGCTCGGCTGGCTCTAACTTTCCCACTCTTATTTACCTTTTAAATCTCGTCTTTTTTCAACATAATTTGTTTGCAACAGTTTTATAAGCCAGTGTTAACTGCAAAGACCTCTGGCAATGTCGAAAGCAAAGGGAAAACAATCTGAAAAGGGCAAAGGGTCTCCATCAGCGTCGACTCCTAGCATAACTCCAGCCTCGACTCCTAACATAACTTTGGCTGACATTAGCTTGCTACTGGATGGACATAGAGCAGCTCTCACGGCTGATTTCAAATCCTCATTCGAGTCTCTGACATCTACCCTGGACAGCATACACTCCACTATCACAGACCCACGGGCAGCGTATACATTCTCTGGAAGCTAATGCTACTGAAGTCGACCAACGTCTCCAGCAACTTGAGGACGCTTGCTCTGCTCTAAAGGGGGACAATGAGACACTCAAAACTAAGGTAGCAGATTTGGAGGGACGCAGCAGACGCCAAAATCTTCGGATTATTGGCCTACCTGAATCTATCGAAGGTCCCCGCCCGTCTGCCTTCTTCTCTCAACTCCTCGTTGATACCCTCGTCACGGAGATTCTTGCATCGCTCCCCGAGCTTGACCGAGCTCACCGGAGCCTTGCGCCCAAGCCTGCCCCAGGAGGGAGACTGAGACCTGTCATCCTGCGCTTCCACCGCTTCCAAATTAAGGACCTAGTGATCCGTGAGGCAGGGTGAGCTGAACTACAAAGGCCATAAGATAATTGTTTGTCCAATGTTTTTTCAGTTAGGTTTTTTTATTATATTGTTCATTTTATGTTTTCTTATCCTTTGTCTGTGGAATGCTTCTAGACTTATACTAAACTCTGTCTCACGCCACACATTTTCTCTCCCTGTTGCTTGTCAGCGGGCGGGGGGTGGCAGGTATGGGGACAGGGACATGCAGGTACACCACCTGCCCAGTATCATGTTATGCTAAGCTCTAACTCCTTAACAGCACCAAGTGGTGCTTTAAGATTTACTAGTTGGAATGTCGGGGGCCTGAATTCTTCTGTGAAACGTAACAATGTGATTACCTTTTAAACACTAAAATTGCCTTTTTGCAAGAAACCCACCTCCAACCATCAGACCATCTTAAACTTTGCAGAGGGTGGGTGGGCCAGCTTTACCATTCTTCTTTTTCGAGCAAGGCCCGAGGCGTTGCAATTCTTGTTCATAAATCTGTCCCATTCTCTGTGTCCAATGTTATATCAGAGCCAAGTGGCCGTTTTATTATCGCAACTGGCAAAATATGTTGCAACAATCTGACGTTGGCGAACGTGTATGGCCCGAATTTTGACAACGAGGACTTTTTCAGAAATGTTCTTTTCTCCATTCCTGACATAAATTCCAGCCAGCTCATTCTGGGAGGTGATTTTAACTGTTGTATTGATCCTTCACTTGACCATTCATCTAACAAGCCCTCTGCCCCATCTTCCAAAGTTATTCAACTGTTCATGGAGCAATACGCAGTCTCAGATGTTTGGCGCTTTTTGAATCCTAGTGCCAAGCAGTTCTCCTTCTTTTCTCCTGTTCATGGTACTTTCTCCCGAATTGATTTATTTCTTATTGATAACAAATTGCTCCCCTCTGTTAGCTTGTGTTCATACAGACCTATAGTGATATTGGACCACGCATCTGTCATTGTTGACATCTCTCTTCCCGGCAGGTTCCCCCTGGCGCTTCAATTCACTACTACTTTCTGACCCGGATTTTATCAAAACTATTAGGAATTGCATTGACCTTTTTATTTCCACTAATGTTAACCCAGCTGTATCTGCAGCAACAGTTTGGGAAGCGTGCAAGGCCTATCTAAGAGGGGAAATAATATCCTATTGCGCTTACAAAAGGAAAATCAATACTGAGAAGAGTATCTGCCTTTCCAGGGCTTTATCGGATCTGCCGACAAGATGTGTAGACTCCCCCAGTGCAGATCTTCTCAAAGAATTACTGACAAAAAAGGCTGAATTTGACATTTTGGCCTCAGCAGAGGCAACACAATCACTTTTAAAAACACGCCATAATTACAATGAATTCAGAGATAAACCGAGCAAAATACTCGCCCAACAAATTCGACAATCCTCTTCCTCTCAGCACATCACTCAAATGAATACTGCTGATGGAATATCTATTAATCCTCAAACCATTTATGACCAATTCAAGGACTTTTATAGTTCATTATATACTTCTGAGGGCTCATCTGATGAGACACAATATGACAACTTATTTAGGTCCCTAAACATCCCCTCCATTGATCCTGAAATATCGTCAGGGTTAGATGAACCCTTCACAGTTAATGAATTAAAAGCTGCTCTAATGTTGATGCAGAGTCGGAAGTGTCCGGGCCCTGATGGCTTCCCTGCTGAATTAAAAAAAAAAGTTTGCTGATAAATTAACCCCTCTATTGCTAAACATGTTTAATTAATCGTTTCAATCTGGCACACTCCCCCCTACGTTACGTCAGACTACTATTTCTCTTATACTGAAAAAGGACAAGGATCCTCTTCTTTGTGGTAATTTCCGCCCTATATCTTTGCTTTGTGCTGACGTCAAGCTTTTAGCTAAGGTGCTAGCAAAACGTTTAGAATCTGTTATGACTACTATTATCTCCACAGATCAAACAGGGTTTGTTAAAGACAGACACTCTTTTCACAATGTCAGACGGTTATTTGACATATTATATTCACCCTCTTCTCCCGGTCCCCGGGAAATTATTATTTCAATGGACGCTGAGAAAGCTTTTGACCGGGTGGAATGGCCTTATTTATTTCACACGTTGAGAAGATTTGGATTTGGCGACACATTTATCTCATGGATTAGGCTTCTATATACACCCCCCCTAGCTTGCGTCCGCACAAATAATGATTATTCTGATTGTTTTCCCCTCAAACGTGGAACTCGGCAGGGTGGTCCACTTTCTCCTCTTTTGTTTGCCATTGCCATTGAGCCGCTGGCGGTGGCCCTCAGGTCCAGTTAGATGCAGGGCATCTCAAGGGGGGGAGTTGAGCATAAACTCTCCCTGTATGCTGACGACCTTCTGCTATTAATCTCGGACCCAGACAAATCTATTCCTCCAGTATCGGCTGTGCTGAGGGAGTTTGGGCAGATTTCGGGTTATAAGTTACATTTTACCAAAAGTGAACTGCTTCCCATTAACGCTTCAGCTACAGCCTCTTTCAAAGTTACCGTTTAAGACATCTCTGGCAAGTTTTACATATCTGGGCGTTTGCGTGACCAAGAGCTTCTCAGATTTGTTTAGGTGCAATTTCTCCACTCTGTTGGTCCGACTGACTCAAGACCTCCAACGTTGGTCTCTCCTACCTCTATCTCTGGCTGGCGGAATAAATTGCATTAAAATGAATGTGCTCCCCAAATTTCTATATATTTTTCAGTGTATACCAGTTTTCATTTCGAGACATTTCTTCCATTCACTTGATTGCTCAATTTCTCAGTTTATATGGAACAAGAAAACACCCAGAATTCGAAAAAACATTCTTCAAAAAACCAAGGAAATGGGTGGCTTAGCATTGCCTAACTTTTTATTTTACTATTGGGCCGCGAACATTCAAACTTTATTGTCCAGTCGTTGTATTAACAAACAACCTCCACCGTGGCTGCAGATTGAGGATGCCTCATGTGGCTCTTCTCCTCTGTTGGCCCTCTTGTCCCTGGCGTTACCATCCTCAACATACTCCAAAAATATTGTAGTTAAAAACTGTCTCAAGATCTGGACTCAATTTAAACGGCACTTTGGGTTCCAGGGAATACCTCTACTGTCCCCTGTGCATTCCAATCCGCTGTTCACTCCCTCCATCACTGATGCTGCCTTTTCAATATGAGAGATCAATGGGATTGTGTCTGTAAAACAACTTTACATTGATGTAACATTTGCATCTTTTGATCAGCTAGCCCGTAAATTCAATCTACCTAAGTCCCACTTCTTTAGATATTTACAAGTCCGAGATTTTATATATTCGTAATCGTTTTCCAAGTTTCCCCGCTATTCCTCCTTCTACCTGGGTTGACACTCTCTTAAGTATTAACCCTAACTTCAAGGGTACCATTTCAAAGCTATACAATACTCTTTCACATGCCACCCTCTGCCCTCTGATAACTTTCGCACTAATTGGTCAGAAGACCTCAATATGGAGATAGGGACTGAGGATTGGCAGTCTATTTTGAAATGTGTCCACACATCATCCATTTGTGCCCGCCACAGGGTTTCACCTAGGACCAGCTAATCTTGCCCACATGTTTTGGACTTACCCCACCCTATCTCAGTTTTGGAAGTCTGTCTTTGACTCACTCTCAGCTATCACGTCTGTTACCATCCATCCCTCACCCTTAATTGGCCTGTTTGGTGTCTTGCCCGTTGATCATTTACTGCCATCCTATTTCGCTGAACTTGTAGCTTTCCTCACATTGCTGGCTAGGCACGTTATTTTGATGCATTGGAAGTGTCCTCGTCCCCCCTCTCATACACATTGGATAAAGGATGCCCTATACTTTGTGAAATTGGAAAACATTAAACACTGTATTAGGGGCTCAGACTTAAAGTTCAAAAAATGTGGCTCCCCTTCTTAGAACATGTTAAGTCCCTCCAGTTGGAGCCTGTCCCCATTGACTGAGTCACCCCCCTGTACCGCAACAGTTCACAGGAATGCTCACAAGATTACCTGCAGGTTTTAAAAAAAATGTTTTTAATTATTATTTTTTTTTAAATTTTTTAAATGTAATTATTACATTATTGTCTAATTATAACTGATGTGTTGGTTCTAGGGGTTGTTTTGTTAGCAATCGCAGGGTAAATGTAATGTATTGTATTGTGGCTGGATTGGTCAAAGTTAAGTGAGAAGGATATTAATCACTATACCTCACTCACTGACAAATCATTAGACTTGGTTGTAATTCCTAGAGAAGCAATGCTGTGCAGTGACACCAACTGTAAAAATGCGCAGCATGGTAGTGATCTATGTTCTACATATGATCTTATTATTGATGTGTTAAATGCCTCAAGTAAGGGTTTTTACAACGGTAAGAAAAAGGAGCATAGTATAAAACCTGGATGGAATGAACATGTGTCTGAGCTACACTCTGCTGCTAGAGATGCTTTTAAATTCTGGGCCGAATCAGGAAGGCCGAGACAGGGGTCTTTGTTTGAACATAAACAGTCCACTAATGCCAAATATAAGTATGCTGTCCGCTTCATTAAAAAAAAAGAGGACACAATGAGGGCTGACTCACTTGCCAGAAAGCTGCGCAACAATAGTTGCTCTGATTTCTGGAAAGAGGTCAAAGTCATAAACAGCTGTAAGACTCCCTTACCGTCTTCCATTGAAGGAGTGTGTGGGTCAGGCAGCATCGCAGAACTGTGGCGACAACACTATTATGAGTTGTTCAACTGTGTTAAGAGTGATGCATTTGTGGTTGAAAAGGTTGACTCCACTGAAAATGTTACAGTTAGATCAGAGGAAGTCTACAACACTATAATGAATCTAGAAAATAACAAAGCTTGTGGCCCGGATCTCATCTCAGCTGAACACTTAAAACATGCCAGTCTTAGGCTTGCTCCTCTTCTTGCTCTGTGTCTTACTGGTTTCCTTAATCATGGTGTCTTACCAGATTCCATGTTATCTGTGCTACTTGTGCCAGTCATCAAGGATAAAGCTGGGAAGATTAATGGCATTGATAATTACAGACCCATTGCTTTAGCTAGCATTCTCTCCAAAGTGTTGGAGAAAATTCTGTTGGATAGGCTGGAAAGGTATATTACCACAGCTGACAACCAGTTCGGTTTTAAAAGAAAACACGGCACAGATATGTGTATTTTTGCTTTAAAAGACATTATAGCAAAATATAGAAGCCATAATTCCACCATGTTTCTGTGTTTTATTGATGCTTCCAAGGCATTTGATAGACTGAATCATTACAAATTATTTGACAAAATGTGCCAGAGAGGGGTACCCAAGTACATAATAAGGATCTTAGCCTTTTGGTATGCACATCAGACTATGCAGGTGAAGTGGGGCAATACTGTGTCTGAACATTTTTATGTTGGTAATGGGGTCAAGCAAGGTGGGATTTTATCTCCTTTGTTGTTTAATCTGTACATGGATGATCTGTCGAGGAAACTGAACTTGTGTAAAACTGGCTGTGTCATTGGTGCTACTGTTGTCAACCACCTTATGTACGCAGATGATTTAATCATCTTTTCCCCGTGCAGTGCTGGCTTACAACAGCTTCTGAGGACTTGTTCCCAGTATGGCATTGATTTTAATATTAAGTATAACGCCAAGAAGAAAAACATCATGATTGTACGAAGTAAAGAGGATAAAAAGGCTGTATTTCCTCATTTTATTCTCAGTAGCAACATTCTTCTTGTGTGCAGTGAGATCAAGTACCTTGGTCATTATATTTCTGATGATCTCACAGATGACAAAGACATCCAAAGACAACGCTGCAAGCTGTATGCCCAGGCAAACATATTAATGCGTAAGTTTCACAAGTGCTCTGTAGATGTCAAGGTATCACTTTTTAAAGCTTTCTGTACACCATTGTACACGGCTCACCTGTGGAGTAACTACAAGGCTCACCTGTGGAGTAACTACAAGGCTAGAAGCTTGCAAAAACTAAAAGTTGCATACAATGATGCTTTACGGTTGCTGCTGAGGGTACCAAGATGGCACAGTGCCAGCCAGCTGTTTGTTAACTTGGGGGTACCTACCTGTCAAGCCCTTTTAAGAAAGTTAATGTACAAATTCATGTGTCGCCTAGTAGACTCGGACAATTATGTTATTTCGATTTTAATTAACCCTGTGAAGAGTTCTACCCGGTTCTCTTCCATGATTTGGAGACATTGGCGCAATAGCCTATACAGACAGTGAGCATGTGTCGCTCGCTGTGATTGGACTGATTTTATGTTTTTATCTGTTTGTTTTTATCTGTTTTGTGTTTAGCTTTTTATCTTATTTATTGATGTGTGTTTTGTCTTTTTGTGTGATATGGACCTTGAGTCTGGAATAAAGATTGGAATTTGTGTATTGAAAATCTCAAAAATAAATCATATATTAAAAAAAAGACACCGGAGACCATTTTGGATATTGTTACTACGCAAGGAAATGTACTCAAAGTGGTTACCTGTTATAAATACCTTGGTATCTGGCTTGGTGATTGTCTCTCTTTTAATCTTCAGGTCAATAATCTGCTTAGAAAGCTGAGGGTGAAGGTTTCTTTTTCAGGAACAAGTCCTGTTTCTCACTTGAGGCCAGGAAAAGGCTAGTCTCTGTGACCTTTTTACCTGTGCTGGACTATGGTAATTTGATATATATGAATGCACTTGATCAGGTAATGACCTGATCAAGTTAGATGCCGCCTATCACAGTGCGCTGAGATTTGTTACTAACTATAAAGCACTCACTCATCACTGTACCCTGTATGCAAGGGCAGGTCTGCCTTCACTTACTGTTTGGAGGCTCAGTCATTGGTAGATTTTCATTTATAAAGCCATGTTTGGTAACTACCATCATATATGCTCTCTGATCTCACAGAGAGTCGCAAGTAGCTATTGCCTAAGATCCCAGGATGTGTTTGTATTACATGAGCCAAGTGCTAGGACTGTTTTAGTACTAAAGCTTTTATGTGCGCAGCTCCTCTAGCTTGGAACACTCTGCAAACAAATTGGAAACTGAGCATTTTGGTTCCCCTGCATAATTTTAAAGCTCGGCTGCATGAAATGATATGTTATACTCTTGGTACCTGTGCATAGGTTTGTAAATTGTACCCCTGTAAATTATGTTGTATGACGTCCTATTTGTTTTCTGTTGTATTTATGTTTACATGTGTAACCAATGTGCTGCAGGTCTCCCTTGAGATGAAAAAGAGATTGTTGATCTCAATGGGATTTCACCTGGATAAATAAAGGCTAAAAACAAACAAACAAATGGATATTTCAGGCACCGTCAGGTGAACAGGTGAATGTAAATGTTTGCTGTTGGGACAGGAAGGAGACAGATTCCCAGTGAAAAAGAGGAGAGCAGACGCTTCACCTCCAAATCTGTTGACAGGCCAAATGATAATGTGATGGAGCGAGAGACTAAGAGCGGGTGATCAGTTGGGGAGGGAATTGGGAATAGATATGCAAGGTAACTCAATTAAAGAGGCAATTTCCACCCTCCCCTCTTGCCCTGATAGAACTAGAGCAAGTGAAGCCACTTACAATGGTGTCAGAGGACAAGTGGAACACAGAGTAGAGAGAAGGCTGGCACACTTAGAGTGGGGGCACCAAGATATGAAAACCTCATGACAAAGAACCAAATCAAAGCCTCTGGAGAAGAGTCAGAATAACTTTATTTATCCCCGGCGGGAAATTGGGTGATAAAAATATATCGGAGACCATACATTTATATTTTACATATGAGAAAAATATGAAAAACAGATACAAAAAATATATAGGTTGAATATGTAAAGCTAATTCAGGATCTATGATTAAGTGTGTTAAAATGCACCAATAGAATACAAAAAGAATACTACTCAAAATGTATACAGAATCAGAGCATTGTGTCACGATCTGTCTGTGTTGTGTTTTGTCTTGTCTTTTTTCTGTCTTTGGTTTCATGTTTTATTCAGTGTTTATAAGTGTTCACCCCCTGTCTTGCCTGTTGCTTTCTGTCTGTTCTATTTCATCCTTACTGACCGCCAGAGGTGGTGCTTTAGCA
The DNA here is from genome assembly GCF_902827175.1 of Gymnodraco acuticeps. NCBI lineage: Eukaryota > Metazoa > Chordata > Actinopteri > Perciformes > Bathydraconidae > Gymnodraco > Gymnodraco acuticeps. The sequence continues at coordinate 430,216 of NW_022990311.1, forward strand.
CTGAATATCTTCTGTCTCGCGCATGTGTAGGTTGAATATGTATATCAACAAAGTCACGTGTGACCTCGTATGACCCCGGAAGGCATAAGTTCCGGTGTTGTCAACGAGTTCAGTTCTATGGAATCTTCTCGCGGAAACACCAAGAAACACCAAGAAACTCTGGTGGTCATCCCGTATTCATAGAACCGTAGTTACATACGTAACTATCGTTTTCCCTACTACCTAATTACCCGATTGTGTTCACCTGGTGCCCCTGTGTTTTCTCCTCCCTCCTCACCTGTGTCTTGTTTGTGTGATTAATCTTGTGTGTATTTAAGTTCTGGTTTTTCTGTCTGTCATTGTTGGTTCATTGTTTGTCTTTGACTGTGTCACGGGGTAGGGTTCTGTTTCTTACGCTTTGGCCTTGAAAGAAAGGTATTTTTTCGTTACTTGGAATAAAGGTTTTTCGTTGAAATCTGCATTTGGGTCCTGCCTGCTTCACTCAACCTGACAGAATTAACCAACCACAAATGGACCCAGCAGATGATCTATTTGAGATGGAATTACAAAATTGTACCTTTTATTTGGCTTGCTGCTTTGATTGGTGGAAGGGAGCGTCCAGTGTTCGGCAGAAGAGGGCCGCTCTGGTAGTTGGCAGCAGAGAAACCATGTTTTGTTGAGTTCTTACCTGACTGGATTTTGGACTTCCTTTCGACATGTGATTCCCGGCCTGCTAGCCCCAGGCATGCTAGCCCCCTGCCTCCCAATTCCCAACCTGACGCCATACGTCTCAGTGTGTTCCGTCTGGAGTCAACCCCTGCTTCTTCCCCATTTCCTGCTCCTTTCCAGGAGCCGTTCTCGGGTACTCGTCTGGCTTTTGGAGGTCCACGGAGCCTCCAAAAGGCTCCTAAGAGAAGGAGTCGCAGGTCCAGGCTAGCAGCCCGAGCCCCAGAAGCCATGCTTTGGGCTCCAGTGCTGGCCCCAGCAGCCATGGTTCCGGCCCCAGTTCTGGCCCCAGCAGCCTCGGTTCCAGCCCCAGTTCTGGCCCCAGCAGCCATGGTTCCGGCTCCAGAACCGGCCCACAAAGCCATGGATCCGTGCACCAGTACCGGCCCACACAGCCATGCTTCCGTGGTCCATTACCTGGCTTACACAGCCAGGGTCCAGGCTTCTGTTCCGTGTCCAACAGCCATGGTTCCGGCTCCAGAATCGGCCCCAGCAGCCATGGTTTCGGCTCCAGTACTGGCTCTCCGGCCGACTCCAGCCCCCCGTGTTCTGTTGGCGAACCGACCGTCTCAAGTCTCCTCTCAAGTTCCTTCTCAAGTCACCTCTCGAGTTCCCTCTCAAGTCACCTCTCTAGTTCCCTCTCGAGTCTCACCTCGAGTTCCCTCTCGAGTCCCCTCTAGAGTTCTCTCTCAAGTCCCCTCTCAAGTCACCTCACGAGTACCCTCTCAAGCCTCCTTTCAAGTCACCTCTCGAGTTCCCTCTCAAGTCTCCTTTCAAGTCACCTCTCAAGTTCCCTCTCAAGTCACCTCTCGAGTTCCCTCTTGAGTCTCCTTTTAAGTCACCTCTCTCGAGCCCTCTCTCGATTCCCCTCTCGAGTCCGCTCTCGAGTTCCCTCTCGAGTTCCATCTCAAGTACCCTCTCCAGTCCCTACTCAAGTCCCTTCTCTAGTCCCTACTCAAGTGCCATTAGAGGTTCCGCTGGGGGTCCTGCCAACTCCATGTCCTGTCCCGTTGGGGGTCCCGCCGACTACTCTTCTGCCGGGGTTCCTGCCAACCCTATGTCCTGTCCCATTGGGGGTCCCGCCGACTACTCTTCTGCCGGGGGTCCTGCCAACCCTATGTCCTGTCCCGTTGGGGGTCCCACCGACTACTCTTCTGCCGGGGGTCCTGCCAACCCGATGTCCTGTGCCAGTTCTGGCCCCAACAGCCATGGATCCGTGCACCTGTACCGGCCCACACAGCCATGCTTCCGTGCTCCATTACCTGGCTTACACAGCCAGGGTCCAGGCTTCTGTTCCGTGCCCAACAGCCATGGTTCCGGCTCCAGAACCGGCCCCAGCAGCCATGGTTTCGGCTCCAGTACTGGCTCTCCGGCCGACGCCAGCTCCCCGTGTCCTGTCGGCGTTCCGGCCGACTCCAGCCCCTCGTCTCCTGTTGGCTCTCCGGCCGACGCCAGCCCCCCTTGTCCTGTCGGCGTACCGGCCGATGCCAGCTTGAGAGGAACTCGAGAGGAGACTTGAGAGCTGACACGTCCTGTCGGCATTCCGACCGACTCCAGCCCCCCGTGTTCTGTCGGCGAACCGACCGTCTCAAGTCTCCTCTCAAGTTCCTCTCAAGTTCCTTCTCAAGTCCCCTCTCGAGTCCCCTCTCGAGTTCCCTCTCAAGCCTCCTTTCGAGTCACCTCTTGAGTTCCCTCTCAAGTCTCCTTTCGAGTTCCCTCTCGAGTTCCCTCTCGAGTCCCCTCTCAAGTTCCCTCTCGAGTCCCCTCTCAAGTTCCCTCTCGAGTCTCCTTTTAAGTCACCTCTCGAGTCTCCTCTCGAGTTGGAGGCCCCGCCGACTACTCCTCTGTCCTGCCAACTCCATGTCTCCTCTGTCATGCCAACTCCATGTCCTGTCCCGTTGGGGGTCCCGCCGACGCCTGCTCCGCCGGGTTTCCTGCCAACGCCGTGTCCTGTCCTGTTTCAGGTCCGATCGACACCAGCCCTTGCTCCGTCGTGGATTCCACTGACACCAGCCCAGGTTCTGTCCAGGGTCCCTGACTTTCCCGGCCGCGGTCCTCGCCCTCGGGCCCGGCCCCCTGACTCTTCCAGCCGCGGTCTTCGCCCTCGAGCCCGGCCCCCTGACTTTCCCGGCCGCGGTCCTCGCCCTCGGGCCCGGCCCCCTGGCTCTTCCAACCACTACCTTCGCCCTCATGCCCGGCCCCTTGAGTTTGCCCGCTGTGGCCTTCGCCCCTTTGTGAACTCTGCCTTGCCCCCTGGTCGTCCGCCTGAGACCCCCACCGCAAACTCTGCCTTGCCCCCGGGCCGTCCGCCCGAGATCCCTTCCGGGTCCTCCGCTTTGCTCCTGGGCTGTCAGTCCAAACCCGTCCTCCAGACCCCCTCCACCCACCCTGATGGCCCTAGTTTTGTGGACACCCGATTTATTTTTTGTGGATAGTTTAGCCATTAAAATGCTTTTTGATTCGATTTCTAGCGAGAAGTGTATATTGTACTGTTAGAATCTACGTCCAGTGGATGTGTAGGATCTATATTTTGAAGGATATTACAAAAATGATGTCAGGTCACGCCAGGAAAACGTGTATATACTACGTATGTTAACTACAGAGGTTGCTCTGTGCGCACCGCCTGAAATTGTGAGATTGTTACTTTTTTTTAAAAACCTTTCTGTCTGATGTTTTACAAATTAGATATTCAGATGTGTAGAACTAAAATATGTGAAATAATATAGTAATATCCTGTAAAATTATGTGAAAACATGAATAAAACTACACATCTTCAGATGTTATACATACATAAGTGTCCTACACTAATAATACAAAAATATTATGGCATTGTATGCTGTGTGTACCTTATTTGTAACATCCTCAGAAATTACCTTTCCAACTCCCCATCGGCCTGTTTTTGACTGTTACAGGTGTATACAGGTTCATGGTACATTGCAAAAGCTTCAAATAGTCCATATTTTCCTTGGTTATGATCATTACATATGTAAACTAACATAATCATTTATTTTTGTTGGCTATGTGTACTTTAAATGTCTGTATCATCCTCAGAAATGACCTTTCAAACACCTCACTGGCAGACAGTTTTTGACTAAACAAATAATGTATGGCTAAAATAATGTAGCCATGTCACAGTTTGAGAGGATGTTTTTGTGATCTTACTTACATAGCTGTGTTTGTGGGACTGGGTGGGAGAAACTTGAAAGGCAGGAAGACCACAGCCGCTCAGCTGGATCTAAGTAAGTGTTTCTGAAGTTAACATGTATGGACCATGGTATGGACATGATTTATCTGATAACTAAACATTAGTTATCAGATAAATCATGTCCATACATGACCTTGTTGTGTTGAGTTAAACTTTTATTCTGAAAATCAACGGTTCCCAACTGGAGCAGGAAGGAGTGGACTGAGATGAAGCAGCAGGCTCATTGCTCAGAAATCAAAAGATTAAAAATAAAAGGCTCATAAGCCTGTACCACTCAAGAGTGTTCACAAAAGGGCATGTTTACCTTTATGTGGCATTGTCTTGTTTGTTATTTTCTTTATTTCAGTTTTCTTATGACAATTTCAACCTCTCAGCTATACACAGTTGGGAATTCTCATGGAGCTGACAGATCAGAAAAAGAATATTAAAATACATTTACATGGGTTTACATAGGGATCACCGCATCGCATTGGGAGGCAATTTATTTATATCTATATATCTATAATCATTTTATGAAAAAGGTAATGTGAAATTAATGTGTAATTCAAGGATTTTACAACATTTTGCGAACCTTAATGTTGTAAAATCATTAGGTTTAATTGTATACTATACATCTAAACATCTGACTAAGACCTCTGCCTTGTTGTCTCCTGTTAAATGCATGCATCAAAACTAAATCTCAGCAGCCAATCAGAATGCAGCGTGTCTGCGGCCTGCCTCACAGATGGTTCTTCTGTTTGTTGAAGTCCAGCCGTGACTTACTCCCATCATTCCTCTCATTCAGGATTATACCGAGCCCTGTCTCTCTAACCGCTGTACACACCTGAAGTTTCAGAATCCCACACAGTGTAACTGACGCCCCATGCTGTGCACACGTAATTGCAATCACACTTTTACAAAGTCAGACAGAAGCTGCACTCTGTAATGCACAGCAGTGAGCCACATAATCACATGCACTGTGTTTCACATTAAAGCACAGCCTGCTCATATTGTGGCTCCTGATTCACATCAAAACATGTAGAGTCAGGGTCTTCATTAAAGGATACATTCATTACAAGTTGCTTCTTAATTAACTCTAATCCCACACTGAATCACTGCTCCCTTTAATGTGACTGTAATGATCACTGTAGTGTGTAATGTGGTGCTTATTGTGTTCTCAGATCCCAGCAATAACTTGATTAGTATGATTACAGTGACAGTGAGGATGGCTGAATATAGAAAAATAGCACCCAATTATCCTTTAAGTTTCAAATGATTGCCTTGGTTTACTCTGTCAAAACCAATACTCCTTGCGACAGCTCACAGTATTTTTAATTGACATGTTTCTTAAAAAATAAAACAAATCATCAACAAACTCCAATACATCCAGAACTCCGCCGCCCGTCTACTCACCCACACCCAAATCCGTGACCACATCACCCCGTCCTCATCAAGCTCCACTGACTCCCCCAGAGAATTCAGTACAAGATCCTCCTCCTGACATACAAAGCCCTCCATAACCTGGCCCCATCCTACCTGACTGACCTGCTCCACAGACACACCCCCAACCGCTCCCTCCGCTCTGGTGCTGACAACCTCCTGTCCCCCCCCCCCCATCCGAACCTGACCAATCTCAGGTCCTGGGGCGACAGAGCCTTCTCCGTTGCTGCTCCCATCCTATGGAACTCACTCCATCAGAGACTCTTCCTCCCTAAAAAAATCACTCAAAACCCACCTGTTCAAGACTGCATTCAACCACTGACCCTGTTGGCACACAGCATCTGTAGCTTTCTTAGCAACCTGCACAAGGTAACATATTCGAGTTTAGATTTTAAAGCAATTTTTTTAAACAACAATGGCTGACAGCGGGGGAGAAATTGACTTGGTGAAACTAGCAAGCCTGTCGCAGCCGGGTAATGGGTTTGTCCACCACTTTCAATTCACTAACTACAGCGTTACCTTTCAGCCTCTGAGGAGCACTGCACACTGCTGGGAACGCCTGATATTCACAACTGATCCACTGTTTGGAGCCATAGAGGATTTGGAACTTGAGTTGTCTAACAAAGGCAGCAGCAAGACACAAAAGCACGGCTGGACTCTCACAAGCAACGGTGAGTAAGGGCTATAATGACCTTCATTTACATTCTTGATATTTTCTTGTCATTTTATAGTTGTATGTATAGTAAATATTGAGACAGTAGAGAGGATGGTGCAGCTGTGTCTGCAGTGAAAGGAGACTTGTTGAGTTGGATTTCTTGCTTTAGTAACGCCATTCATTCTGCTACATTAGATACCTGTCTGTTATGCAACGTCCTGTTATTTTGCGTTTCTGTATAATACTGAACGGGCTAGTTATAATGTTGATGTTTTTTTTTTAATGTTTTTTTTATTGAGTCAGGCACAATGAGTTTACATTTATACAGTCAATATTTTTATTTATTTTTCCCCTTTCCCCCCCTCCCGGTCCTAGCTAGTAAATTAAATAACTAACTAAAAAATAGATACCTGTATAGGTAAAAGTAAAGTAATATAGAAGATAATATTAAAAGAAAATGTATAGATAAGGGAATAAAGAATAGTAACAGTAATACTTGTACCCATATAGTCATATGTATACCCACATGTACACATGCACATACATACACGTACCTACATACATACATGTATACAAAGACAGAACAAATAAATAAAAATAAATACAAATTAATATAAAAAAAACAAACAGATAAAAAGAGACACAAGGAAGAAAAAAAAAACAAAACAAAAAAAACATACACATACATTCGTAGTTCCCCCTCTTTCTTCTTAATTTAATGTCTTAAGTTCAGCTATGTAGGCTATCATAGAGCCCCAGACAGATTCAAATAGTTTTGAGGAGCCTCTCAGGTTATATTTAATCTTCTCCAAGTTCAGGTACAACATTAAATCTTTAAGCCATAGAGATGCTTTAGGGCAGGGGTATGCAACCTTTTTGACCAAAAGAGCCATTTTGCTGCTTTTTCCAAAAACATTTTTTGTCTGGAGCCGCAAAACATATTTCATAGTTTTTTATTGTTATATCAGACAAAAACTACAGTTTTTTTGCATTTATTAGGCTATTTATTACATGATATAAAACTGTTAAACTCTAATAAGAAACAAAGAACTCTTATAAGGAGAATTAAAAAATAATACACAGGCCTACTTTAAAATAAATTAAACACAGCACTTGGGGAGTCCTCTGCACATTTGAAGGAAAAAAAAATTATTAAAATGGGCCCACTTTGAAATAAATAAAACATATAGCTGCACCCTAAAAAGAGTTAAAGGTAGGGTAGGTAAGAATGGAGAAACCAGCTCGAGTGCGCTAGAATTTGAAAGTACACAAATATGCCTCTTCCTTCAGACTTTCTTACAGAGTCCCTCCTCCAACACACACGACCGCGCACATGACCAATGAGGGCACGAGATAAGTTTGTGCACAGATGGAAGGCTGACAGGCAGGTAGGCCAGCGCCATATAGATAGAATGATAGACTATATCAGTCTATGGCGCTGAGGTAGGCCATCCAGTTATTTTAGCCAGGCCGGCTCAAATGATTGGTCGTGCTTTTTACAGCGCTACGGCTTCCAGAGATTAATTTTTGTATGTATTTATTGTCAAAGCATTTAATATATTCATTGATATCGGGACGTTAAGAGCATTCCATGGAATATAACAAAAAGTGTTTTCTGAAATAAATTACATACCCCATTGAATTATGACTGAAGATCGTCAGCTGTCTTCCTCTCCCTTGTTGTTCCTCGATGCATAAAGGCTTCACCACCGTTGACAACTTCTCTCTACATATCAAACATACCGGTAAACCAGCATCGTTTGCTGTGAAAGCATATAACTCTGTCCACACAGAATTAAATCCTGTGTTCCTTCCTTTTCTTTGATTTATCCATAGTTCGCTCATCGAGCCGGGGGTCAGGTTATTCGCCTCCAAGAAAAGGCGCTCGCGCGGGACCGTAGCAGGATGTGACGCATATTTTAGTTGACCTATTTTAAAACCGTTTTGTTTTTTATTTATGTGTCACAGTATCGCCTCAAAATACAAGATACGAAACATTTTCAACCATGCAACAAAATATAAATAGTCCTACAAATACTTTTATTTTATTTCCTTCTTATTTTTGTCTAAACTCAAGGGAGCCAGAGCAGAGGGCTTAAAGGGCCGCATGGGCCGCGGGTTGCCGACCCCTGCTTTAGGTGGTATAGAAGATTTCCATTCTAGGAGTATTCTTCTACGTGCTAAGATAGATGCAAAGGCTATACTGTCTTTAGTTTTCCTCTTCAACATTCGGTGGCCAGGTAGTACTCCAAAAATGGCAGTTTCTGCACATGATGTCAATACCACGTCCAAGGCCTCAGTAAGGTGTTTGAAAATGCTTGTCCAGTATCCTTGGACAAGACCAAAACATATGAGTCATGTTTGCTGGTGACATGTGGCATCTGTTACAGGTGTCCGTAATATTTGGGTATATTTTGGAGAGTTTAGAGTTGGTGTAATAGATACGGTGGACAACTTTTAGTTGTATAAGATTGAGCCTGGCACAGGACGTACTATTGTTCACTCTCGCTAATGCGCCATCCCTGACCTCATCATCTATAGCTTGGACTAGTTCCTCTTCCCAATCTTGTTTGATTTTACCAAGCGATGTTTCTGTGAGACGGGAGACGGAATTGTAAATTCTTGAAATCAGACCTTTTTCGATTGTTAGAGTGTCCAGAATTGAGTCAATTATTGAATCCGGAGGGATATTGGGGAAGGAAGGGTTGTTTAGTTTAACCCAGTTTCGGACCTGGAAGTAGCGAAATAGATGAGTGCTTGGAAGGCAACATTTGTCAGAGAGTTGGCTAAAGCTACCGAAAACATTGTTAATGTAAAGGTCCCTTACTCTGATAAGACCTAATCTCTGTTTGTTTTTTTTACGAAAAAGTGATTTTGGTAGGAAGACTGGCAGACATTGAAAGAGGTACAGAAAGCGAGGGAGAACGTTCATTTTGATACAGTTTACCCTCCCAGCGATAGTTAAATGTAAATTATTCCACCTTTCCAAATCATATTTGAGCTTGTCAATTAGTGGTGGAACGTTATCTTTGTAAAGGTCTGAGAGTTTTCCACTTATATTCACGCCTAAATACTTAAAATTACTCCTAGACATCTTGAGGAGTAATTCAAAAAGTAATCTTTTTCATTTTGTTTTGCCTTGCAGAGTAAGAGATAGTCTCTCCTCGGATCACAGCTTTTAACGTCTCCCACAAAAGAGATGGTGATATCCCATCCGACATATTGGTTATAAGGAAATCATCAATAGCTTTAGAGATTGTTTGACAGAATCGATCATTGTTTAATAGTATACAATTCAGTCAGGGGACGTGTCTTTTGTAACAGTGTGAATGAGAGGTCAAGTAACAATGGGGCGTGGTCGGATATCACTATGGGTCTATCAGGGATCTGAAGGGCCTGGTCATTTACGGGGAAACACTCACTCTTTGAAAAGTTTAGCTTGTACCCTGAGAAGGTTCCGAATCGGGTTAACAGATCTATTATCTGAGGAATGGTAGATATAGGGTTAGAAATGAACAATAGTAAATCGTTAGCGTATAACGAGAGTATGTGTTCAGAGCCATATCTGGTAATTCCTTGTGTAAAGCTGGCCGATTTAAGCGCAATTGATAGGGGTTCGATTGCCATAGCGAATAGTAACAGGCTTAGAGGGCAACCCTGGCGAGTACCTCTACCTAGTGTAAAATATTGAGAACTTATCCCGTTAGTACTCACTGAAGCCTTGGGTGAAGAGTATAACAATGCTATCCACGACACAAATTTGGATCCGAGGCAGAACCTCTTAAGGACCTCAAATAGAAAGCCCCACTCCACCCTGTCGAATGCTTTCTCTGCATCCAATGAGACCACCACCTTTGGTGTCTCCTTGGATGCAGGATAGAGGAGGATGTTGAGAAGGCGACGGATGTTGGAGAAGGAGTATCGGCCTTTCATAAACCCAGTTTGGTCTAATGATATGATGTTTGGCGTGACTGATTCAAGGCGTATGGCTAGTATTTTAGCCAGGATCTTATAGTCTGCATTCAGAAGGGAGATGGGGCGATAGGAGCTACATTCAGAATTATCCTTGCCTGGTTTTAATAATACAATTACTACCGCCTCAGTCAGAGTTTGTGGCAACGTTCCCCGGTCCAGAGAGTCCTCGAACATTCTCAAAAGAAGGGGGTCAATTTATCAATAAATTGTTTATAAAACTCAATTGGATAACCGTCTGGGCCCGGGGACTTGCCACTCTGGATCAACCTGATCTAATCAGCTATTTCACTAGGCTTTAGAGGTTGATCCAACTCACCCTCCTGAGCAGGTGTTATGGATGGAAATTCCAGATCATCCAAGAATTTAGTTCTGTCCGCATTTTCGACAGGGGCTTGTGAGGCATATAGTCCAGAGTAAAAGGTTTTAAAGGTGTCGTTGATAACAGATGGGATTGTTGTGAGTTCACGAGTAGGGGTCCGTATGTGTTTAATTTGTTGGGAAACCGACTGGCTCTTAATTTGGTGTGCTAGGAGACGACCCGCCTTCTCCCCATGTTCATACTGAAACCCACGCGATCTTAAGAGCAATTTCTCAGTCTCTTGCGTTGAAAGTAAATTGTATTCCATCTGAAGATTTTGCCTTTCCCTATCTAGTTCAGGGGATGGACATGTTGAGAGTTGGCTATCTAGTTTTGCTATACTGCCCAAAAGTTCTAACTGTTTTTGCTTTTTCATTTTGTTTTGCCTTGCAGAGTAAGAGATAGTCTCTCCTCGGATCACAGCTTTTAACGTCTCCCACAAAAGAGATGGTGATATCCCATCAGACATATTGATTATAAGGAAATCATCAATAGCTTTAGAGATTGTTTCACAGAATCGATCATCGTTTAATAGTGTACAATTCAGTCGCCAGGGGGGACGTGTCTTTTGTAACATGTGAATGAGAGGTCAAGTAACAATGGGGCGTGGTCGGATATCACTATGGGTGAGTATTCTATGTTCTATCTATAATGTTGATGTTTTCATGTGTTTTATTGTTCAGGGTTTATTTACATTTTACAGAATTTCAGCGAACGTGTCACTGTTTTGATAGACAGTTCTTGTGAGGTGAGTGAGGTTAGCCCAAGTCTGAAGTTGAAACCAACAAGTCCCACATTAAGGTCCAAGTCAAGATCCATTTTAACTCCTAGATTGTGTTTCCTTATCATAGGTACTGTAGGTATATACATAATTATTCGACCCTAACAAATGCAAACAGAAATGTTAGGACTAATAGTTAGACATTTTACAGAAATAATGCTTGCCATGACAGATGGTCAGGGTTAAACATGAATTATTATGACTTAATGTTTAAAATAACCTTATGATATTTATGAAAAACTTCCATCATCAGCTCAACAGAGCAAGATGCTACATTTAAGCATGCGCACAGGCACTCGATTACAGTGTTTTCATAAACATCATGCAATCTGAATTTATCATAAGTAGTACAGTATGTCATCCCCCCAGTGTTTCCCCTAGGATGGAGTCATAGCAGCGGTGCTAAGGCACGTGGGCCCAGCATAATGTGAGCACGGAGCGCGTGGAATTTTTTAGTGTGTGCACGTGCAAAGTGCGCCCCGCCAACTTGTTTCTATGTGTCTGCCAGCACAATAAAGGCTCTAGTACCAGGGCCGGTTCTAGACAATTTGCTGCCCTAGGCGAGATTTTATAAAGAATAAATGAAAAATCTCTACAAAAGACAAATACACTACAAAAACAGAAACGTATTGACATAGGTAATATACGTCAAAATGGCTTCAAATGTATTCAGTATTGTATGAACATGTTTGAAATGGGGGGTGGACGTCACATCCTCTAGGGGGGTCCGGGGGTATGCCCCCCGGGAAGATTTTTCTTTTGAACATTTTAAAGTAAAATGCAAAAACAGAAACGTATTGACATAGGTAAACACTGATCACCCCCTCTGTGTTGTTCATAGGTCATTCTTTAAAACATGTTTTTTAGGAAGTCTGACATGTAGAGCACAGTTTGTTGTTGACCCCAGCCAGGTGTTCTGACCTGAGACACATCTGTCAGTCAGCTGCTCTGCATCCACAGACTCACATTGGCCTCTTACTTGTGAATAGTGTTTGGCTGCCATGAGATTGAGTAAGTATAAGACAGGAAATGTAGACTTTACAATATGACTCAACGTCATGTCATAAGGCACAAGCACACACCTCTGATTCCCAGGAAGTGTCAGTGCAGAGTCCTTTCATATTACAAAACTGCCTTTTCTTTGGTACAAGGAGCTGATTAAATGTCAGACTTTAAAAAGAAACACAGCCCTGTGCAGTGTGTAGGACAGTGTGTATTTTTGCCATAGACGTGCTTCTAGTAGACTGTGTTGTGCTTTAAGTGGCCCAATGTTGCCATCCTAACATCTAAATGTCCCCATGTGACACCACAGGGACATTTGATAGTGTGCTTGTTAAAGCTTGGTTTCAGATTACTCTGTGGTGCCTGTAGCTTTATAACATTTGATGATTACATGCTCTTTCTCCAGCTCTAATGATCGAATGGGTGCGATTGCTTGAGGTGCCCTTTTTAGTTGTATTTAAAAACGAACTGTTCTAACTGCCCACTGCAATGTTTGAGGAACTTGATGTGCGAGAGAGACATTATTTTTACCCAGCGAAAGACAGTCACTACTATTTTTACCTTTAAAAGGACAAGAGAATAGGATGTTATGACCTTGTAAATCAGGATAAGAGGCTGCTCTGCTGCTGTGTGTATGAGAGACTGCTATAATCATTTTATATAATTAAATAATTTATTGTTCATGACTGCGAAGATGGTTTCTGTGTCAGTGCTTCATCTTGGTTACTGTGTGCATGTATGATGCATGTCTGACTGTACCACTGACCAGATGGAAGTTGATTTAGAGAAGTGATGATTCTCCTCTGTGAGCTCTGACAGTGAATCACCCACTGTGTGTTGAACTCTCTGCAGCTCAGAAGGTGGATGTGTGACCATCATGGACTCCGCACAGCACACAGTCAGGGTGCAGCAGTGTGCGGGTGTGGTGCTGTAGTCTCTCAATAGGGGGAGCACTCGGTCTGCTGCTCAGATCACACACTTCCTATTAGGACAGATCAGTTCACAGAAAGGAGTCCAAAATAAAATTCAAAAATAAAGAAAAGATTACAAAACAACTTCTGCACACATTCTGCCTGCTAGTATGTACTCACAAAGTTCAGGTATATGAACACGCTTCTCAGTTCAACATGAGAAACACACAGTTAATGTGGTTAAGGCATTAATAACTCATCCGTCTTAAACCACATCAGAATCATCCGTTGTTTTAAAAATCCGAATAAATTAAGAATTCCTTTTAAGTAAATAGTTCCACTATAGCTGCAACTAGGGCCCATTTCTCCCTTTGTAATGTACCAATTATAAATAATACATTAATATTCAAACAACTATGGCTTTGATGTCATGTGCAATTGCTTGATTGCTGGAATATTCATATTCTAAAATACAGACAGAGATGTGGAGTCGTGTCTGCAAAAGGAAAATGGCTCAATTGGATTCTCTGATTAAATTCACGAGTATAAACCCTGCTGTATGTAAATGACTCCTTTGGTAGTCTATTCTCAGACTACTTTTAGTAATACTGTCTGCTTTTAATGCCGTTGTATTATTCATGTTGTAATATTTTATCTCCAATTTAGTAGGCTGCAGTATTGGGCTTGTTTTCCAACCTCATAAGACTATTCCTGTGAACTAAAACTCATTCAAATGACATGCACATTTATATTTGGATGTTAGTTCTTCCAGAGCAGTGAGTGCACCTCTGTGAATGATAGGTACAGACCATAGACTGCACACAGACCTGTGTGGCCCTACATGTGTCCATCCGTCCATGTCACACTGTCACAGATATCTAATAAAGACCTTAGTTGACACATTTAGTTATTCAGTGTTTGATATAGGGTAAGGAACACTGACATTGAGTGGACTTACATTGGGTCTGAAAGGGTTTTCTTGTAATTGTTTTGTAATAAGCACAGCATTATGGTTAACATCATTTAGTCTATTTGCTTCTTGTTATGAGTCAGACTCTGGTTAGGACGTGTGCCGCTAGGGGTCGCATGAGCTCTGCATATGCCCCTCTCCCTGCATGCCTCCCTGTCCCGCTGCTGCGGCTGGAGGTGAGTTAATAACGTTTCAACTACTGGGTGTAATGATAACGCACATCCTTAAGAGCAGCACGTGGATGGCCGATGATTCCCTGCATACACTTCACAACATTTGCATGCATTAACCGAGCAAGTCCTCCTCACTCTGAGCACGCAAAGGTTCAACTGGTGCGCTTTAAATTACGCATAGGTGGGATTGGATTGGGAGTTAGCAGCCGATGGGTTAAAGTCATATCTATCCAGCCTTGTCTTTCTCTGTCCCTCTTCGCTTTTGCGTCAGGTATTCTAAAGGGAAGAGAATGGGAGGTAGAGCGAGGTAAGAGACACATACAGAGAGAGTAGCCTATGGGCTGAGCGGGCACTGACAGGCAGCCCCGTTATCCAATCAGGGAGCTCTCAGCGTGACTTAAACCCGCGGGGGCTGAGAGGGGGAGGTGCGATGCAGGGGGAAAAGCAAATAGTTGAGTGAACAGCGTCAGTACAGAGTGGAGTGGAGGGGACGCAGTGAGGGCGCAGGGTGCCAAAGACACAGAGCCAGAACGCAAGAGGACAACACTGACTTTTATTTCTAAATAGGGATGATAATAATAGAATAGAAAACGTTTCTCCTTTTTTTTTTATAAATGGATATTTATTTTCTCTTTTTCCAAGCAGCACTGCGCCTCATCGTAATGCGCGCTGGAGCTTCTCCGGGACACATCTGAAAAAACAAGGCAACGGGAGAGAATAGAAAAGAGCTTTTGCTGTTATAAAAACTGCTTTAATAAACCAAAATGTCTCTCTTTTAATGGGGCACATTTCTCCGGACGCCTTACGCTTTTTTTGAGACTTTTACGCAATTTGGAGACTTTATCTCCCGACTAAAATGGTTGATGGAAATGGAAATGTTGTCCAATAACAGAAGATAATAAGGTTTATAATATTTTTTACCCAAGTGCACTTGTTTTTCCGGCGATGATTGTGCTTTTGGTTGTCCTGTGCATCACGGATGGAGTGCTCGCTCAGATACGCTACTCTGTGCCGGAGGAGGCGGACCATGGCATTTTGGTGGGGAATATTGCCGAGGACCTGGGACTGGACCTTACCAAACTGGCATCCCGCCGCTTCCAGGTGGTGCCCAGCTCTCGGACACCGTACCTGGAAGTGAACCTAGAGAACGGCGTCCTGTTCGTTAACGAAAAGATCGACCGGGAACAGATCTGCAAGCAGAGCGCGAGCTGCCAGCTCAACATGGAGGTGTTCTTGGAGAACCCGCTTGAGCTGTTTCGGGTCGAAATTGAGGTGGTAGACATTAACGACAACCCGCCCAGCTTCCCGGAGACAGACATCACGGTGGAGATCTCAGAAAGCGCCGTCCCGGGCACCCGGTTCCCTCTGGAGAGCGCATTCGACCCGGACGTGGGCTCTAACGCTTTACGAACGTATGATATCACCACTAACAACTACTTTTATTTGGATGTGCAGACCCAAACCGACGGAAACAAGTTCGCAGAGCTGGTCCTGGAAAAGCCTCTGGACCGGGAGCAGCAGGCAGCGCACAGGTACGTGCTGACCGCGGTGGACGGCGGCCAGCCTCCCCGAACTGGCACCGCGCTGCTGGTGGTTAAAGTGCTGGACTCTAATGATAACGTGCCGGTGTTTGACCAGCCCGTTTACACGGTGAGCCTCTCGGAGAACGCACCGGTGGGCATGCTAGTTATACAGCTGAACGCCACCGACATGGATGAAGGACTAAACGGGGATATAGTTTATTCCTTCAGTAACCACATATCCAACCGCGTAAAGGACCTTTTCAGCATAGACCCGCGCACCGGGCGCATCGAGGTGCGCGGAGAGGTGGATTTTGAGGAGAGCAGCTTGTATCAGATCTTTGTCCAGGCCAAGGACCTGGGACCAAACGCCGTGGCCGCGCACTGCAAAGTGCTGGTCAAAGTCACCGATTTAAACGACAATGCTCCGGAGATCACCTTCAGCACTGTCACCGAGTCTGTGAGCGAAAAGGCGGCTCCGGGCACCGTCATCGCGCTGCTCAGTGTGACGGACCTGGACGCAGAGGAAAACGGACAGATCCACGTGGAGATCATCGGTGATGTTCCGTTTAAATTAAAAACATCCTTCAGGAATTATTTCACTATAGTGACTGACGGTCCGTTGAACCGGGAGCAGGCAGACTCTTACTCCATTACTGTGGTGGCGCGGGATAAAGGGACGCCCTCTCTTGCCACCAGTAAATCCATCCGAGTCCAGGTGTCAGATGAGAACGACAACCTGCCGACCTTTACGCAGCCCATATATGATGTGTATGTGACCGAGAATAACGTGCCGGGGGCCTACATCCACGCTGTGACGGCCCTGGACCCGGACATCGGGCTGAACGCGCTCATCAGCTACTCCATATTAGAGTGTGACATCCAGGGCATGTCAGTGAAAACGTATGTGTCTATCAATGAGGAGACGGGCTATCTGTATGCGCTCAGGTCCTTCGATTACGAGCAGCTGAAGGATTTCACATTCATGGTGCAGGCCAAAGACGCAGGCACCCCGGAGCTGTCCACTAACTCCACAGTCAAAGTCATCATCGTGGACCAGAATGACAATGCCCCCCTGGTGCTGGCTCCCTTGGGGAAGAACGGCACAGCCAAAGAGCCTCTGCCGCGCACCGCTGAACCGGGCTACCTGGTGACCCGCATTGTGGCCATGGATGCTGATGACGGAGAGAATGCCCGTTTATCCTACAGCATCCAGAGGGGGAACGAAAATGGTATGTTCCGGATGGACTGGAGGACAGGTGAGCTCCGTACGGCTAGGCGGGTGTCTGCCAAGCGAGACCCCCACCAGCTGTACGACCTGCTGATCGAGGTGCGGGACCACGGCCAGCCGCCGTTGTCCTCCAGCGCCAGCGTGCTGGTGATGTTGGTGGACAGCGTGGCTGAAGGCCGCGGCGTAGGGAACAGGGGGGGCACAGCCAAGGCCAAAGAGGGGACCCTGGATCTCACCCTCATCCTCATCATCGCCCTGGGCTCCGTCTCTTTCATATTCCTGCTGGTCATGATCGTGCTGGCCGTGCGCTGCCAGAAGGATAAAAAGCTCAACATCTACAGTTGCCTGACCAGCGAGTGCTGCCTGGGATGCAGCTCGTGCTGCTCCCGGCAGGCCCGGGCCCGCAAGAAAAAGCTCACCAAGTCAGATATCATGCTGGTGCAAAGCGCCGGTAACGTCAGCGGGGCCGGTACGGCTCAAGTCCCCGTGGAGGAGTCAGGTAGCTTCGGCTCTCACCATCAAAATCAGAACTATTGCTACCAGGTATGTCTGACTCCAGAGTCTGCCAAAACCGACCTCATGTTCCTAAAGCCGTGTAGTCCGTCTAGGAGCACCGACACCGAACACAACCCGTGCGGGGCCGTAGTGACAGGGTTTACAGACCAGCAACCCGACATCATATCAAATGGCAGCATTTTATCAAACGAGGTAAGAGTTTAAACACACACACACACACAGAGAGAGAGAGAGAGAGAGAGAGAGAGAGAGAGAGAGAGAGAGAGAGAGAGAGAGAGAGAGAGAGAGAGAGAGAGAGAGAGAGAGAGAGAGAGAGAGAGAGAGAGAGAGAGAGAGAGAGAGAGAGAGAGAGAATTCAGAGACCCTCAGCATGTCCAGACCGTTATTCACATCATGAATCATGAAACCTGCCTGTTTTAAACAGTTTGAAATCACACATATTGGATAGGAAATATTTTTCATACAGAAGCCTAGAAGCCCTACCTCAGCTCAGCGGGATGTCAGGTCTAGAAATGGCTGTTATTGAGAGCTGATAAACAGCATGTGGCGGCATCCTCTGACTTATTTGAGGAAAGGCTTCACAGTAGCACACTGACAGTAGACATTCTCCTTCAGCAGTGCTCAGCGCCCTGAAACAGCACTGCATGTTTACAGCTCTCCCAACTCTTTGAATTTATAACACTGTTTAATCCATGGTTGCCCCCATCACCAGATGTGAGTAATATGTGTAATGCTTGTACACAGCGCATGCTAATTCACAGTTTACATCAGTAGTGCACTGTGTGTTTTGCATCACTTCGGTTTGGGTGGTGGTGATGGTGTTACACATGGGGCCCGAGCACACACACTGATATGTTCCTCTTTTCTTTCAGACCAAACACCAGCGAGCTGAACTCAGCTACCTGGTTGACAGGCCGAGACGCGTCAACAGGTACATATGCTGCTCACCTGTCACCTTAACACTTCATCGTTTCAGAACCAGAGCTAGGAGAAGTACTTACATATTGTACTTGAGTAAAAGTAGAAGTACTCAGATATTGTACTTGAGTACAAGTAGAAGTACCAGAGTGTAGGAATACTCTGTTACAGTAAAAGTCCTGCATTCAAAATGTTACTCAAGTAAAAGTAGAAAAGTATTATCATCAAAATATAGTTAAAATAGCAACAGTACAGTAAGTAAGCTGTGTGAGGCTTTAATGGAACATTCTCTTTGGTTTCAGTTCGGCCTTCCAGGAGGCAGACCTGGTCAGCTCCAAAGACAGCGGCCACGGAGACAGTGAGCAGGGGGACAGCGACCACGACGCCACCAACCGAGGACATTCCTCCGGTAAGAAGCGCTCTGCTGCAGGTGTGTGACCTGCCTCTTCCTTCACTGTGCTTAACTTGATTGAAGCTGTGTGTTCAAAGGGTAAATCGATGAAGCACTAGAGTAGGCTTTGATGATTAGCAAACGGCTGTGGCTCTAGGAGCAGGTTGTCTCTCCGCGGCTGTATACTGGACTCTTCTGCTCAGATGGAGCACATTGTGTAGGCTGGAGAAAAAAAACAGGCCCATTTTAATTAGAGCCAGCGTACCACAGGACTGGAGTCAGCAGCATCCAGGCATTTCACTGCGTCCGAGCTTTAATGCTGATGATGCGGTACTCTGAGACATTCTGATTTCTCTCTTTTGACACTGTGGTGTGTGGTTGTTAAAGAAAAAGAAAAAAAGCTTATGATGGCTGGGAGCCTGTGAGCCCTGGATGGAAACTTGTTTCTTAACCCTCCTGTCGTGTTTGTTTCTCCCCCCTTACTTTGTGTTCCCCACTCTGTTTTATCTGCTCTTACATTAACACAAAAAACACGAATCATAATCACATTTTATTTAACGCCCAAAAAATGTCTTAGATTACTGTTTTTTATGAAAAACTGCAGTGAATATACAAAGAATGGACACTGAAAATGTATTCCAAAATTAACGTTGTCAATTTGGATGTGTATTATCTGCCGGATGAACATAATCTACGGCAGGGGTCTCCAACACGTCGATCGCAAGCTACCGGTAGCTCGCAAGCCCTCAATAAGTAGCTCGCCAAGCAAATCCAAAATGTAAAAAATACACACACAAAAAAAGGAAATGTAATTAAAAGAATCTACCCTATGCATAAACGAAACCTCAATCAAATCACTCTATCTGCTTACTACAACAGCCCAGTGGCGTAACAAGGTTGTGATTGGCCCCGGTGCAAATATTGTTTTGGCCCCCCCCCCCCCTTTGCACCAAACATAAGCGCACACTGATGCGCTCACACACGCACGGCACGGACATACACTCTCTCTTGTCCTTTCTCTTTTGAGCGTCGCTCTTGTGCTTTGGTTTGCTGTACATTATAAATGTAAGCTATTAAATTGTTTATAATGCTGCCGAACTTGCTGCTGCTAGCTACAGTACAGTACAGGTTGATTAAACGGTTCGCTCACCACGCAAGGTATCACATGACATAAAAGCAGGGCCGGTTCTAGCCAATTTGATGCCCTTGGCGAGATTTTAGCTGGCGACCCCCCCCCTATAGAGTCAATGAAAAATCTCTACAAAAGACAAATACACTACAAAAACAGAAACGTATTGACATAGGTAATATACATCAAAAAGGCTTCAAATGTATTCAGTATTGTATGAACATGTTTGAATTGGGGGGTGGACATCACCTCTTCTAGGGGGGTCCGGGGGTTTTTTAAAGTAAAATGCTTCAATCTGGTGCACTTTGAGCACACAATTACTACACTAAACAACACTAAAACACCCATATAAAAAAGATCGGTTTACATTTTAATAATCAAATAACTTATTTGATTATTAAAATGTAAACCGATCTTATTTATATGGGTGTTTTAGTGTTGTACCCCCAGATCTAGTCTCTTATTTGAAATAAGTATGTGCACATAACCAATAACCTACCATAGCCAATAACAAATAAATGCAACGTATTTAATTTTTGTTGTTCATTCATATCTTATTTTACCTTAACATTTATTTAGTAATTTAGCATTTTTTTTATCTCTCCAATTTTAAACAATATTTTTGGTTTACTGTCCTATAGTATACATTGAAATGATTTCAAACCTGTTTATCCCAATAATTATAAAGGAGTGCCTTGGAAATATGTGTTTACATAAATTGTGATCAAAATGTTTGAGACCCACTGAGATAACTTAGACCAGTGGTTCTCAACTGGTGGGTTGCGACCATAGACTGTATATATAAATGGACGTAGGGTCCGTGACGTCACCCATAGGATTCTGCAGAGTTGCAGAGAAGCCCTTAGTAGGCGGAGTCGGCCACTAACGGCTCGACTGTGACATCAGAGTCTAATCCCGCCTGCTCCAAATAAGGGCAAAGAGGCGGAGCCGAGGCGGGACCTGCTGCCTCCGAACTGGAAGTAAACAGAGCTAGCTCAGGCTAAGAAGCTAAGCTAACATGAAATACATGCATACCAAGTTACTGCTAACAGTGTAGTTCCACTATATAAACGTTACATTCATAATCAAATGAGACAATCTGCAAGAGAATTAGCTATATTTTGTTATTCTTAATGATTGTCATTCACACGTTAAGAAAAGACGGACTCCACCGCCCGGACCTAACGGAGCCGAAGTGGGCTAGCTCCGGGACGCCGGCTGGAGCTAGCCCCCTGCGGCTCCGTTAGCTCCGGCGGCCACCACTGGGATAATTGGGTCCCCTATTAACTTTTGCTCCCGTTTAGCATTATGGGCATCATAGCCATAGACTATAAAAGTCTTACCCAAGGCTGAATCATAAACTAAAATGTATATGTATCAGGGTTGCCAACTTTGGGTACCTGGCTGGAGTGAGATTTTGATATCATGGGTTTAATTACACATATGCGCACGAAATTACTGCTATCGTGTCAGTAGCGGGACCTTAGCATATATATATAGGATATACAATATATACAAATACACAATATTGGACACAGACTATAAAGGGTACACAGTTTCCTTCACTAATGAAAGTCAAACACATGTTTGTTTCCACTGTTTTATTGTGTGCCTGTCGCGATAAGCAATTAATTGACTTATCGGCTCCGGAGTATTTTTGTTGGGTAATCTATGGTAGGGCTAACCCATACAGTGGTGGGGCTCAAGTCAGTATAATGTAATTACATACACTCTATATCGCCCCCTTGACAGTGAAACGCCACGCGTGAGGTTTAGATTATTTCCCTGTCTCAATCCAAATTGAACTGTATGAAATAAAAAGGCACATTTGTCTTGTAGTAAATACAAAGGGCGACCTGGAGCCAATCCTGCAATTTCCCCACAGGTAAAAGAGTTGACATGCTGAAAACCCAACCCCTGCACACATTCTGGTACTCTCATGAGAAGAAAAAGAAATAAATCTATTACTACACATTTAAAAAAATGAATGCCATTTTAGTTTTGTGTTACTTTGTTCTGAAAGCTGAACCTGCTGCTCCTCACAGAGAGAAGAGGGAAGAGGCTGTGTGAATTACTTGTGGATAGCCCCCATTGTTCTGTGTGTCAAAATGAAAGACAGCCCACACACCTACCAATCATCAAACCGTGTGGTCTTATTTAATTACGTGTTGATTTCTATCAACACGTAATGTTGTATCGATGTATATAGAGATGTACTACAGCAAAAGTATTCTCCGTCGGGACTTCCTGCAACAACACCTCGCCGTTATCTTGATTCTGATTGGCCAGAAGACATTATCAAAGATGTTCTATTGAGAAGATGATCACTACGTGACAACAGTTTTCAAAACCGTTTCTAGTCTTCGGTATTCTTGTTTTGGCGTGAGAATAGTTTGGGCAGCGTGAGAGCGTGAGATTGAGAGTGAAAGCGTGTGTCACACGCCAGATGCGTGAGAGTTGGCAACCCTGATGTATGTATAAAGGGTTACGTCCTTAGCTGGCTAATAAGTAGCGAGCTAAGCTACCAAGCACAAAAACACCTGCGAACGGGGTTAACATGTATAATATTATCATTTTAGACTTCTTGGAAGTTCTGTTAGTACATTCAAGCGCACAGCACAACATTTTAATTGTCTGGTATTTGTAACAATATTCCCTAAAAGGCACAATCACCACGAACACGGCTAAAGGGTCAAGTACAGTAACTACAACTAACTAACGTTGTAGCCTCTATGGTTGTAGCCTAGCAGAGTGGACAAGTTGCTGTTAGCTGACAGTGAGGCATGTACATGTCCATCAAAGTGACCACGCCCTAATTTCTGCAAAATATTTAAGGCTTAATATTAATTAAACAGATGAGTTGAGAAAAAATTCACCCCCCCAATTCATATTCATGAAGGGGGGATCTAACTATAAAGAGAATATGGTTTTTTGAACCACGATGTAAACATGTTTATTTCTGCTGTAAAGTTGGGCATTTTAACATGGGGGTCTATGGAAATTGCTCCCTTCTGCAGACTGCTCCTACTGCCCACTAGATGAACTGCAGTTTGAGACACTTCCGTATTAGCGTACCGGCTCTTCCCCAGAGTTTGCCGCTTGGTCGCGACCCAAAAGTGGGTCGCGGACCCGTTTCGAGTGGGTCGCGTGTGTGAGTGAGTGTGAGTGAAGAAAAAATATTTTTTGGGGGAAAAGTCAAACTTTTATTTTGAAGGCCCGATTTTCTAACGCTGTGCAAGCAGTCGGCGTTGGACTGGAAGTACCGGAGACCATAAACGGTTTTGAAAACTTCTGTCACATAGTGATCATCTTCTCAATAAAATATCTTTGCTGATGTTTTTTCGAGTCTTCTGGCCAATCAGAATCAAGATTGTTGCCGGAAGTCCCCACGGAGAATAACTTAGCGGTAGAACCCTTCTTTATACATCCATGGGTACAACTTCAGATAAAAATGAACACAATGAAATATGACCCCCGGTTTGATGATTGACAGGTCACAGAACAATGGGAGCTATCTGTCACGGTAGAGCGAAGGAAGCAGGACCCAAATGCAGATAAACTGATAATACCTTTATTTCAAGGATAGTGAAATATAGAACTAGGACAGACAGAACACTCACCGGTGAACACAGTCAACAACGAAAGACGAACCGACAAAGACAGACAGAAAAATCACTAAGCCACCAGGGTGGGTGGAGGGGGTCTGGAGGACGGGCATGGGTTGACAGCCCAGGGGCACGGCAGAGGACCAGGAAGGGGTCTTGGGCGGACGGCCCGGGGGCAAGGCAGAGGACCAGGAAGGGGTCTCGGGCGGACGGCCCGGGGGCAAGGCAGAGGACCAGGAAGGGGTCTCGGGCGGACGGCCCGGGGGCAAGGCAGAGTCCAAAATGGGGGTTATGGAGGGGCGAAGGCCACCGCGGGCGAACTCAGGGGGCCGAGCATGAGGGCGAGGACTGCGGCCGGAAAAGTCAGGGGGCCGAGCATGAGGGCGAGGACCGCGGCCGGAAGAGTCAGGGGGCCGGGCCCGAGGGCGAGGACCGCAGCAGGAAGAGTCAGGGGGCCGGGCTCGAGGGCGAAGACCGCGGCTCTCAGGGGGCCGGGCTAGAGGGTGAAGACTGCGGCTCACAGAGGGCCGGGATCGAGGGCGAAGACCGCGGCTCTCAGGGGCCCGGGCTCGAGGGCGAAGACCAGAGAGCTCCGGAGGCCGGGCAGGAAGGCGCTGATGGGACAGTGCCAGAGACCGGGCAGGACCCGGTGTCGGAGCTGGTGGGACAGGCCTCGGCAGGATCCCCCACGGAAGAGGACCAGGACACGGGATTTGCAGGATCCCCAGCAGGAGAGCAGTCGGCGGGGCCTCCAACGGCACAGTACATAGGATTGGCAGGACCCCCGGCAGGAGAGTAGACGGCGGGACCTCCAACGAGACAGGACAACGGGTTGGCAGGACCCCCGGCAGCAGAGTAGTCGGCGGGACCTCCAACAGCACAGGACAAAGGGTTGGCAGGACCCCCGGCAGGAGAGTAGTCGGCGGGGCCTCCAACAGCACAGGACAAAGGGTTGGCAGGACCCCCGGCAGGAGAGTAGTCGGCGGGGCCTCCAACAGCACAGGACAAAGGGTTGGCAGGACCCCCGGCAGGAGAGTAGTCGGCGGGGCCTCCAACGGCACAGGACAAAGGATTGGTAGGACCCCCTGCAGGAGAATAGACGGCGGGACCTCCAACGAGACAGGACAAAGGGTTGGCAGGACCCCCGGCAGGAGAGTAGTCGGCGGGACCTCCAACAGCACAGGACAAAGGGTTGGCAGGACCCCCGGCAGGAGAGTAGTCGGCGGGGCCTCCAACGGCACAGGACATAGGATTGGCAGGACCCCCGGCAGGAGAGTAGACGGCGGGACCTCCAACAGCACAGGACAAAGGGTTGGCAGGACCCCCGGCAGGAGAGTAGTCGGCGGGCCCTCCAACGGGACAGGACAAAGGGTTGGCAGGACCCCCGGCAGGAGAGTAGTCGGCGGGGCCTCCAACGGCACAGGACATAGGATTGGCAGGACCCCCGGCAGAAGAGTAGTCGGCGGGTTCTCCAACGGCACAGGACAAAGGATTGGCAGGACCCCCGGCAGGAGAGTAGACGGCGGGACCTCCAACGAGACAGGACAAAGGGTTGGCAGGATCCCCGGCAGGAGAGTAGTCGGCGGGGCCTCCAACAGCACAGGACAAAGGGTTGGCAGGATCCCCGGCAGGAGAGTAGTCGGCGGGGCCTCCAACAGCACAGGACAAAGGGTTGGCAGGACCCCCGGCAGGAGAGTAGTCGGCGGGGCCTCCAACGGCACAGGACAAAGGGTTGGCAGGACCCCCGGCAGGAGAGTAGTCGGCGGGGCCTCCAACGGCACAGGACAAAGGATTGGCAGGACCCCCGGCAGGAGAGTAGACGGCGGGACCTCCAACGGGACAGGACAAGGAGCTGGCGTCGTCTGGGGAGCCAGCCGGAGACGAGGTGCTGGAGTCGGCCGGTACGCCGACAAGACTTGGGGAGCTGGCGTCGGCTGGGGAGCCAGCAGAAGACGAGGTGCTGGAGTCGGCCGGTACGCCGACAAGACTCGGGGAGCTGGCGTCGGCTGGGGAGCCAGCAGAAGACGAGGTGCTGGAGTCGGCCGGTACGCCGACAAGACTCGGGGAGCTGGCGTCGGCTGAGGAGCCAGCCCTGTAGCCGAAACTGGAGTCGAGCCCATGGCTTCCGGGGACGGTACTGAAGCCGGAACCATGGCTGCTGGGGCTGGAACCATGGCTGCGGGGGTCGGAATTGAAGCCAGAATCATGGCTGTAAGGTCCTGTTCTGGAGCCGGAATCATGGCTGTAAGGTCCTGTTCTGAAGCCTGGATCATTGCTGTGTGGGCCGGTACTGAAGCCGGAACCTCCAACGGCACTTCAGTAGGGACTGGAGAGGGAACTCAAGAGGGAACTTGAGATGGGACTAGAGTTGGGATTTGAGAAGGGACTAGGGAAGGGACTAAAGGAGGGACTGGAGATGGGACTAGAGATGGGACTAGAGGAGAGACTTGAGAAAGGACTTGAGAAAGGACTAGAGAAGGGACTAGAGAAGTGACCTGAGGAGGGACTTTGGAAGGGACTAGAGAGTGGACCAGAGAAGGGACTAGAGAAGGGACTTGAGATGGGACTATGGCAGCTGGGGCAAGAGCTGGGTCTGGAACCATGGCCGCTGGGGCCAGAACCATGGCCGCTGGGGCCAGAACTGGGACCGGAATCATGGCTCTTGGGGCTCGGGCTGCTAGCCTGGACTTGCGACTCCTTCTCCTAGAAGCCGCCTTAAGGCTCCGTGGACCTCCAAAAGCCAGACGAGTTCCAGAAAACGACTCCTGGACAGGAGCTGGAACTGGGGCAGAAGCACTGGTTGACTCCAGACGGAACACACAGAGACGGTTGTATTCAGCAGGCTGGAAATCACACACCCAGAGGAAGTCCAAAATCCAGCCAGGTAAGAACTTCACCAAGTCTGGTTTCTCCATAGCCAACCGGTGCGCCTCTACCAGAGCGGCCTCCCTCTGCCGAACACTGGACGCTCCCTACCACCAATCATAGCAGCAAGCCAAATAAAAGGAAAAATGTTGTAGTTCCACCTCAAATGGATCATCTGCTGGGTTCATTTCTTGGTCGGTTCGTTCTGTCACGGTAGAGCGAAGGAAGCAGGACCCAAATGCAGATAAACTGATAATACCTTTATTTCAAGGATAGTGAAATATAGAACTAGGACAGACAGAACACTCACCGGTGAACACAGTCAACAACGAAAGACGAACCGACAAAGACAGGCAGAAAAACCAGAACTTAAATACACACAAGACTAATCACACAAACAAGACACAGGTGAGGAGGGAGGAGAAAACACAGAGGCACCAGGTGAACACAATCGGGTAATCAGGGAGGGAAAACAGACAGAAAGCAACAGGCAGGAAACGGGGGTGAACAATTTACAAAATAAAACAGGAAACCCAAAGATAGAAAAAGACAAGACAAAACAACAACACAGACAGATCGTGACACTATCTACCCTTACCCACAATTTAAAGTAAGTCACACAGACTATCTCCTCTTTACTCTTCTCGCAGCAAGATGTCAGAACAAAGTGAAAAACAAATAATGGCATAACATATTATTAATATGTCGGGTAGTAATAGATTTATGTATTTTCTTCTCAGAGTGTACCAGAATGCATAGTTTATGTTAGTATTTCTAAAAATCTCCTGGAGGAGAATCCCCCCCAGACCCCCCTGCTGGGGTTGGGTTTTCAGCATGTGTGCCTTTTTATACAGTTCAGCTTTGATTCCATCATCTCATTAAACCTTTTTAAAAAGCATACTTTAGTTCTGTGAAGGGATATAAGGGATATATGCACTGTACTTCACTTTTATTAATATTGTATGCTGAAAAGCATATATTACAGCATGTTTTTTTGTTGAATAGATTTGAGTGCTTCAAAATATTGGGTCGCGATGTATTGACCAAGTAAAAAGTGGGTCCCGAGGCCTGACCAGTTGAGAACCACTGACTTAGACTAAAGTGAACTATCTAAACACTGAGAGAGTCCTTTACCTCACTGAGCTGAGGAAATTGGGAAATTATTTAACATGAAGTTATCAGCCTCTCAGTCTGTCAGGAGAGAGCTCCCCTCCACCTTTGTTGTAGAAACATCTTCTTATATCCGTTAGTGCAGCTAGCACCAGATGCTAATAACAACAGCACCGGTACCTCGCTCCCACGCTCACTCGCACTTTGGCTGTGAGCTGCGGGCGCCAGATAAGCCAAAATCCCCCACTTTCATCACTTACAGCGCCCATCGTACAGGGCAAATGAAAAGTGTAACCGGGGTGAAAAGGGTGTTACCTTTACTTAATTATGAATGTTGTTACATCAAGGCCGAAAATTAGGATGAGCACCAACGGTCCAAAATGTTTTCCCCCTCCCAGAGCTGCCAGCGCAGCACCCCCCCAGATCTGGCGCCCTAGGCGACCGCCTATGTCGCCATGCCAAAAACCGGCCCTGCATGAAAAGGAGCAAGGTCATTGGACAGACAAATTAATTTAGGTTGCTTGGTTAATTTGAAGACTGCGTGAACCGGTCAATGCCATTGGGGCCCCAAAAATATATATTTTGGAAGCGAAATTAGACTTTGTCCTGGAGACAGTCACAGACCACGGCAACCGCCTGACCTCCCTCGAGGCTAACGCGAATCAGCACAGCGACAAAATTGAAGAGTTGGAGGCTAAGTGCGCAGCAATGGAGGGAAGCTACAACAAGCTAAAGGCTAAAGCTATAGACCTTGAGTCACGCAGCCGCCGCAATAACATAAGGATAACTGGCCTACCGGAGTCGATTGAGGGTGCACGTCCCACAGACTTTTTTTCGAGACTGCTGGTGGAGCTTCTGGGTGACCAAGTCCTCATTACAGCTCCGGAGCTGGACCGAGCACACAGAGCCCTGACTGCCAAGCCAAGTCCCGGGTCAAGACCAAGAGCGGTAATAGCCCGCATCCATCATTTCAGGACGAAAGAGCTGATCATTCAGGAGGCCCGGAAGCGGCGGGGAAAACTGTTTTTCCAGGGGAAGCCCGTGGCTATCTTTGAAGACTACTGCCCAGAGATCGTGGAGCAACGCGCGGCGTACCGGGAGGTGATGTCCGCACTTTATCAACGCGGCTTGAGACCGTGTACTCCTATATCCAGCGAGGTTACGGATCACAACCAAGGACGGTTGAGGACGCTACATCTTTCCTGGAAACACTGCAGTGTAACACGTCGGAGTCTTCGACTAGAGAGGAGCAGTGATGGCCAACTGTAATAGCAGGTTTGATCTATGTTTCATCAGCGCCGTTGCGCTTCATACATCACTCCATAACAAGCTAATATATCTTATAAAGCTGTGGAGAAGGACTTTTTGACACTCTTTGCTGTTTTTTTCATACTATACATGTCGAGGTACAGTCTTATGCTTTCTCATCACATTACTGGGACTATTTATTTCTTAATTTCTGTTATGAATAAACCCCCAGTCACTGTTACTCTATTCGGAGTGATTTGCATTGAGATATGCCACCGGCTGTGTGTGTCCTGAAAAGAAAGTCACATTTTGACCCTCCAAATGCTTATTTATTCATTATAACTATTTCTTATTTTAATTAATATTGCTGTTTACCATTGTTTATTTGTATCACTTATTTCATTATTGTTATTATCTAGTTACCTTTTTTGTATGTATATTTGTCTGTGTGTGTGTGTGTGTGTGTGTGTGTGTGTGTGTGTGTGTGTGTGTGTGTGTGTGTGTGTGTGTGTGTGTGTGTGTGTGTGTGTGTGTGTGTGTGTGTGTGTGTGTGTGTGTGTGTATATATATATTGTAACAGGACTGGGCAGATAAAGAGAAAAGTGGTAGTGCAGCAATCACAACAGAGGCAGTGTTCCTGTCCAAAAAAGAGGCTTTATTGCTGTTAAACTCAAAAATACCTTGAACTATATAAAGGCTAACGTAGCCGGGCCGCTAACCGACTTACCAGCTTACAAACTGTTTCCTCACACTGGGAGTCTCCTGCTCCCTCCATGTGCCAAACACAACTGAGCAACTCTGGGTGCTTTGTCTCCCTTGAGGGAGTGATTAGCACCAGGTGTGAGGTCTCCACACCTGCTAATTAACACCTGTTAATTGGAAGCGGGTGGAGCCACCTATTGGGAATGTAGGTGTCTCCCACTACTCTGCCTCTCAGTCCTTTACACACCTCCCCCTTCAGTTCTGGCCGAGGAGAGGTGACCATGGTCCACAGGGCATCTCTACGGGACAGGGCATCTGCATTCCCATGCTTGGCTCCGGCTCTGTGGATGATAGAGAAGTTAAACTCTTGTAGTGAGACAAACCACCTTCCTACTTTAGCGTTTGTGTCTTTATTATTTGCTATCCAGATCAATGGGGCATGATCAGTTACCAGAGTGAAGTGACGTCCCAAGAGGTAATACCGGAGGCGCTCAAGCGCCCATTTTATTGCTAGGCCTTCTTTCTCCACAGTAGCATACCCTTGTTCCCTTGTGTTCAGCTTCCGGCTGATGTACATGACGGGGTGTTCCTCACCGTGAACCTCCTGGGATAGTACTGCTCCTATGCCCACCTCTGACGCATCCGTCTGCACAATCATCCCCCGGCTGAAGTCTGGGGTCACCAACACCGGCCGTGCACAGAGAGCCCATTTAAGTCCCTCAAAGGCGTGTTCAGCCTCTCCTGTCCACTTGACCATTAGCGGCTGTGAGTCTCTGGTCAGGTCTGTAAGGGGAGAGGCTACTGTGGAGAAGCTTGGGATGAAACGGCAATAGTAGGAGGTCAGACCCAAGAAGGTTTTCACCTGTTTCTTTGTTGACGGCCGTGGCCAGTCCTGGATCACCTGAACCTTCCTTTCTTGTGGTCTAACGTTTCCCCGCCCAATGGTGAAGCCCAGATAATCGGCTTCCTCCAGTCCAAGCTTATAACAACGTCATCCAAATAGGCAGCTGCATACTCACGATGTGGCCTCAGAACCTTGTCCATCAGTCTCTGGAACGTGGCTGGTGCTCCATGAAACCCGAAGGGAAGCACAGCATATTGGTACAGCCCTGTGGGGGTGGTGAAGGTTCTCTCTTGAGGCTGCTTCAAGTGGGACCTGCCAATACCCTTTCGTCAAGTCCAGAGTGCTGATATACCTGGCTTCCCCAAGCCGATCAATTAGCTCATCTATCCTGGGCATAGGATACGCATCAAACTTGGAGATTTCATTCAATTTTCTAAAATCATTACAGAACCTGTTGGTTTTGTCTGGCTTAGGAACCAGAATGACAGGGCTGGTCCACTCACTGTGAGATTCTTCAACCACCCCCATAGCCAGCATTTGGCACCCGGTAGGGCCGCATCTTTAACTTTTGGCCAGGCTCTGTGTGGATTTGACGTTCCACCTTCGTTGTGCGTCCAGGTCGTAGTGAGAACACATCCAAACTCTGCTGAACCAGTTCCTTGGTTTGCTGTAACTGAGCTTTGGACAGCCCTGGACCGTATTCAACTTCGGCCACCTCATGGTCTGGAGAAGAGGGGGACACAACCGGGGAACCACAACACAGCAGTGCCTCTCGGGCGTACCATTTCTTTAACAGGTTAACATGGTATATTTGGGATGGTTTGCGACGGCCAGGTTGGCGTACCTTGTAATTGACTGGTCCCACCTTCTCTGCCACTTCATAGGGACCTTGCCACGATGCCAGGAATCTGTGTTCTGTGGTGGGGACCAGGAGAAGCACTTTATCCCCGGGCAGGAATTCACGGAGTTGGGCACCTCTGTTATACACTTTCCTCTGGGCTTCTTGGGCTTGAGCCATGTGCTCTCTGACCATGGGCCAAACATCTTTCATATGCGTCTGCATCGTCTCTACATGCTCAATCAGGCTCCGATGGGGGCTTGGTTGCTCCTGCCAGGCTTCCTTCACGATGTCGAGAACTCCTCTGGGCTGTCGGCCGTACAGCAGCTCGAAGGGGGAGAAACCGGTTGAAGCCTGTGGAACTTCCCTGATTGAAAACAGGACATAGGGCAGAAGCTGGTCCCAGTTACGTCCATCCTTGTCAACAACCTTCTTTAACATGGATTTCAACGTCTTGTTAAAGCGTTCTACCAATCCGTCTGTCTGAGGATGGTAGACAGATGTACGAAGCTGCTTTACCTTGAAGAGCCTGCAGAGATCCTTCATTATCTTGGACATGAAGGGAGTGACTTGGTCTGTTAGCATCTCTTTAGGAATCCCAACTCGGCTGAACAGGTGAAGCAGCTCCTGTGCAATCACTCTCGTTGTCATGTTCCTCAAGGGAATGGCCTCCGGGTACCTGGTTGCATAGTCAAGGATCACAAGAATATACTGATGTCCCCTGGCAGACTTCACCAGCGGTCCCACTAAGTCCATGCCAATGCGAGAAAACGGTACATCGATTTTCGGTAGAGGTATTAGGGGATTTTTAAAGTGTGGCTTGGGACTCATCTTTTGACATTTAACACAGGTGCGACAATAATCCTCTATAGCTCTTACCACCCCTGGCCAGTGGAACCAGCTCCCAATCCGCTGCCTTGTCTTCTCAACCCCTAGGTGGGCCCCTAGGACATGGCTGTGAGCCAGATGCAACACTGTGGACACATATTGTTTTGGGACAACCAACAAGTCTCTTCGCTGACCTTCAACCTCTTTGGCATAGTATAACAGATTATTTTTTATTAGGAAATGAGGACATGTAAGCTCACCTACTCCTGGAACTGGTTTTCCCTCTATTTCCGTAACATTGCATGCAACAGATTGGGGTCTTCCATCTGGGCGGTCCCGAACTGGCCCTTCAAACTTGGAAGCAATGCGACTTCCCCCTCCTCATCACTTGTGCTTAGGTCTCCCGGGAAAGCAACAAAAGGGTTATCATTTGCCTCGACTGCACTGGAAGATTGGTTGCCTCTCTGCTCCTCCGGCACAGCACACTTAACTTTGGGGAACAGCTGAGGAGACGTACCCTGGGTGGCAATTTGTCCTTTCTCTCGCTTTCCTTTGGCACGCTTGGGCTTTTTGGGACTCACCTCCTTCTGGTGCCGCAGGCGCTTGTAAAGTGGGCAGTCTCGCCCCACCAAGACTGGGACTGGTAGGGAAGGAACCACCCCCACTTTCAGCTCACAGCTGCCTTTAACTGTGGTAAGGTGGATGAGGCAAGTGGGGTATAATTTAGTGTCCCCATGGACACAGGAGACGGGCACAGTCTCTTCAGATGGCAAATGGTCGAGGAGGTGGGGTTGAATGAGGGACACCACACTTTCCTGAGTCCACTAGCGCCTCTGCATCTTTTCCATTTACCTTGACTGGTATCATTTGAGCCAGGGAGCTTTCCTGTACCCAGCAAGAGTCAAGAAGGTGGCAGGGCCTTGCACCAGATGAGTTGGCGGTCGGCATTAGCTCATCCTTCCCTGTGCAGTCCCGGGCAATGTGGCCTGTTTCCCCACACTGGTAGCAATGCGGTTGGCCCTCTGGCAGGTAGGACTGTCGTCGCCTTACCTCTTCTGGTTCCCATCGCGGTTCTCGTGCCCGTCTAGTCCATGATGCTTCCCCACTGACTTTCCGGCCCCACTTGGTGTCTGGTCGTGTGAACTTAAGCAGGTCCGCTGTGACCACGTGGCTCTCCACTACGTTAACCAACTCATCCAGACTGGCTGGATTCTGCTGGCTTGCCATTTTCTTGGTCTCATAGGGCAGAGACCGAATATATTTGTCCATCATTATCCTCTCTAAAACACTCAACTTTTCAGGGTTGCATGTCAGCCAGGCTCTGGTTACCCGGCCTAGGTCATATCTGGGCCCTGACTGACAACTCTGGCTTGTATTTCCAGTCATGGAACCGCTGGGCTCTAGCTGCTAAGCTGTAGCCATACCTCGCCAGGATTTTCCTCTTCAAGACGACGTAGTCCTTTGCTTGGTCAGGAGGGAGGTCGAAGTAAGCTTGCTGTGCCGGGCCCAGGAGGAATGGTCCAACCAGATCAGCCCAGGAGTCCCTTGGCCAGCCCTCTCTTTCAGCAGTGCGCTCAAAGGCTGTTAAGTAGGCCTCTATCTCATCACTCTCCGTCATTTTGGGGATGAATCAACCTGGGTTAGGCTGCACGGTTGCTTCCCTCTGGATAGGAGAGGCTGCTGTTAGGCATTTTTGGACCTCCACATGGAGAAGCGCATTCTGTTTCTGCTGCTCCTGTATCATCTGCCGTTGCAGAGTCTGCTGCTCAGTAGAAATACGCACCAACTCCCTTAGTACATCCTCCATCTTGAAACCGAAATACACTAACTGCAACACCACCACTAGAGTCCTTGTGCCCGCATTCTCCACCAGTGTAACAGGACTGGGCAGATAAAGAGAAAAGTGGTAGTGCAGCAATCACGACAGAGGCAGTGTTCAAGTCCAAAAAAGAGGCTTTATTGCTGTTAAACTCAAAAATACCTTTAACTATATAAAGGCTAAGGTAGCCGGGCCGCTAACCGACTTACCAGCTTACAAACTGTTTACTCACGCTGGGAGTCTCCTGCTCCCTCCATGTGCCACACACAACTGAGCAACTCTAGGTGCTTTGTCTCCCTTGAGGTCTCCACACCTGCTAATTAACACCTGTTAATTGGAAGTGGGTGGAGCCACCTATTGGGAATGTAGGTGTCGCCTCTCAGTCCCTTACAATATATATATATATATTTGTATATGTATGTATGTGTGTGTGTGTGTGTGTGTGTGTGTGTGTGTGTGTGTGTGTATATATGTGTATGCATTTTCTTTTTTACATCCCCGAGCACTGCTTTTTGTTTAACCTCTTCGTGTGTAAGGTTGCTCTCTTAACACTGTGAGTTGGAATGTCAAGGGTCTGAACCACCCAATTAAAAGAAGGGACGTACTCAATCATCTGAAGCAGTTCAACGCTGACATTATCTTCCTTCAAGAAACACATTTGCGTTCCGCAGACAATGACAGATTTCTGGCATCTTGGGTGGGGCAGCACTTTCATTCTACCTTCCAGGCAAAAGCAAGAGGGGTTTCTATCCTTGTGGGGCGTAGTCTTTGAACCAGTCGATATTACGGCTGACAAGAACGGTAGATTTGTAATCGTCACTGGGAAATTATTTAACATGAACGTTGTCCTGGCTAACGTATATGCCCCAAGTATAGATGATGCTGCCTTCTTTGTCCGCCTTTTCTCTAATCTTCCCGACCTGGGCCAGCACTATTTGATACTTGGAGGGGACTTGAACTGCTGGCTGGACCAGGCGCTGGATCGCTCCTCCACCAAGCCAGGTGCAGTGACTAAATCATCGCTGCAAATTCAATCATTTCTCTCAGTGTGGTATCTCAGATGTATGGAGGTTCCTCCACCCAAAAGAGAAACAGTATTCTTTTTTCTCCCATGTTCATCATACATATTCTCGAATAGATTATTTTCTCATTGATAATAGACTACTTTCCCAAGTCCGTTCTTGTTCTTACCAGAGTGTTGTTATATCTGACCATGCACCTGTTGTGATGTCACTGGCACTCCCAGGTGTCCCGATGTCCACAAGGCACTGGCGTTTTAACTCATCTCTACTGTCTGATGATGAGTTTGTAAAATACTTGGAGGATCACATCACCTTCTTTCTAGAAACAAATACCACATCCGATACCTCTGCTCTCATGGTCTGGGATGCACTTAAAGCTTACCTAAGAGGACAAATAATTTCATTCACCGTTAACAAAAGGCGAAAGTCCCATAGGGAACGTTCAGACCTGTTATCCAATATTTCTGGAACTGATGCACAATACGCTCTGACCCCGACCCCTGAGCTATATAACACAAGACTGGAACTCAAAACTAAATGTTACCTACTTACTACTCACCAGACTCAAAACATTCTACTAAAAAACAAAAGTACATTTTATGAGCATGGCGAGAAGGCAGGAAAACTGTTAGATAAACAACTAATCACAAGTATTAATACACAAAGTGGCAATGTCACACTAGACCCTACAGAGATAAATACTGCATTCAAGGACTTCTATTCTCATCTGTACAAAATCAAGTTTTCTTGACTCTCTGCCCATTCCAACTATTCCCCCGGATTTGTCAAAGGCCCTGGAGGCACCTATAACACAAGCATAAATAACCATAGCTATATCCTCAATGCAATCTGGAAAGTCCCCCGAACCAGATGGGTTTCCCTCCGAATTTTTTAAGAAGTTTTCCACGCTTCTCTCATCATACTTGACAACCGTTCTGGCCGAATCCTTTCAGCTGGGCTCGCCCCCCCGTCTCTCAACGAGGCAATAATTACTCTTATATCTAAAAAAGGGAAAGACCCTACCGAATGTGGCTCTTACAGGTCTATCTCATTGCTGAACACAGCCAAGGTTCTGGGTCGCAGATTGGAAGGTGTCATCCCACTAATAATATCATCCGATCAGACTGGGTTTATTAAAAACCGCAACTGCTTCTTTAATGTCAGGCGTCTCTTTAATATAATATATTCACCAACTGGAAACGTCCCAGAATGTGTTGTGGCTTTGGATGCGGAAAAGGCGTTTGATAGAGTCGAATGGAGGTATTTATTTACAGTTTTAGAGAAGTTTGGCTTTGGGTCATCATTTATATCTTTGGTTAATCTATTATATGCTTCTCCCACCGCCGCAGTCCAAACAAACGGTACACTCTCGCAACCTTTTGCCCTGGGCCATGGAACACGCCAAGGTTGCCCATTAAGTCCAATCCTTTTTAATTTGGCTATTGAACCGCTAGCGATTGCTCTCCGCAACAGTGCAGACGTTGCCGGTATCTCAAGGGGGGGCTCGGTGCATGAGGTGTCTTTGTATGCAGATGACCTTTTGCTATATATTTCAAACCCAACAACCAGCAGCATTATCTCTGCTAGAGCAGTTCGGTTCCATATCTGGTTACAAGCTACATTTAAACAAAAGTATTCTGTTTCCAATCAATAGTGAAGCACTCCATTTAGACTACAAAGACTCGCCATTTAAACTTGAACGTGAGCAGTTTACTTACCTTGGAGTGACAGTTACACGAACATTTAAAGATATATTTAAAGAAAACTTCATGACCTTATTCGGCCAGGTGAAAACGTTGCTACAGCTGTGGTCTCCTCTCACAATGTAAACTCCATTAAAATGAATATACTCCCGAAATTCACTTATCTATTCCAGATGGTGCCAGTGTTCATCCCCAAATCCTTCTTTGTTTCCTTAGATTCCGTTTTCTCCTCATATATATGGCAAAACAAGAAACCGCGAGTTAATAAATTACTACTGCAACGACTCAAGAGGGATTAGAGCGGTTTTCTGACGTCAATGTTGTGAATCGAGTGGCACATGGTGGTGTTGGGGTTATGGTATGGGCAGGCGTATGTTATGGACGACGAACACAGGTGCATTTTATTGATGGCATTGTGAATGCACAGAGATACCGTGACGAGATCCTGACCCATTGTTGTGCCATTCATTCACGACCATCACCTCATGTTGCAGCATGATAATGCACGGCCCCATGTTGCAAGGATCTGTACACAATTCCTGGAGGCTGAAAATATCCCAGTTCTTGCATGGCCAGCATACTCACCGGACATGTCACCCATTGAGCATGTTTGGGATGCTCTGGATCGGCGTATACGACAGCGTGTTCCAGTTCCTGCCAATATCCAGCAACTTCGCACAGCCATTGAAGAGGAGTGGACCAACATTCCACAGGCCACAATCAACAACCTGATCAACTCTATGCGAAGGAGATGTGTTGCACTGCGTGAGACAAATGGTGGTCACACCAGATACTGACTGGTTTTCGGACCCCCCCAGACCCCCCCAATAAAGCAAAACTACACGTTTCAGAGTGGCCTTTTATTGTGGCCAGCCTAAGGCACACCTGTGCAATAATCATGCTGTCTAATCAGCATCTTGATATGCCACACCTGTGAGGTGGGATGGATTATCTCGGCAAAGGAGAAGTGCTCACTATCACAAATTTTTTTCAGATTTGTGAACAATATTTGAGAGAAATGGTTATTTTGTGTATATAGAAAATGTTTTAGATCTTTGAGTTCATCTCATGAAAAATGGGAGCAAAAACAAAAGTGTTGCATTTATATTTTTGTTCAGTGTAATTAGTTTGATCATCCACTGGCCGCGGTGCCAAATGTTAGATCCTTGCCTGGTTAAGATTAATCTGATAAAATACAACTAGATATACCCTGAATATAGCACACATTTGAAACCAATGTCCTGATTCTCCATGTGAAAGTAGTTTCATGGTTCCTAAATCAGTTTAGTATTTCCCATGCATGGCTCCCCATCTAGCTCAGTATAAAAAGAAACATGATTTTAACAAAAAGTTGTCGAATGTTAGATGTTGTCCAAACAATTGCTAAAGCCCACATATTTAAGGTATTACAATTAACAAAGGGCCCTTCTGCAGGAGAGGGTGATCATTGTAGTAAATGTGTGCTCCATCTGTAGGATTTCTGTGTTGAACAAGAACATTTATAAAAATATTTTTAAAATAAATAAAAACAACAAAGTTGAACTAGATTGATGCATTTAACTTCAACATTTAAAAAGAAATCTTCCCGGGGATGCCAGACCCCCCCTAGAGGATGTGAGGTCCACCCCCAAATAAAGCAGGTTAAAATAATTAAATTGCATACATTTTCTTTTTGTGAACACTGACAACGGGTCCCACAGACCCAAACAGCACACAAAGGTTAAAGGTAAGTATATAATAACATTAACATTTGTTAAATATATACACTGCAAAAAAAAAGTAAAAGTAGCTAACGACCTGTTTTATTTTTTGAAAGTAGCTCTCATCCTAAAAAAGGTTGGAGACCCCTGATCTACGGTTACCCATTCATGTCCTGTAGGGATCATTTTGGACCAGGAACACCATAGCTGTTTCAAAGTTGATATGTTCAAATGTCTACAGTGGAGAATATCATAAGGCCTTGAAGCAATAAAATGTAAAACACAATATTTATGATTGATGTAAGTAGTAAAGCGGTCAGATTTGACCCCGAACACGACAGGGGGGTTAATGGTACTCCAAGACATTCTGATGTCTCTCTTATGTTCTTAAAGAAGAAAAAAGCTTAAGATGGCTTGGGCTCTGTGAGCTGCCTGCAGTAGGAACATGTTTCTTAATATTTTCTTTTCTGACATGTGATGATTCAATGAAAGGTGTTGTTGGTAAATATCTGGCAGTGTTAATGAGGAGCTGCTCCCTGTGCCGGGTCACTCGGTGCTGGCGTCGCTCCGCAGAACGTGACAGGCTGTTTAATGAGGCCGCGTGCTCTGTAGTGCTGGGAAGTGGACCAAATAGGTTGGGCCGCAGCAAACAAAACAGACGATTCATTGAATTAATTAATTAATGCAATCATTCATGCAGCTCCTCTTCAACTGCACTCCCTCTGCACTTCTCTTTATCCTCCCTGACCACATTCTTTCCGACCCATCCTTTTTTTATTTCTAAAGGAGCCTATCTTAGCTCATACAATAGGGCCCCACTGAATGCTGATTGTATGACTCCATTCAGCAGCAGCTCTCTGTGGACGAGCCTGTCAGCCTCACCGGGCCTAATGGAGCCTCCACTGTCACACCAGTGAACAGTGTGTTTCAGCTGCAGCGCAGTCAGACCCTCACCCAGCTCCAGGTCTCTCTTTGTCCCCACTGTGGAAGATCTCTCCTAACCGGGTCCCGAGCCAGTTGTGTGGGTGTCCTATTTTGGGGCTTTTGCATGTCATGTGTGAGGCTAAGGAATGTATACACGAGTTCTGGTCTTAACAGCAAAGGGACATTCTTTGATGCATGCTGCGTTAGACAATAATGAATGTTGCTGAAACACAGCATAAATACATAACATTTACAAAGAATGTAAATCATTGTAATGCTGTATCTGGTTTACATGGTACTCATTTAACCTGTTAAGCCCCAAGCCTGTTTTTCAGGTCTCAGGCTCGAAAATGACATTCCCAGAACAAATGACAATAAATTCCCTCCTAAAAGGGGTAAATTAATAATCTTTTTTCTCAAATAAACCTGTGAGTTGGATATAGAAAAGTCAGAATCAATATAGATTTTTTTTATTTTAAAGTAAATTCAGATTGAAAAAATAAATGTAAATTATAGTGTCCGTCCAAAACCATTACTTATAGTGAAAACCACCCTTGAATGATGGGATCGGAGACTAAAAGCTTTATGAATCCAAACTATAACATATAATAAGTACCCTGTATCAAGATTGATGCAAAACAAGTGACATTTGACCTTTTTAGAGAGGTTTAGCAACAACAAAAAACACCTTTTGGGTGGAAATGGGTGTATTTGCCGTTTCTCTGGAACCCATTGGTCGATTTTGATGATTGACATCTCTTTTGAACCGTTAGAGCCAATAGAATCGAATGGGAATTTCCACATACACACACACACGTTACCATTGAGAAGTCAGAGCTATGCGCACGCAGTTTGCCCAAAGCGAAACCTATCTTACGCTCTGAAATCTGAAAACTTAAAACTAGGTTTATTGTTGATGGATTATCAGAAATCATTTCAAAGTGACACAGACACATTGGATTAAACTATGGATTAACCGTCAGCAGTGTTTTTATCGTTTTAATGCCATTGAAGACAACTTTTGATCAGAAAACAACAAAGGTAAGACATATTACCGTGTTGGCTACCTAATGCTACGTGGTGTGATGTCTTTGTTAGCTTCTCATGTCACGAGTTTGGATCGGTCAGTAATGATATTAATACCTGTCGAATCTGTGCAATCTCAGTTTGCTAATCGATATCTTGTTTGTGCAGATACGATAAGTAATAAGGGTATTTTACCGTGAGTTCTTGTGCTAAGTGCGTTAGCATTTTTTTTCACTCGGGGCTAATTCAGAGCCTTTGTTATTACCCTTATGTTTCATTTAGCTAAAAATTCTTAATATTGTCTGATAGCTGGGTTCCCATTAAGTGGGTATGACACATTCATAGTTTGTTAACTTCCTTTTTGACTTTGAAAATAGAATTTGGCATACTAATTTAAATGTACAAGCTAGAAAATGTTTTGTGTAGTCATGGTGAGTTAATGTTAAAGAACATTCTGTAATTTGCTGGAATTAGAGCTCTGAGTGTTAGCCGTGGCCCCTGTAGAGCCTCTTCTGGGGCCCCCATCAGTCCTGCTACACGTGTAAAGTACATATTATCAATACAGCCAATGTCACGCACTTGGAGAAGATTAAGTCTCTGCGCTTATCCCCCATCTCTCCCGCTGCCATGATGGATTCCTCCTCAGGCCCGCTTCATGTTATCACTGTGGTAACAGCTCGCTGATCAGTAATTCATTTTTCAGATCCCTGCATACCAATTACCAAATGAAGGTTATTATCGAGACTTTGCATTTGCCCTGCGCCAGCGCCGTGCAGAATGCTAAAATGAGATGAGGCGTTAGCAGTAACGAGGGTCAGCGCACTCCAAAATCACATTACCCCCCCCCCCCCCCTCCCCCTGTCTGCTTGCTGGTTTCTCTGCTGCTCTGTCTAAGTGTGAGACATGATGACACTTCTTCTTGGTCCCGGCTTGAAGTGGACGGCAGACTGAGCAGCAGAACACTGTTTGCTCTGAGAAAATTGTTAGAGAAGTACGTGGTGCAGAGATAAGGGCATTAGCCACAACCTTTATTCTCAATTTAAGCACTGCTCACGCTCTGTCTGTGTGTATGTGTGTTCAATTTTACAGTGTGGTGTGCCAGAGGAACCTCTCGTTTAGCCAAAAATGTCAAAAGATATCAAGATGTTTTAATCTGGCTCTGTGGCTTAAATTACCCTTCCTCTCCCATTTTGAGTGTGTGTGTGTGTGTGTGTGTGTGTGTGTGTGTGCGTGCGTGCGTGCGTGCATGTGTGTGTATGTGTCAGAGAGAGTCTTATCTCTGTGATAAAGTCTAAATGCCATATCTCCCCTTTCCCATTTTAAGAATTAACACAGCATCCATTTTGTAACGGAAGCAGACCTGTGTGTTCTCATTCTTTTTTTGCTGCCCATAATGCATCACTCCCTGCGTGTCCAGGTGCAGTGATACGGTATGTCAGCCCCCAGCATGCGTTCTGGTCCCTCCCCCACCAGGCTGTACACTGAGTTGTTTCCTCCCCTGTAAAAGACCCTATTAAAACATAATGTGATGGTGTATTTATGGCATGTTGGTTAATATTTAATAAGAAACCCTCTCGTTAGGAGACTGGGCACTTTTCCAAGCTGTTAGTGACGGCAAGCCAAATTAATCCGCTTTGTAACAAAGCAAATTCCCCCTTTGCTGACTGCCACATACACATTCAGCAAAACACACACACACACACTTTGTGCTTACTGGGACGAGAGCAGACCTTAGTCTAATCAGTCTGTGTTCAGAGGGATTAGTAGCAGATAGCTGGACAGTTCAGATTGCAGCTCCAAACAGCGACTCAGACACACACATACACAACAAGCGGATTTAGAGTTTCAAAACACATGCAAATGCGGGATATGGGCCCTGCTGCAGAAAAACATATGGGGCAATGAAAACACAATTTGGCTTAAGGCTCACACTCGGCCTGAATAGCTGTTTACTGTTAACTCCGTTCCCCTCTGCTCTCTGACAAAAGGTGATTTTCTCACAGAGAATTCCAGCCGTTAAGACTCCTCACAAAGTAATACTCCACGCTCAAACTCGTTTTCAGGTCTGAGGGCCCGGGACAGGGGCTGGGTAATTCAACACTATTGAGTTTGTGGTTTGGTTCATTTGATGCGCATGTTCAGCCAACCCAGTCTCACGGCATTTCGTGTTCACCAACACGATTTTTAATCTATTGATTCGTGTTCACCAACACGATTTGCCCCTTTTTTTTCGTGTTGCACAGCACGATTTTAAAAGCAATGTATTTCTACTGCCTGCAGCACGTCTTTTTCTCCGGTCGGGTCGAGGAAGACCGGAAGCTGTGTGGTTCATAAAAACATGTTCTTACTCAATATCAAGCCACAGTTATTGCTTTTATTTGAAATCGTATAATTTCGGACTTTTGTTGCCGTCTGTGAGGGAAATAAATGGGGCTCAGAGCCTC
This sequence comes from Gymnodraco acuticeps, assembly GCF_902827175.1. Lineage (NCBI taxonomy): Eukaryota > Metazoa > Chordata > Actinopteri > Perciformes > Bathydraconidae > Gymnodraco > Gymnodraco acuticeps. The sequence goes on from NW_022990311.1 coordinate 472,753, forward strand.
AGGATACTGAAATCTGTATTTTTTAAATCTTTTTTTCCTTCTAATTTGTTATTCTTTTCAAAATAACACACTGTTATTTACTCACCAATAACACACAATTATCCTTGCTTTTATTTATTGGTTTAATTCCATAATCTCGGGCTTTTTTGGCGTCCGTCAGGAACTGAATTTCAAAATAAAAATAACCGGAAACAGACGTAGGCATTTCGAGCGATTACCCAAGATCCTCAGCTATGGTTTTAAGCTTGCTTATTGGATGTTTTAGCCGCAATGCATGCTGGGATTTGGTGTTTATATGATATGAAATCCGGAAAACATTTTAAAAGAATAAAATAATACTTAATTCCGAGCGCTCTTGCTTTTCTCTTTGAAAGTCATCACATAACGGCATTGTAATACACGGTTCGGCTGCATTGTATATTACAGATCTGCCGTAGTTCTTTATTTATAGAGCCCTGATGAGAAGACCTTTGGAAAAACTGAGAAAATGCCGCCGAAACTGAATATGTGACGTGGATCATAAATATATTCAACAATTAAACAACATCTTCAATTTCTCTTCACACAATACGTCTCCTTGCAGTATCAACACTAATTCGGCTGACTTTTACATTTGATCTAATTCACAGATAGGTTATATTTACACCATAACGGTGCACAGCTGATATAAAAGGACTGTAGTTTTTAAAGATATTACTGATTTTCTTTGAATGTAAATACTGAGTCTGAAATAGTATAGCAATATGCTGTAAAATTATGTGAAAGCATGCATAAAACTACACATTTTCAGATGTTGTACGAAAACAAAAGTGTCCTACACTAATAATACAAAGTTATTATGGCTGTGTGTACCTTGTGTGCACCTCCTAGTGGTTAAAGCACGTTATTGAATTATTGTGTTTTATTTGATTAAAAAAATATTAAGAGTACATACTTTCATAGGGGGAAAGTATAAATATAGAATATAAAAAATCAAGAAGATACTATAAGTGATCTCTACAATAAAACAGTTTAGTGCAGAATGTACAAAGATATTAATAGGAGGAGGTGCAAAACAGAAAAACGAATTAACCTTTATTTAAACATTAAATAACAGATTAAGGTCTTCTTTTAAATAAGAAAAAAACTTTGGGGGTATCTATCTACAGATAAATATTAAGCCTGACAAAGTACTTAACGTCTAATATATTGCTTTCCTGCAATGTTAACTATGTTGAAGCACTTATTTTAACTGATATTATACATATATATGAATTATACTCTTATGTATGTAGATAGAATAAGAAATGTGCAGAATATGACAGTTTAATGGTGGAGGTTCACACATATTGATAGATGTCTTGTAATGCACTGTTGAGGAACCTGTGACCCAAGTGTTTCATTCATTGCATAACTACACCGTAGTTGTGTATAATGATATGTCAATACACCTTTGAAAATCTTGAAAGGGATGTGCAAAATAGCCATAATATACAGTCTTTAATTAACTATTAGTAGAGAATAACGAGTAATGAATATACTTTATTACTCGTTTCCATTCATGTCAATTGCAGATACATGTTTAGTCTTCTCAAGCACCAACTATCAAATATCTCTCCTGATTGTTGGCACTAGACAATCACCTTACCTGAATTTTACTCAGGTGTAACTAAAGTCTGATTTAAGGGTTGTTTATATTTCACATAATTAATCAGAATCTGCAAAGTAACTCAAATAAATGCAGTGGAGTAAAAATACCAGGTTAACCTCTGAATTGTAGTGGAGTAGAATTACAAAGTAACAATGAGCTGTCATGTGGGTATTAATGCTGCGCATTATGGACACAAGCGATTTTCACCCATTTATTAATTATATGTTTTACATTTGATAACACCAATGTGTTTAATACTGGCAACTTCTAATTGTGGGAAAAACGAAAACGTTCAGTAGAGACGTCCCATAGAACATTTTGCGAAACACAATAGCCAGCATGTGTAGTTCTAGAGGGGCGTTCGATTCCAGTTTTGGATAGTCTGGCGTGGTTTCGTTCCATTTCACACAGCTGTTTGACGCTCTGTGTAACCTTACGGGGGACTGTAGTCCTAAACGATAGCTGGGGATTATGGGTAGTGTAGTGTCTTCGGCCATCCTAAACTCAGAAATGTTGACAATCGCAATGATGCTTGTAATTCCCTCGAAGCACAGGCAGACACAAGTGGCTTTCTCATAACGGGTTTATTCCTCCGAATCCACCGTGAAAACTACACAAACAAACAGTATAAATGACAAACATAGTTTCGTGTTAGACACACAATAACATGCACAGCATGTGAGATAATAAACATAAAAGTAATACAAACACAACATCATACCTTGTTGGGCTGCATGCTCTGTAAACAGAGGGAAGTATTCTTCAGTTCTCTTCACAACTTATATGTATAAGAATACAAAACTAACGGAGCTTTAAGTATCCGTGCATCTTACTCTGAGGGTGCTTCTCATGTTCTCGCTCTCTAACTCACGCGAGAACAGCATAACGAGACGTGAGCTTGGACTTCAAAATAAAAGACGAAATATTGCACGCATGAAACATTACAACAATAATAATTAGTACACTTAGAAAATACACATTACAGTTAAATTATGAACATGTCAAGGCTGCACTTACAATGCTCGAAATGTCCCTTATAGGCCTACGTCTGTTTCTGGTTATTTTTATTTTGAAATTCAGTTCCTGACGGACGCCAAAAAAGCCCGAGATTATGGAATTAAACCAATAAATAAAATCAAGAATAATTGTGTATTATTGGTGAGTAAATAACAGTGTGTTATTTTGAAAAGAATATCGAATTAGAAGGAAAAAAATATTTAAAAATACAGATTTCCGTATTCTGAGGCTCTGAGCCCCATTTCTTTTCCTCACAGACGGCAACAAAAGTCCGAAATTATACGATTTCAAATAAAAGCAATAACTGTGGCTTGATATTGAGTAAGAACATGTTTTTATGAACCACACAGCTTCCGGTCTTCCTCGACCCGACCGGAGAAAAAGACGTGCTGCAGGCAGTAGAAATACATTGCTTTTAAAATCGTGCTGTGCAACACGAAAACACGAAAAAAAGGGGAAAATCGTGTTGGTGAACACGAATCAATAGATTAAAAATGGTGTTGGTGAACACGAAATGCCGTGAGACTGGGTTGGTTCAGCGGGCTGGTATGGGGCTATATTTGTCTCTATAATATTTGTGTGAACATAAAAATGATCTGTGTGTAAATGTGCATTCAAAAGATTTGCAAACTCACAAAAATTTAAAACGGATCTGCAAATACGCAAAATGTTTTCACAAATTAAAAAAATATCTGTGAATACTCTAATTAGTTTACAAATAAACAAAAGGAATTTGTGAGTCTCTCTAACATTGACAACTTTCAATCAGGCATTTATGAATCCATTTTGTATTTGTCGACCAAAAATGCGTTTGTGGATCTCAAATCTCTGCTTGTGGATCGTCTTTTTACACACACAGAGTTTTGAGACAAACTTTCTGCCGGTCTCGGCTAAAAGCTACTCGTGTCACTCGGTTATTTTCGGAAACCACGTGATGGCCTGCTAATGACGACATTTCCGCATTTCATTTCAAGTAATTAGAAAGACAGATAGATAGGTAGGTAGATAGATGGATAGATTGATGGATAGATGGATAGAGAGAGAGAGGGATGGATACATACATACATACATACATACATACATACATACATATATACATACATACATACATACATACATACATACATACATACATACATACATACATACATACATACATAGATAGATAGATAGATAGATAGATAGATAGATAGATAGATAGATAGATAGATAGACAGACAGACAGACAGACAGACAGACAGACAGACGGACGGATAAATAGATAGAACATAATAAAACATAATAAAATAAAAAACAATTAAAAGCAATAAACAGTAAGTGGTGTGTATATACATATAAGGTAGAAAGGACATGATAAATATTACAACATTTAAAGCAGCCTTACTATGAAGGCTAACCTAAATACGGTGCTTTTCTACAGATTACCTTACCACTGCACTGGTAAGGTATAACTAGGCCGATTAATAAGATGTGAAGTGCTTAGTAACTTTGACTCGCTTGAATGAATACACAATACAAATATGAAGAAAAAGTTATCTCTGGGGCTGCTTTGCTGCCAGCTTAGCCCCCCCCCCCCGGGACCCGAAAGTGGCGTGGCCCAAGTAGCCTACTTACTGTAGCAACATCAATATGAATTTGCTCGATATAGGCTGTAGTGAACAAATAAACTAACACAAACTAACTGTATCACTATAACATTATGATGGTGATAAAGAATGCACCTAACGTACCGCTGTTCAATATAGTAATACAAAAACAGTGCATTAAACAAACCACCATGCTCTTACTTTGAAACCATGAAATGCGGAAATGTCGTCATCAGCAGGCCATCACGTGTTTTCCGAAAATATCCGAGTGACATGAGCAGATTTTAGCCGAGACCTTGAGGAAACTTTGTCTCAAAACTCTTTGTGTGTAAAAAGACGATCCACAAGCTCATTTTTGGTCAACAAATACAAAATGGATTCACAAATGCCTGATCGAAAGTTGTCAATGTTAGAGAGACTCACAAATTCCTTTAGTTTATTTGTAAATGAATTATAGCATTCACAGATCTTTTTTTAATTTGTGAGAACATTTTGCGTATTTGCAGATCCGTTTTACATTAGCTCATTTTTTTTGTGTTTGCAAATATGTTGAATGCATTTGTGGAAGGTGTTTCACATTTACATTTACAAATCACACATTTACACACAGATCATTTGTATGTTCACACACATATTATTGAGACAAATATAACCCCATAGGCTGGCAACGACTTTGAAGACACACACACACACACACACACACACACCCACACACACACACACACACACACACACACACACACACACACACACACACACACACACACACACACACACACACACACACACACACACACACACACACACACACACACACACACCACACACACACACACACACACCGTGATGCTGTGATGTCATTGAGATGAATCTGAGGCTGTCAAGACAAACCCCAATTCACCATTTACTTTGGGGGGCCTAACACATCATTACTGTCTTGTAAGAACCTTGGGAAAGTTTCAATTCAGCCAATAAAGTAATCAAATATGTGTAATAATCGTATGTAACTAGTTGCTTTACAAATTAAGAGTTTTACACATAAAACATGAACATATTCTGTCAAAGATAATAGGTTCCAGTTTCTATAATGTGAACATATGCTGCTTTTTCTTTTCATTATTTTTATTATTTGAACACTAGCTTTCTGCGATATACTGTAAAATATTTTGATACGTTTGAATATAATTAGCTTTAATATGTGAATTAATTGAGTCGGGTGTTTTTTGCAGTGAAGCAATCTGTGTTTTACAATCCATTCTGACATTATTTAAATGTAATGCTACACATTTAAAAGTCATGCCTTTATTCCTTTGAACAGTGTAAAACCTCTCACACATAGACATTGTGATAATGATAGGGCTGCATTGAAATCGAGTCGGATATATGTCACTCTCTAGTCTTAGTCTGACTGACATGATATTAACAAATCCCTAACACAGGTTATTCAAATAATTAAACAGGGTTGAGCATTTAAAAAGTGATCCTATGCTTCGTATGTTGAGTCTTGTAATTAATAAGTAAGTATTTTATTACATGAAGAGAAATGTAATGAAAAAAAAGGAATGAAAATACAAATATATTTTATACAAAACATATACAAAAATATTTTGTTGTATATGTTGCATGCTTTCCCAAAGTATATGGGAAACAGTCCTATGAGTAATTTTGTTCAACCGTCATTGTGTGTGTGTGTTTATGTGTGTGTGAGCAGTTTTTCTCTCTATTGTGCGGGCGGCTTTGATCTTATCGATGTTAAAACATCCTCATGTGCCTTGACATGAGGATTCAAAGAGCAGGTTACATAAATACATAATGAAAGTCTCGCGGAAATTTGTCAGACAGTGTCATATGTGTGTGTGTGTGTGTGTGTGTGTGTGTGTGTGTGTGTGTGTGTGTGTGTGTGTGTGTGTGTGTGTGTGTGTGTGTGTGTGTGTGTGCAGGTATCATGTTTGCCTTGCATAAGAAATGCAAAAGACTTAAACTTATGTTTTCTTTCTCTCCGTCCCTCCCCCTCTGTTCCCTCCCCCCCAGGCGCTGACCTCTTCTCTAACTGCACAGAGGAGTGTAAGGCCCTGGGCCACTCGGACCGCTGCTGGATGCCGAGCTTCGGGCCCTCTGATGGGCGCCAGGGCCCGGACTACCGCAGCAACCTGCACGTGCCCGGCATGGACTCGGTCCCCGACACAGAGGTATTTGAAAGCCCCGAGCTAACGGCTGATCAATCATTCTCCACCTTTGGCAAAGAGACGCCTCTCAGTCACCAACACCTCCACCACCATCTCCTCAAAAACCATCACCACCAGCAGGGCTCCCTAGAGAGGAAAGAGTTTGTGCCCTATAACCCGGCTTATTTAAGTGAGTACTGTATTTTTCCCCCTCTCTGATCTGGTGATCGAGTTAGGTGAAAAATAAAAAGATTCAAATTTCAATTTCCCCCTGGATTGGCTGCTGGAACGTAGCGTTTACTCAAGTACTGTATTTAAGTCAGTTTTTAGTAAACTGTAGTATTTCTGTAGTATATACACTGTATATACACTACACATACACATACACATAGTATATACACTGTAGTATTTCTACTTGTACTAATGTAAAGAGTACTTCTTCCATCTCTCTATAAGTTGCTACGGCGTCAGCGTGGAGGAAGCTCTGACTCAGTTTGGGAGAATGGCTGCCGTAATATAAGCAACACTGCCCCCTCATTGAGGGGGGGCCTCAAAGAGGTTGTTTTCTCTCAGTGAAGAAGAAGAGCGGGGAGCTTAACGTCTCTCTTCATCTGTCGGGTGTTATTGCGTAGGAGCAGATGATCAAAACATTGTTTTAGGCCAGGGAATTACTGTTCCTTAACTCTCATTCAAAGGCCACAAAGAGATACATCCTCAATCACTGCAGTTTGGTGATAATGCTTAATTATAATTTTGTCAAGCAGCGCCTGAAGAGCCTCCCCCCCTCTCATCATCCGGCACAGCTAGCAGGAATGATCTCACTGTCAGAGCACCGCTGCTCCCCTTGCCAGTGTTTAAAACCACAGCGTGATGTAGCAACAGCTGGGAAGTCTTTATTTCCCTTTAATTGATGTTTCATTCATTTGTTATGCTTTTTAGTTTTTGTTTCTTCCTGGATCAAAAAGTGATGTCAAGAAAGCTACCATTCGCTAACATCATAATTTCTTCTCTGGATAATGTTATTCAATATAACATCTTACTGATTACAGCAACACTGTATTTCAGATGTTGAGAAAAGAATAAAGAAAAAGCAACCACAACAGTAAAAGAAAGAAATACAAAATAAAGAAAGCAAACCACACGTTTAAAAATGAAACTCAGAAATAACTCAAACTGTTGCTCTACAAACCATTTAAAAAAATATATATATACAAAACAAGATTCACAAAACATGGACAATTCTGAAAAAGTATTACCATAAATATACATTAATGAGATATATTTGACAAGGAACGAGTTATGTAATAATAACATCATCACTTCAGGTGACCAAAGGACATTCTGAGCAGGTTATTATAACATTATCATGATTATGGCAAGGATTCCAGGTTAGCGCAGTAGCTATGGTACGACAAAAAAAGAATAGGTCATCATACCGATAAGAAATACAAATCAACCTAACAGAAAAAATAAATACAATTTAATATCAATGTAATATACATGAGCATTGACAAGCATTGATCTATCTATCTGATGCAAACATAAGAATAATAAAATAAATAATAATGCCTCATTCATTAAAAAAAACTATTATAAAGCCATAGCTGCGATGAAAATGAGACATATTTATATAAAAGGCAAGACCACCGGGTCTGGGAATGTGAGCAGCACCAACCCTGCTGATGTCCCACAGGGGAGAGAAAGGACACATTTCTCCTGCAACCACAAAACCAGCAGCTAGCATCACCACGTTCTCCTCTAATGCTGCCCAGCCTTCAGTTGAAGCACCTTGTGTTGTTGTGCGCTGATCGGCTTCTAATAGTTACCATGGATATTATGGGCTTCTGATGCAGCGCTCAGAGTGAAGGGCTCAATATCTCTGTTTCCCACCTCCACTCACTCCCTCCCAAAGTAGATCACTGTGGCCTTTATGGTAATGAGTGCGGGGGTGGCCACTGAGGAGGGAGGGGGGGGGGGGATAGAAGATGATGCCAAGAGGCTGAAGCTCCCTAATCTGATCAAGTGAGCGAGTGATACACAGAGAGCCTTTTGTGCTGGGGGGGCCGGCCTGGGGTGGGGTCAGGGTGGGGTACAGAGGAGAGAGAGGTGGGAGATTGATAGCCAGAGCCCGTTGATTACCGTCATCAAACTCAGACTCCACGGAGGCGAGGGGGGGAGGTTAGACTGGTCTTTTGTTGGTGTCCTAAATAAATTGGCCATGCAATATTCTCCAGTCCCCCCTCTCACACACACACACACACACACACACACACACACACACACACACACACACACACACACACACACGCACACACATATATATGCTTGTCTTTATTGCATTCTGGGGGTACCTGACCATCCCTTTTGGGATCCACACTTTCTGAAGGTTGTCCAGCACTGTAAAGACACAGGCAGAATCCTGAAGTGGACTCAAACAAAGATTTTACTTCAAATGATCAATCAGAGAAAGTAGAGGTCACTGACAATGTACTGATAGCATTTTAATTAATATTTAAGCTATTATAGTAATGTTTTTTATTAGTCTATTTACCCACTGTGACACTGGCACGTATACAGGCGGTTGGTGCCCCACGTAAACTGTCAACGGGGGAGCCTCGCTGCGGGGAAACGGTGGACCTAGTGTCCCGAACGGAGCGGGAATAATAATAATAATAATCCGTGCATTTTATCCATTAATTTCCCCAACATTGTGGTGAAAAAACCACACGTTTAATCCATGTTGGTGTACAACTACAAAAAGCATCGGTTTGTTTTCTCATCAGGAAATGCGGACCGGCTCAAACAAACGATTTTTAATCATCATCCTCACGATCATTTAATCTATCATATGTTCGCCGAATTGACATGAAAGCACTAATAAATGTAGTTTCATCCACTTGAGTTTACAACTACAAAAATAATCGATTTGTTTTTATATCACATCCTACGGGAGGAAATTCAGTAGCTCTCACTACCGATTTGTAATCCTAATGTAATCATCATCTTCACCACGATCACTTATGTTTATGTTCACCGAATTGACATGAAAGCACTGACAAATATGAATATACTGTAGTCAACTTCATTAAAACGTTATTAACGTGCCTAAACTCAGTAATTCACCATTTCTACGCATGACAACACACTTTGTCCGTGTTTGGCTCTCTCGCGGCACAGTGAAGCGTTCCCGCATTGACGTCACTTCCGGCTTCCCCCAACACTTCAAAATGAGTCGAAGGAATTTCCCCGCGATGTTCGAAATTATTGATATTTATCGGATCGGTATCGCACCTTCTTTTTTAAGCTGATGGTTCGAGATTACTAGTAGCCCAATATTTCATTGCACAACAGTTGTTGGGAGGCTGTCACAGGCTCTTTAAGTAGTTTTACGACATTCTTCCAGAATATCAGCAATAATTCTGATTCCATTGACCTTTGATATAAAGGGCATGGTGGCAGAAGTTTCAGAGGAGAATATCTCAAAACCTCACACATGAACGCACCAAAACTAACTACATAAGCCTGGTGGTAAACTATATACATTTTCTAATGTGTTTGAAATAACCCTTTTACATTGGATTGAAACAAAGAAAAATTGCTTTCAATATTACACCAGTAACTGAAAATGCAAGAGAGAAAATAAGAGGATGCAATATATAATGTTATATATTCAAAACAGTTAACATTATACACAAGCAGATCTAAAAGATGTCAGTGTAGAACCATGAAACATTACATCAACCATGGAAGAACATTCAGTAACAAAGTGTGGTCTAAAAAGTTGACCTTTTTGCCTTCTCTGGGTCTGTGGTTGAGCGGCTGGTGGAGGTGTCAATGCTGACCATTCATGGGAACTACATGAGAGTATTATGGTTTGAAAAAATGTGTGTGAGAAAACACATTTCACTGAGGATGCTTCATCTGTATTGCTCCCATCTCTCATCGTTGTTTTATTCTCCTCCATCTGAGTGGATGTGACTTGACCCTCTGAAAACTAGATATACAAAATAATCAATTATGTGTTGCAAGTGATGCAAAAGAAAATTAGATATATCCCAAGCTAAAACTTGAAGATTTGATCCGGCTTTTTGGGTGTATAATGGCTAAAAACAAATCTGATCCTTTCTTTAATGTGTTCTCCCTCCTTTTGTCTACCCAAACACACTTGTATTTCTACGCTGCTTTTATTTACAGCTGAACTCTACAGGGTGAACTGGTTTGTAATATCAAAGTAATCTTTCATTCATGTCACATCAGTAATTTAAGTCTTACAATTTAGTATTTATGATGCAATACTTAATTTATTTTTATGAAGTAGCTCATGATACAAATCTAATTGAAATGATGTTAATTACGACAATCTGACTTGCCATAAGCTGATACAAAATGGTACATTACAAAAGATCAGGATTACCACAAACTTGAATGGGATATCATTTTTTTTAAAAACATTTAAATGTCTTGATGATTTAAAACGTATGAAAAATGTTTAAATTATTCATTAGGATTAAAACATGAATTAAAAATAGGAAATTATCTTTCTTTTAAATGTGTACTTTATCATCCAGTTACCATGGACCCCAAAACAACAGCACCCCTGACATGTGTGTGTGAGACTACTCTGCTTAACGCCCCCTGACTGGACCCCATTTAATGAAGTCTGGCAGCATGAATTGACCTCTCACCAACAGTTGGTATGACTGGTAAAAAGTAAACTGAGCTAACGTTAGAGCACACATGTCGAACATGATGTTTCCTTCAGTTTATGGTCAGAAAAACAGAAAGAAGTGCAGTTTAATGTGGTTCTAGTAACACAGTAACGTGGACCCCACAACAACAGCACCCCTGACATGTGTGTATGAGAGTATTCTGCTAAAGGCCCCTGATTGGACCCCATTTAATCAGAAAAACCTGACTGTGTTCGGCAGCACAAATTCAGAGATACACTGATCTACAGAAAAGCCAATTGAACCATCAAATGCCAATACCAAATATCAATAAAACAGGAAATTGTTAAATACTGATTTATTAGGGAAATTAAGTCAAGGGACAAATCCATTGAAGACGTACCTGTGTGTTGGAGATTGAAGATCTCTGAGGAGCTGGCTCACTCGGGATCTCAGCCTCAGTAGACTCGGTGGCAGTAGATTGCTCTCCAACCTGAAGAATAATTCAACATTATTATTGAGAAGACGGTGCATTTACCTGATCCAAAAGTGATCAGACGTAGAAACAACTGTGTTAGTCTAAATGCGAGGAAAGAGAATAACTCCTAATCTAAAATTACTAACATAAGCAAATAAATCGTTGTCCAAATCTATTTGAAAGTTTGTTCTCTGCCACGACCTTCTTCATTTTGCTGTATTGATGTTTGTGGTCATCATTGACTAATCTTCCTAGACTAGAATCTTCTTGTGCTGCATCAACACTTAATAAATAAAAATTAACCACGTTTTATGTTCACAAAATAACAACTTACAACTCAATTTCAAATATGTAAATATAGTATTTATGTCTTACCACCATGTTCTTTCTTGCCAGTAGAAGTCAGACATAAAGACAGCACAGCTACAATGATATATCCTCCTCCTACTTTGTAATTCTTCAGAATGTATTAATTCCCCTCTGTACTCCACCACAAAGTCTCCTTTTTGTAAATGAGCAGTGGAATCGACCTATCCCAATTACAGGTTATTATTAAAATGATTACATGATTACATGATTACAGTGATTCATCTTCTTGCCATGCTTTTTTATTAAAATCCACCAAAACTATATAGTATTATAGAAATAATAGTTATTTGCACTGGTTTGGTTTATACAGTATCCTGGCACACTAGACCAGGCAAACAATTCAGCTTTTCCATCAGGCCCTTCAATGCAAAAATATATCAATAGTATGAGGATGCAATTCATGCAACATTACTTTAATCAATGAACTCTAAGTACTAGTAAGGGTGTAGGATCTGATACAACTTTGAACATAACAACACAAATTGTACTGATGACAAAAATGCATACCATTAAAAGAGTTGATGTACTGAACATCACTTCCAATTTTGCAGTCTTGTCAACTGCCTTGCTCGCATGTTCGATCGCATCCGTGCGCAGGGGTATCCTGCGTCTCAGTCCCGAAATGTGTTGTCCTATAATCAAAAACAATGAAGCGTTAATGTGACCAGACACCATCATAATGATTGCAATTCATTAAAATCCTTTATGTATTAGACAACTACATCTAGGACACTGTGGGCAGGGTGATGCTGCTGGTTTCACTTTAGTACAATTGAGCCTTAATAGGTTCTAGCTCAGTTTTAAGCCTTAGTAAAATGAAATACAAACCCATCCATGTCACTGAAACTAATCTGGGAAAAGAGGACAACATGGCTGAACACTGCCCCGGAAAAAAATAAACAGTAACATATTGTAAATACATTTAGCAAAACTCTCTACCTTACTTAAGGTTCCAGTGTGATAACAAATGTAAACACTACTTGGATGTCAATAAGATAGATGGATAGAAAGATTGATCCAAACAGGGAAATCACAGTAGAAGTACATTTAAATGTAAATATATGTATATATATTTAAATGGAACATATCAATACTGATAATAAAAATGCATATATGTATACAAATATATGAATTGCAGATGGATAATAACATAAATGATTAGAATATATTTTCTCTTACTATACTAACCATCTTACTAGACTCCTGGTACTAGGATGAGTTAAATGCAGAGGCCACATTTCACTGTGTGTGCTGTGTGCTCTGCATGTGTGACCATTAAAGAGGGTTTCATCCCTCCGATTCTATCTTTAAAAAATTGTAGTACAAATTACAAGCTATCTTGGGAGTCACAGTGGCATCTATAGTCTAACTGTTCATTAAATGTCTCCAAACCTTGTAAAAAATACTCTTTGAACATGATATATATAATATTACCTCTTACTAAGTAAGTCAGTTTGTCAAATGCTAGACTGCAAGTCATCTCTCTAATCCATTAACTAAAATAAGGATTCTGAATATCTACACAATTACACCTTTAGCTTGTACTGAGGTCTGATTTGGGTTTTTTGGCTTGGTTTTTCGATGTGATCTTTCGATGAGTCGTTGAACTTTGTGTTGGAGGGCAGTTATAGCTTCCTAAATAAAGATGTATATTGTGGCTTAGTCTGTGTCTCCATCTCTCCTAGGTGACTGAATTCATTTTCACAATGGTAAAGTTTTAAAGATGAGTTTAGAAATCAATATGTTTGCTGCTGGGTGACTTTATACCATTTATTGAGCAAAAATTAAAGCAAACTGGTTTTGTTTGATAGCTTAATAGCTCCAGAGTTTTTAAATGGGCTTCAAGTCATTAAAATGTCACTCAACAACTGTAGGATGAAATCAAGCCATCAAAGTAGCAAAAAGATAGATAAGGGCAGATTTGTTTTTGTAAAGGAGCTATTAATCAAGCAACATACAACTTAACATGGAATAAGTCACACTTTCATCTCATGTGACAAAGTTCCCCAACTATGAGGATGATTTTTTCCGGCAGGAAAATGCTCCATGCCACACAGCCAGGTCAATCAAGGTGTGGATGGAGGACTACCAGATCAAGATCAAAGTCAACTTTAATGTCAATCTTTCAGTTTGTGTGTACAGACAGAGAGATCGAAATAACTTTTCCAACAATCCTGAATACAAAAATACAATTATACAATATACAGATTTGAATACAAATATGTATAAAATATGTATATCCTATATACACAATCAACAGACACATTTACACATATGCACACATTAAGATCAAAAACAAAACAATCAATATATACAAAATAACAGTCACTTCAATATCAATATATTTGGTGCAAGATTGTCCATAGAATGTGCATTTATTGCAAGATTGTCCATAGCAGCGTAAAAAAAAAAAAATGTCGTGCTTGATTTGAGTGTCTGAGTGTGTGTGGGGAGTTATAGTCCAGTGGGAGCAGGGGGGAAGGGAGGGGAGGGAGGGAAGAGAGTTTAGCCTGGTGGAAAAAACTCTCGACTTCAGGCTGCGGAACCTCCTACTTGAAGACAGGAGGGTGAAGAGGCAGTTGGAGGGATGGGTGGGGTCACCAGCGATGCTGAGTGCTAGCGGGTGATGCTGTTGTGTCATCCGCAAACTTGATGAAGTGGTTTGAGCTGTGGGTGGATGTGCAGTTGTGGGTCAGCAGGGTGAAGAGAAGGGGGCTGAGCAAACACCCTTGGGGGACCCCCGTACTGAGTATGATGGAGCCTGATGTGTTGTTGCCGACCCCTAAAGATTGGGGCTGGCAGTGAGGAAGTCCAGCAGCCAATTGCAGAGAAAGGGGCTGAGGCCCAGGTTTGTTAGCTTGCAAACCAGCTGCTGGGGGATGATAGTGTTGAACGCTGAGCTAAAGTCTATGAACAGCATCCTAATATACGAGTTTATAGTGTCCAGGTGGGTGAGGGCTGGGTGGAGAGCAGAGGAGATTGCATCCTCAGTGGACCGCTTCGCTCGATATGCAAACTGAAACGGGTCCAGCGAGGGGGGGAGGTTAGATTTGCTTCATGACTAGCCGCTCAAAGCACTTCATGATGGTGGAAGTCAGCGCTACGGGGCTTCATTGAAACAGGAAGGTGATGACTTCTTCGGTACAGGTATCATGGTGGTTACCTTGAAGCATGAGGGAACAAAAGCCTGGCTCAGGGAGATGTTGAAGATGTCTGTGAGGACATCTGTGAGCTCAGCGGCACAGTCCTTTGGCACACGACCAGGAATGTTGTCAGGCCCAGAAGCTTTCTGGGTGTTAATCCTTAACAGTGTGCTCCTCACACTGCCTGGGGACAGACAGATAGCCTGGTCGTTGGGAGCAAAACGTAGCTGCTTGAATATCTGCACCTGGGTGGCAAAAAGTCATCTAACAGCATTCTGACAGACTGAAAAACGGATGCCAACATGCATGAAAGCTGTGATTGTAAATTAGGGTTATTCTACCAAATATATATAGAATTCCCAGCAAATGTCTGTATATATATATATATATAGTATCAACTTATTTTCTTTGAATTATGTTTATAGTTGCATCTGTTCATACATTACATCTTTAGTTACAGCACATGTCCATACTTTCTATGTATCTGTTTAAATATACATGCTCATACATCTATTTATATACATCTGTTAATAACACCTTCTCATACTTCAAAACATTACAGTACAAAGTATTCCATTTAATGTGCATATTGCAAAGAAAGAAAGCTTGAATAAAACTACGTTTGCCTATTATTCATTGTTGATAGTGATTAATAGTCTCTGCATTTAACATCAAATCAAAAGTTTAAA
Organism: Gymnodraco acuticeps; assembly: GCF_902827175.1. Classification (NCBI taxonomy): domain Eukaryota; kingdom Metazoa; phylum Chordata; class Actinopteri; order Perciformes; family Bathydraconidae; genus Gymnodraco; species Gymnodraco acuticeps. The sequence goes on from NW_022990311.1 coordinate 488,497, forward strand.
GTTTTTCTTTGGATTTAAATAAGGTGTGCTGCCCCTTTAAGGGAATAAGAGTGTTGGCTGTGCAGCACTGTTTGTCCATGTAGATTTGCTGTAGCTTCATTTAAATGGAAAAGTCTAAGAAGCAAATCAGCTTCCAAATCAGTGTTTCCCTTTTTTACTCTGTTGAACCTTCAATAACACATTGTTGTGAGTAATTGGTTATATTTGATTTAAATACTTACCTGGAATAGTTAGGAATAGAAAGCTGTAAAATAATCGCAATGCTAATCCAATTAGCTTGTCTGTGGATTTTTCAATGTTAAGTTAGCATTTTGCTAACTGTTAGCCTCTCTATGGCGTTTTCAATGTTAAGTTAGCTGTAGTATGTAATGCACTGTAATATCACAAATCTTTTTATATTTATGTCATTTACCTAATTAATTATTAATGATTAATTGCTTGTTATTGTGACAACACGAGTCAAACTCACCAAAATCATACATTTGTGTTTTTAATTCTGTATTTCATTAAAGACACTAAGCTAAGGAGCCAAGTGCTACCAGCTAATCAAACAGCTAGTCCCCTTGGAAGATGGCTGCTTTCACATGTGCAGTTCAGCCAAGTGTGTATGGAGAATGGAATGTGTGGGATGCTGTACCTGCTTTGGCCAGTAGAGGCCGATACTGAGTTACCTCCTGTTAGCACACTTATACACACTGAGTCAGTACAAGTGATTTTCGGGGACAACCCTGAAACCTTCACAGGGCATAGTTCTGACACACACACACACACACACACACACACACACACACACACACACACACACACACACACACACACACACACACACACACACACACACACACATCCAATGTCACTATTCCCATGACTGCCCCACCACCCACCCCCCTATCACACATGGTCGCACACACACACATTATCCATGAGCCATTTCACATAACTGAATCAAGCCGAGGGATGTGAGACTTCCTACTTGTTGTTAGTGAGTGTGTGTGTGTGTGTGTGTGTGTGTGTGTGTGTGTGTGTGTGTGTGTGTGTGTGTGTGTGTGTGTGTGTGTGTGTGTGTGTGTGTGTGAACCCCCTGATTCTATGTGAATGAGGCCATTAAAGTGCTGCTTTTCTTTCTGTTTTCTGTCATCCCTCTCAGACAAACCTGAATACCCCCCTACACAAACACACTTATTCACATTTACATGTACATAGACTCCTGCATTGACTAACATTTAGTTTATTGGATTTTATTCTACATGTATTTAGTTTCTGCCACATAATCTGCACAATTGTATTTCTGTTTCATTTAGCACTCCTATTATTGCTTTAAATTGGTTTAATTGTTTTATGTGTTATATATATTTATGTTGCATTGTTGGAAGAGCCTGGGACTTCAGATTTCCATTGCCATATCTACAGTGTAGCTACTGTGCTAATGACAATGAAGCCTTTGAATCTTAAATCTTTCATTTAACCAGGCTTTGTGTTATTCTCTTGCAGCGCGGAAAAGGGTTTGCTAGCTCCTTTCGTGTGGACATACCGGAGACCGCGTGACTTTGCACAATCACTCCCCGATGACTGAGGCTACAGTAAAAGTGTTCAACCCATTTCGCCCTCCTCGCCCTCGACCCTCCTCACCCTGCAGCGAACATTGAAAATCACACTCGACTTCACACAAAATGAGAAACCAACACCCTGCTGGAATTCCTAAGAGCAATGCCGGGCTTTGGAGCACCCTACTCCAGGGTTTAGGAGACGGTGGTCCATGGGGAGGGGGAGAGGTGCTGATAGCCTTACATGGAGGAGCCTAATGTCTCAGCGGGACTGAGAAACGGACAGAGGAGGAAGGACAGCGATGGCGGAGAGATAAAACTGGACTCTGATCTCTCCGTCCTTTTCCAATCTGCGTGTGCCTGTTTACAGCACTGATGTATACATCTATGAGGAAAATAGAACCACTCCAAGATGACATGTGTACTGACAGACTAATCAAAGGAGAGCCACTCAGAAAACCGCCACTGAGCCCTTTAGGCGTTTGTACTCAAAGAGTGACGCCAAATTGTACAGGAGAATCGTTGTGCATTTCAAAATGCAATACCACTGTTTTAGATTTTTCTATTCTGTTCGTGTGGTCAGGTGTCTCTATTCAGATGTACTTCAAACTTTGTAAGAAAAGATTGTGAGCAGTATATCTTTTGATTTGTGTTTCTTTTTTCTGTCCTTTTCACTTTTTGGCTTTGTTTTTTCCTTCACATTGTAGGCTTGGACAAAGTTCCTACACTTTTCTGATTCTGAGGCGTCAAGTAGTTTCTATCATGTGTGAGAAGTGTTTACTGTACTCTTTTAAAGTTTCAAGCTGAATATAAAACTCTATATATAATTCTCTCTATATCTTCTTGTTCTGAAGGCGTGCTATCCATTTGCTGGGTTCCACATTCTGGTTCAGGTCTGACTCTTCTTGTGTTTTACCGGAGGGGGGGGGGGGGGGGGGGGGGAGGTTGCAGAGACACAGAACAGCCTTAGCAGATGTAAGCTCAAGTTCTCATTGTTTGACTTGTTTCATTTCTGTTTTCCACTTTGGGATATTGATACAGATCATGTCTATAAATAAAAATGAGGTAATCATTTAGATTGAAAACCATGGTAATTTTGTGTCATTGTAACCAAAACGTTAAGAGTCAATTTATAAAGAAACACAACAAAAACAGGGCCAGATGCAAAAGTTATTGTACACAATTCAGTGGACTCGGGTATACACACACTTTTTTCTCACAAAAACACCAATATGCCAACAATAAACAGAAAAATTGTGAAAAGGACCGTCGTATGTGTTTTTATTTTGGTATTAGAGAAAGTCTGAGTTGACCTGGTTATTGGAATTCTATTTTCTTTTATTGTTCATGGGTCAACAGTCATGGCCTTATACCCCCGAACAAACGGGGGGTTTAAACCCAAAGCTTTAGATTCAGTGTCACAATTTGCTTTAAGTGAACTACTAATTACTTGGTAATTCCTCTGGGAAATGTAATTAGTGTACCAACAAGGACAGGTCATCAAAAGCTAAATGTATGCCACTCCTGCTTTAAAATGTAAAAAATTACACAGTAGTTCTCTGGACCACTGTAGGCACTCGAAAGAACATGAAGGGCAACAGAAACAATACATAATGCACATAATGCAGCTTGTGCTCTTGGCACATTACCAAATGTGTTTATAGGGATTTAAATGAGCTGCTAATCAATTTTCAGATAACATCAGTAGTAGAGGTGGAAGACGTATGCAGACATGTTAAGTTTCTCTCAATTGCTTGCACTGATTAACTCTCAATAACAATTAAATCTGTGCAGGAATAATAATAATACATTTTACAGGTGCTCAAAGCGCTTTACAATTACACATTACACATGTAAGAGTCATTATTGTGGACATTACCCAAGGACACAACGGCGGGTTTCGAACTAGTTCACTAACGCCCCTCGATCTGATGATCAACGCTCTAACCACTGCACCAAAACCGCGTACCGAATGAGTACAGTCGGTAGATATGAGGCATATTGTGCGCATGACAAACCACCGGGTGATGTTGCAGTGCTCTGCAGCGTTTACCTCTCCACAGAGACACACATATGGCAGACTTTTATTTATTACCGGCCCAGACAGTCTTTCGGGTTATGGCCGGCAAAGCTTTCAATGCTTTAAACCTTTAAACAAATTGATATTTTATTTGTAACCTTGCAGCAGGTTTTAGTTTTCCGTACAAGGTAGCATAAATACAAACTCTTAATTATCTCCATCAGGCACCAACGTGTATTGATTAAGCTAAGTGATGAAAGCCTTTCCGCAGATTAGTGTCAGCATGAAATGAGCACTTGTGATTACTTCCTCTAAAACATGACCCCAATGTGTTCCGATTTTAATTACAATTCAAGAAGAAAATAATCTTTGTTGTCCTTCACTGTCTCCTCTGTCCAGTGCACACAATCTGTAATCCACTCAGTCCTTTTTGCAGCAGCCGTGGAGATTTAGAGATGTTGTTGTTGTGTGTTTTTATCAGCCTGTAATCCGAGGTAGATTATGGTATCTACAGATGGTGATGAACCAATACCACATTGGAGTTCAGAAACACATGCTTAATCATCTGTAGACCTGTCTAATCTTCCAGTGCACACTGAATATTCATCGATTTGCTTGTCTGATAAAGCCTTTGACGGTTTCACACTATAAATATTACCAGCAAACAGAAAGGAAGGGGAGTAAAACGCATGTCTGTTCATAGAGAATCCCACTGTGATGTTAAATATAGGAAGTGAACAGTGGCAGGGTGAACTATGGGCCCTTTTGTTGCTGCGTAATGAGGCCACAGCTATCGGAGCAGCGCCGTTTAGATTGAGGACAAAAGTTGAGCGGAGAGCATGCATATAATCATATCTATTTTCCTGCTAAATGAAAGCTATTATATTTGACCTCCACTGGACACTAATCTCTTTCATAAACCAAAAAGTTTTAATTTCCACATGCATTTATGCACACCAGGATGGCTCCAAATGAGGAAAACCAATAGATTATAATGAAAAATTATTTAAGAACAAAAAAAGAGACTTACAATTCCCTAAACAAACAGGAGGATTTGGAGAGAGACGGACAGTAAAGGAGACCGTTTCTCTTTCTATTTCCGGTGAGTTGGGTAAGACAGAGTGTGGGGGGGGGGTGAATGTGATAGCGAGTTTCAAAGTCACTCACTTGACAAAGGCAAAGCGGATTATAGGAGGCTAAACTTTTTCATGTCGGAGCTCTCCTCTTTTGCAGATGCCGTCAGACACACAAAGAGTCATGGCGATGAATTCCCCTCGGTCAGTGTGGAGGGAAATAAAGCCTCAGGCGGGTGTCCATGGTCCGCATGAAGGTTGATTATGGGCTCCTCAGATGTGGATGAATGGGAGATGGACTTTGAACAAATCTCAAAGAAAAACAGGTCAGGATGGACACAGAGCAGCAAACTGTGATGCTGCTATAATGGCACATTCTGGAAAAATATAAGACTTTGGGAAATACAATATAAAGTTCCTCCTGAAATCCACTGTCATTGACTTACAAAAAATAAATGCAACACACACAGACACACACAAAAGATAAAAACTACAATCAATTACCATGGTTACACTATGTTTTATCAATTTTGCACATACATGATCAGGATGTGCAAAGGTGCAAAGAAAATGAGTGAAATGTCCGAATGAGGAGCAGAGAAAATGGAGAATGTACACATTATCATATGTATCAAATCACAAGGCAGTCAAACAGTGAGTTAGAAGACATCCCTGCAACAGAGCAGAATACGTTCTGAACATCCTGTCCGGCAGGGTCTCAGTCAGTAGGGGCTTGGACTGGGAGCCGTAGGGTCGCTGGTTCAAGTCCCCGAACAGACCGAAAAATGGAGCGTGGACTGGTACATGGAGTAAGGAACAATGCACCGGACAGAGATGATTGATTATCAGATTTGGTGCTGAAGACTTAATTGATGAGCGCCATGAGTGTGAGGAAGGCTGACCTTGCCCCCACCTGCTTTCTATTTTTTAAGTGTAGGGTAAATATATTCATTTTGAAATTGATTTCTTTGGATTATGTGTTATTTTCAAACATTTATCTAATAATTAATGTTAATTAATATTATTTAAAAATAATATTAAAGATAATATCAGTTCTCTTTTGTACTTGTACATGTTTATTACCTTTGCCGAATAAGTTAAAGTTAGTATTAAGCAAATAAAAAAACTTCCATAACTAGTAACACACACACACACACACACACACACACACACACACACACACACACACACACACACACACACACACACACACACACACACACACACACACACACACACACACACACACACACACACACACACACACACACACACACACACACACACACACACACACACACACACACACGTGTAATTTCCACTGGGAACAGGGGGGACCCCACTTTTCAAAATCCCGTTTGTCCCCCCCCCACTTTTCAAATGTGTTTATTATTTTAATTTTTTACGCAAACGGTCATGGTCATGGAGGAGCGTCTGTGTGTGTGTGGCACGAGCGCATCTTGTGAGAGAGAGAGAGACAAAGGGTGTTTCTCAATGTTGAGGAAGGCTCCTCCAGAGCCACTATTTCAAGGATGCTACATCATCGAGTCCCGCCAAAGGATTGTTTCAATTTCCAGGATCCTTGGAATTCTACCGAGGCCGGTGTCCTTCGTTGCGGGAAATTTTCGAGGCTGCACATGGTATCCTGGTCTTAAAATCCCCGCAATGCTTTGCGCATGGAACAATTTCCAAAACCTTTGGCGGAAATCGCGCTCCATTTAAGGCATATGACGCACACCTGCACACCTGTTAGCCTGTTCCACCAATCTTCGTTTTCCGAGGCTAGGAAGGATTCTTGCCTCACTTCTGAAGGACCTGACTCGGAGGGACATGTCCTACCAAGGAAGCGTCCTCGACATTGAGAAACACCCACTGACAAAGAGACTTACGGGGGTTGTTGTTAGCATCTGGTGCTAGCTGGGAGCTAACGGAGATTAGAAGCTGTTTCAACAATAAGGAGAGGGAGCTTCCTCTCCTGTCGGACTGAGAGGCTGAGATAACGTCAGCTCAGTGAGGTAAAGGACTCTCTGAGTGATTAGATTGTAAACTTTAGTCCAAGTTATCTCAGTGGGTCTCAAACGGTTTGGTCTTCTATGTAAACAAATATTTCCATCTATTTAAAATAGTTGTAAAAAATAAGTTAAAGGACACCTATCATGCTATATTTGAACAATATATTGTAGGGCCATACCTATATAAAGTATATAAATATAGTTTTTTTTTCAAAATACCAAAAATATCCTGCATTTTAGCCATGCCTCATTTCACTCTATTTGCTCTTTCCAGCGCTGTTTTTGCAGGGGGCTGATTCTGTGAGCTGCAGCTGACCACGCCCCCCTGCAGGAGAGGGGAGCGTGCTCTGAGATCAGCTGATAGGCTGCAGCGAGGAGAAAAAGAGGGGGAGAAAAAGAGATCTCCGTCCACCGTGAGAAGTAATGGGGCAGAAACCCTCCTTTTTACGCAGCGGTCCAGACATAGACATCAAACGGCGACACATATTCAGTTGGCAGTTACTTTGGCATTAGGGCAGGGATATCTAGATACTTTCCAAGGTTTGACATAATGAATTGTGCTACTTTTAAAGCAAGCAACGATGTTTTCAAATCTGTAATCAAAAAGCTCCTCAAAAACGCTATCGAAGCAGTTCCTGCCGTTGCTACGTTGGTTCAAACAGTAACAACGGATTATTTTTCTTAGCGGATGCATGTCAATTTAAATCAATACATACAACTATTTTTTAAATCAATAAAATCATTTTAGAAATCCATAAAAGCATTTCAATTAATATTGGGAGTCATGTCGTTACTTTGTCGAGAATGTGGTCATGTAATAAGCGGGATAATGTGCACATTGCATAATGTGCCTTCATGCCGATCTAGATCCCTCCGCTTCGCGCCGGGCTCCTGATCAGCCTGTCGGTGTTCTTTTCCCCATAATGACCGCGTCACTGCACATTATCCCTTACATATGATTATATAGAGTCATTATTCATTTGTTTTAAAGCAGGAGGCGCAAACGCTTGCCTCGGGGAGGGAGAAAAAGAGCCACAGCGGAGAATAAACAGAAGGGCAACCATGGCAACCATACAAGGTAAGTCTTCTTCGCTGCTTTTGTGGCAGACTACAGCGCCACTTACAGGCCTGGCATATGTACTACAGCGTCAGTAAAGTGTTCAAATCTGGATCAGTCTGAATCAGATCCGTCGCAGCCCCTTTTGTAAAAATTTGGGTATGGAGGAAAATAGAGGGTTGTGTTTTCTGACACTTGGTGAGTTCCCTGGGACACCGGGGACACATATTCATGTATAAAAGACGTGCAAAAGTGCATTTTGCATGATAGGTCCCCTTTAAGAAATCATTCCAATATAGGTCAGTACACAAATAAAAAACACAGTTTAAAAGGGGAGTGATTAGTAAAATATTCATAAATAAAAAGAAAGAATGCAGACTAGGTAAGATAAAGATAGGAGAGAGGAGTTTATCAAATATTTGTTATTGGTTGTGAGCATATTCTAATGGTTTTTTGATATTTAAATATATACAGTTACGTTTCATATGAGTGTTGAGAGCAGTATCTCTTAATGTTGCCCTCAAAGTGCACCAGATTGATGCATTTAACTTCTTCCAGGGGGGTGCATGCCCCCGGACCCCCCAAGAGGAGGTAAGTTCCACCCACAAATAAAACTGTTTCACATGGATAGTATACCACATATGTTTGCACACTCATTATATACACTACACATTTTTCTTTGATTTGTTACCACCATAGTCCCTAATATATTTGTAGAAAGGCAGGAAATGGAATTAAATCGAAACAATTATTCTTTGCGGAGGACCCCCTGTTTTGTGTCCCCCCCACTTCTCAAACCAAAGTTACACCCTTGCACACACACACAATTAGTAACAGATGACCACAGCAGTTGTAGCCCAGGACGCTGATATTATCTGCGGATCATTCCCATCCCTCCTCCCCATTCCCTCACTTTTTCAAAGAAAACACACACACACACACACACACACACACACACACACACACACACACACACACACACACACACACACACACACACACACACACACACACACACACACACACACACACACACACACACACACACACACACACACACACACACTCTCTCTCTCGGCTGACCCTGTGTGTTCCGGCTGTGTTCCGGCTGGCCCGGCTTGCCCCTATCTGCAATGAGTGTGGGGGTCGGGAGAGCAGTGCCACCCAGCATGTTGACTGCTCAGTGTCACAGTGATTATGCAAACACACACACACACACTCAGCAAACCACACCTTTTCACTTAACAAACTGTTACTGACATTTCTTTACACTGATGTTGTTCAGTTACTTTTCCAGTGAATAACGGAGCGTCCACACTACAGCTTCAAAAAAAGCTTGGAGCTGGGCGTGTCTGAAGCTTGGGGATTTTATTCGAGCAACGCGACCAACAACCAATCACATGAATCTCCCGCCCCCGACATACAAAGCAAAAACCCCCGGGGATTTTATGCGAGCAATATATATATATATAAACTCCCCAAACAGGCGAAAACCTACCAGTTTCACCCACTGTCTCTGCCACCTCCCTCCATGCCTGGTTCCTCCGGTTTGTATCCCGGTAGGTGAAGAGGTTCTGGTCATACAAAACCGGGTGATTTGCTACGGCGATAAATAGTTTCTCTTCCATCTTTTTCTGAAATATAGAAATGAACGGCGGGATATCTCTCCCAGCTTAGACGCGGTTTGATTGGCTAGCGCTTGAGCTGTCAGATTTTCAGAAATGGGATTTGATTGGCTGGCGCTGGCTACTCCGGCGGAGACGGACCGCTATGCTACCCACAATTCAGTTCGGCGAAAAGCGAGGCAACGTGACGTCACCCCATTCAAAGTGAATGGGCAGACGCGTTGGAAACTGTTTTTGAAGCTGTCGACGCTGTACTGGACGCAGCGTAACTGTCAGGAGTGGGATTTTAACCCATGCCTGTTACAACAAAGCTCTGAGTGTTAGTGATGCTTGCTAATGTAAACACAGAGCATTTTACTTCCAAAACACGTTAAGCATTGTTTCTGCAGTGGGTGTAAAGCCAGCCCACATTTTAGTAATGTCGTCATGACCGCAGCAAATCTGCATCAGCTCCGTTGTTCCCCCGTTTTTAGAGATGTGGGTACGGAGGAAAAGAGAGAGGGTTTTATTTTCTGACACTTTGTGATTCTCCTTACACACCGGGGACACATATTTATGTATAAAATACATCAAAAAGTACATTTTGCATAATAGGGGACCTTTAGCGCAGCGCCTTGGACCTTTCCTCAATTCTGGAATTTTTCCAATCTAGTGATATGTCGCTTATTTGTGTTTTAAGTATTGTAAGTTCTTTGAAGTTCTCTAAATAATAAACTCCTAGATTAGCCTTGTGCTTGGTTGCATATTTGAGGCCACAAAGATCCTGCAGTGAATCAGTGTTTTTGGTGTTGGTCAGAAAGTCTGTTCACTCATAGTAACCGATACTTCTCTAGGAGAGCAAACCGAGCAGTGGCGGCTGGTGGAAAATATTTTTGGTGGGGCTTTTGATATAGTGAGTAAAACATTTTTTTTGGGAGAAATTACCCCTTAAATTAGGACTTCTGGTGATGTAATGGCGCGTTTCCAGTGCAGCGCGGAGCTCGCTTTAATGCTGCGTTCAGACCGGACGCGATGCGAATATTCGCTTCACTCTAAACGCTCCTCCTTCAAAATATTGCTGCTGGTTTATAAAGCACTGAATGGTTTACGCCCAAAATACATTTCTGACCTCCTGCTAAATTATGAACCATCCAGATCTCTCAGGTCTTCAGGGACTGGTCAGCTTTCTGTCCCCAGAGTCAGAACTAAACATGGTAAAGCAGCGTTCAGTTATTATGCTCCAAATATCTGGAACAAACTCCCAGAAACCTGCAGGTCCGCTACAACTCTGACTACTTTTAAATCCAGGCTGAAGACTTTTCTTTTTGTCGCTGCTTTTAATTGAACTATTCATATCTTAGACTGCACTGTAACTTTTATCCATGTACTTTTTTTCTTTTAATGTTTAATTGACTGCCATGTATTTTTTTCTTTTAATGTTTATTTTATTAGCTTTTCTTTTTAATGACTGATTTTAAATGCCATTTTCTTAATCTCTTTCATTTTTTGTAAAGCACTTTGAATTGCCTTGTGTTGAAAAGTGCTATATAAATAAACTTGCCTTGCCTTGCCTCCTATCGCATCGCTCTAGTCGCTCGAGTTTCACCGCGGCTGCCAGCTGTGTTTACTCGCATCATTCAAACAAGACGCGCTGGCTCGGGAGCTACAACAAAATGAACATATTTTACCGTGATTAAATTGTAATACACGTTTCTAAATTATGCCGACGTAACGACATACTGATACCGGTTAGTAAAAACCATGAATTAATGCTTTGACAAGTCTGCAGACAGACGGCAGGCGAAAAACCTTTTAGAATGCTTGTTTTCTGAATGGAGCTTGGCTAAGCTAACGTTATATATGTTCCGACCGTCCACACTCACAACAACGGCCTATACAGACATAAATAAACCAGCGACTGTATTCTCCATGACACAGACAGTCTGTGGTTTGTACTTGTTTAACTTGTGTCTAGTTTCTGAACAGATCGTATCTGTCCCCGGCTGTTTGAAGAGCAAGCATGGGAAACAAAAGATAGCATTTACCTGTTTGCATCGTTTGCATCCAGCTAGCCTCGTTGATACGTTTTGTCTTTTTCACGAGCTTGCTGTGATATATACAAATCAGGTTGGTCCGGTCCAAGGTCTTTAAGTATCAATTTATCTCCCAAACTTCTCCTTTGGAAAGGATTGGAGAGTAGCTCTTGCACGGAATTGGGTGCGGACCGAGGTCCGGCGACTCCACCTGCACACCATTCTAAATACTGCGTCACCTTGGTCACTCACGAGTCTAAAAAACAACTCACGTCACGTAAGCAACGTGGGCGCCAACGTGAGCGCCCTCGTGACCAAAATATTTGACGGCGCTGATTGGCTGAAATTATGTTTCGGCGGCACAGTTTACTATTGAGACTTTTGCAACGTGCTGGTTGCTGCTGTTTGGCTCGGGGGCTCCATGGGCAAGGCCAGGCAGGAAACATGTGACTTATCAGTAACTTTAGACATCGTAACACAATATTAAACGACATTTTATTGTAGATTATACATTTTACTGATACCAATTGTATGATATTTACCTTGTTCATTAAAAATAAAAATATAAAATATATATATTTTTTAAATATATATTTTTTTAATTTTTTTTTTTTAATTTAATGTTTTTTTTAATTTTTTTGTGGGAAGAGGTGGGGGGGCACCCCTAGCGCCCATATGGGCCGGCCGCCACTGAAACCGAGGACTGCAATCCTACTCTCAATCAGGTTCCACCGAGACTTGAACTCAGATCACTGGATTCAGCACTGCAGACTTCAACTGCAGCAACCCCAGTTTAAATCTACGTAAAACCTCATTTTCAGGTTCCAACAGGTCAGATGTCAAAACATGTGGTTTTTGAGAGAATTCTTACCAAGCCTTAAGCCAGCTACATATAGGAGTGCTGTATAGAATGACATGCTGAAAAAATCGACCATTAAAACTTGTGTCTGCTATGCTGTTAGAACCCGATATAGTAGTGTTAGTTCAGGTTTCTTAATTGTTCTGTTTAAAAAAAAAAACACAAAGGTTTGTGTTGGCCAGTGACAACCGACCACAGGTCGCTCTCTCCCCTGGGTCTCCACTTGTGTTGGAACTGCATTTCCGATTGCCAGTGTTTCTGTGTTTAAACCTGGCTTGACAAAGCAAGTTCAGACCACCCTACTTTTACCTTGAATATTTTTTATAAACAGGATCTGATCTGAACATGTCTGCATAAACCTGACAAACTAACACATGTTGGCGTTGTGACACACACTCAATGTGCAATGCTGGAGAAGCTCATTCTCTGTGGGAGAAAATAAGCAAATGTTGAATGTAATGTGCTCATTACTTTCAGAGTACTTGTAATGAATGTAAAACAAGCAGCAGTAATATACACGGTTGCGATTTCTGACAAACACACACACACACACACACACACACACACACACACACACACACACACACACAAAAGCCCTAATCTTTTTAACTGATACATATCTTGACACAACTCACATTCTTCTTTGTTTAGCCCCATATAAGCAGAGCAGTTAGCCATTATCAGGAGTCTGGAAAAGTAAAAACTGTGTAATGTGGGCTTGTGAGTATGAGGGAGTGACTGCAGCTCATATAACAGCATCTGTCTCTTCCAAAGACTCTGGAAGAGCCTTCCCCTGCCTCTGACCTTATGAAAGCAAATATACAATGTGGATAGGATAGAGTGGGGTAGATGAGCCAGTGGGTAAGTTGACCCACCCCCTTTATCCAGGGAACTGTGCACATTTGTTCATTTGTCATGTGACCATACACACACAAATGGTCATGAAGCACCCATCATTTCTATTTGGCTGTGATGGAGGTAAATGTGTTTTTTTTCACAATAAACCATGTTCTGCTTGTCAAAGTACATTTTCAACATGTCAGGTATAATTAGTGTTCTGTCAAAGCAAATGTATCCAGGTCTGAAAATATGTATCATACATGTTGGTTATTTAGCAAGGTGTGAGCTCATGTGAATCATTAGGTAAAGATTAGCATGAAGGACTAAACTAGACAGTTTTTATTCCAAAAAGTGTCTGTGGGTCAAAGTGAGCCAGTGGTTGACTTCGCCCCCATGATGCGCTGAAGTTCAGTCTCTGTAGTATAACATGGTATTTCAATGTAGTTTTGGAGAGAGCCACTGATGGAGAGGCTGGATAATTATGGGATTAGTTTTGTGTCACAAAGATAAAGCAACACTTTCTCAGAATCAAGCAAAACCAAGAGTTTAACCTGTTAAGCCCGAAGGTCCCCGCCGGCGGGGACCCTGGGTCTTCTTTTCACGATACTGTGTCTCAGGGGATCTTAATATTTAAGAACCTATTAATGTGTTATACCAGATTAACGGAAATAATCTCAGCTAACTGCCGATACAAACCATGTTTACCAAAACAAAACACAAGTATCACAAGAAGCATCTAAATTACCCCTGAGCGAAAAATGCTAACGGACATTGGCACAGAACTCAAGATAAAAGTACCCTTATTACTTATCATAGCTGGACATACAATATATCCGATTAAAGCTGAGACTCCATAGATTATGTAGGTATATAGTATCATCACTGAGTGATCCGGACTCGCGACAGGGGAAGCAAATACAGTCATCACAACACGTACCTTTACGAAGCTTCTAGGGAGATCGTCTCACAAGTAGCTGTCAATCTGATCAAAGTACGTGTTCAATGGCATTAAAATGAGAAAAAACACGGCTGAATCTGTTAATCCATAGGTTCTTAACGTCCATGTATAAAAAACTGATTGAATTTATAATCCATAATTCCATTTTTATGTAAAAATCGGAGAGTAAATGCTAGCTGTTAATGGTAGCCACCACAGCTAGCTGCTGCTTCCGGTCTCGGCGATTCAGCAGTCTCACACATACACATGACCAAATAAGGACTATGTGGGAGTTCCCCTCGATTCCATTGGCTCTGACTGCCAGAAAGAGATGTCACATGTCAAAATCGAGTAAGGGGGGCCAGAGATATGGAAAATCCACCCAAATGGCCCCAGAAGAGGTTTTTTTGTGCTAAATCTGTCTAAAAAGGTCAAATATCACTTGTTTTGCATCAATCTTGATACAGGGTACTTATTATATATTGTACTTTGGATTCCTAAAGCTTTGAGTCTACTAACCCATCATCCAAGGTTAGTTTTCACTATAAGTACAACATATTTTTTGGACGGACACTATAATTTACAGTTTTTTACCATGTTCAATCTGAATTTTCTTTAAAATAAAAAACATCTATATTGAATCTGACTTTTCTACATCCAACTCACAGGTTTATCATTACTTTGAGAAAAAAGATTATTAATTTAACCCTTTTAGAAGGGAAGATATGGTCATTTGTTCTGGGAATGTCATTTTCGAGCCTGAAACCTGAAAAACAGGCTTGGGGTTTAACAGGGAGAGAGAAAAAAAAAACTGAGTCAAGAAAAATATATTTAATTAAAAAATAAAACTATAAGTTGCAAACAAATCATTTGTGTAATCATGTAAACTATAAGTATTTTTTCTTTGTTTTAACATACTTTTGTTTGCAGTTCTCTTTGCTTCTTTCTTTTTTCTTTTGCTCTCGCTGCAGCTCTCTCATTCATTTTTTCCCCCGATTCTGACACAAACCTCCCAGGTGGCCGGGGCTTTCAGGGGTGCGTCCCCATTGGCTACTCAGTTTTTGAATGACA
Organism: Gymnodraco acuticeps; assembly: GCF_902827175.1. Lineage (NCBI taxonomy): Eukaryota > Metazoa > Chordata > Actinopteri > Perciformes > Bathydraconidae > Gymnodraco > Gymnodraco acuticeps. The sequence continues at coordinate 503,547 of NW_022990311.1, forward strand.
GCCCACTACACCACAGATCATACAGTGCAGGAAACTCCGGAGTCCACTCGGCCACGTTTGTGTTGGTGCCTCCTGGGGGGTTTTCATGAAAATATCGGACTTATCTTATGGATTGTTGTGTAGTTTATACTTTATTCCAACTTTAAATATTTTAATACCTGAACACACTGCTGCTGTCAAATAATTTCCCAATTTGGGATTGATAAAGTGTCTGTCTGTCTATTTATTTTATAGATGAAAAACACATCTATGTATTTTCAAGCTAAAGGTGATACACAATGTAAACTGTATACTGTTATTTCTTCAAAGACATGTTACATTTCAGAAGCATATATTGCTATGTTTAGGACAAACAATTAAAGACTGCTTTAATTTAACAAATTATACAATATAAAAGTGGCAGATTTGCTTTATTAAACAGACCAGACCTAGGCTGCATACCAACACAATTAGGAACATGCTCACATCTTGCTATGTTGGTCTGAAGAGCTGAAGCATTCATACACAATGGATAAAAACTGTGTTGTCTCATTCTATATCCTGTGAGAAAATGATATACATTTAGCATTAAAAACTCGACATACTATTCCTAGCCTGAGGAAGATATGAATAATCAACAGATTTGAATGGAATCTCTAACATTTTCATGTAGAATAAAGACAAAAGAGTGATTATACAAATTACATTTATTGAAATTTGAACCAGAAGATGAAGCTCAAAGAATGTTTTAAATAAAAGGACATAAAACAAAAAGGTGGATAATAATAAAATATATTAATGTATATGTAAAGACATGTGGTCAAATGAAATGACACTGAGCCAGTGATAACAGCAACGCCGTTATGTGATGACTTCCAAAGAGAAAAGCAAGCACACTCGGAATAAAGTATTGTTGTATTTTTTTTCAATGTTTTCGGTCTGTTTCCGTTATTTGTTAATGACGATGTGCTGTGAGATGTGAGACTGGAATTGCACAGGGGGAAATAACGTAGGCTATCTTTAGATGCGGATTTTGTTAAACTAATATGTTTTCGCTGTGGACCAACACTATACATTGACGGGGAAGGGGGTAGCAATAAAGATAACACCATTAAACAGTTACACAACATAACAGAAATAATATCGATAGCAGCGTCCCTAGCAACCACCTTGGTAACAATGAAAACGTTATGGACGCAATTTCCTGAAGTAATCTTCGTAATAACTAGCAAACTAAAGATCATGTACATCCACTGCACACATAATCTGAAATAACAACTCATATTTCTCGCATCAAATGACATCAAAACGCATTTTAATGGCCAAACTAACTTTAAAATAGGCATTTTCCATTGAGAATAAAACGAAGTTCGGCCATGTTTTGTTTTTCTTCAGGGAGAAATTTGAAGATCACGTGACGTCAAACAGAGCACATGGTGTAGTCCAAACGATAGTTGGGGATTCTGGGTAGTGTAGTGACTTCTGCCATCCTTTACTCCGAAAACATATTTGTTTCCCCGAATCGAAGGGGAAAAATACAAAAGCATTGCACACAATTTAAACCAATCAATGTTGTGTAATTAACAAGGATAATCTGGTGTTTTTTAGTCGATGAGTAGTGCAGATATCACTGTAAAATCAATCGACAGTAAGGGGAATACTTACTTCCGGGTGTACAATTCTCCGTTATCCAATGAGAATGGACGCTCACATTGCCTTTAAGGGCAGTCGACACAAACGAACGCCGTGCTTCCATGAGCGTCTATAGAAGCATATGGACATCCCGGAAAGCTGAAAATGGACGCTAAGGGCCCCCCCCTTGCGTTGAAAATGGACGCTAAGGCTCCCCCCCTTGCGTTGGAAAAAGCTGACAGGGGACTTGACATAACGTCAACATAGGCCGACCTGGGAGTGAGGATGTGTTGCTAGAATCCACTTCAAGACACTGGTACTTGCTTACCATGCTGCGAATGGATCTGGCCCTTCGTACATCCAGGACATGGTTAAACCGTACACCCCAGCGCGTGCACTACGCTCTGCATCAGCCAAACGACTCGCTGCGCCCTCGCTGCGAGGGGGACCCAAGTTCCCATCGGCGAAAACACGTGGGTTTGCTGTCCTGGCTCCAAGATGGTGGAATGAGCTCCCCATTGACATCAGGACGGCAGATAGCTTGCACATCTTCCGGCGCAAACTGAAAACTCATCTCTTTCGACTCCACTTCGAGCGTTAGAACTATTAACGAAGCACTTTTATACTAAATAAAGGACTGGCTTACCTAAAGCCAGTTGAGTAGCACTTGAAATGTTTGGCTCTATGAAACCTGATGTACTTATATGATTCTGTTTTCTTCAAGGTTGTGTCTTCCTGGTCGAATGTACTTATTGTAAGTCGCTTTGGACAAAAGCGTCAGCTAAATGCAATGTAATGTAATGTAAACTCAGTCTCCATTTATTTTCATATCAAATTAGCGTGTTAATAAAATAAGCTATCATAGCTTACTTACCATTTTTAGTAGCAGAGCTCAAAAACGGCAAATTTTCCCCTGAATTCCTGCCCTTATGTCTCGTAAAACATCCTGCATTAACGTTTTTAATTGTAATTTTCAGGCAAGGTTAAGCATAAATGTAGTAAAAAAACAACAACCTGCAAGTTGCTCTTTAAAGGTCCCATGACATGGCCATTTCTACTGATAATAATTCCATTGTTGAGGTCTACTAGAATATATTTACATTGTTCAATGTTCCAAAATCACATTGGGTTCTCATACAGCATCTCTGTATAGTATGTGTATTCACTCTCTGTCCTAAACGGCTTGTTGGAGTTTGCCTCCTGTCTCAACTCTGCACCTGGGTTCTAAGCAAGCTGTAAATCCATAGCCAGATGACTGACAGAAATAGATGACAGTCGCTGTCTTTATTGCATTTTAAGTCTATCAGCCCACACTAAGAGAGGAAACTATTATAGAAAGAACAATTGATGTGTCAGTCCCTATGTTTCATCCATCACTATCCAATGGGCTTATTAGTACTTCACTACAAGGGAAATCCTAATTCACCCCAGAGGTAAAGACGCGGCCGCTGACTGCTTTATTTCACATGAAAACTCCTATCCATACCTTTCCCATTCACCCGCTAACTCAGACACAAACACAGTGCCACACACACACACACACACACACACACACACACACACACACACACACACACACACACACACACACACACACACACACACACACACACACACACACACACACACACACACACACACACACACACACACACACCACACACACACACACACACACACACACACACACACACACACACACACACACACACACACACACACACACACACACACACACACACACACACACACACACACACACACACAATTGCAGGCCATCTGCAAGCATTCATCGAACTGGTGTAAAATAAGGTAATCAACTGCTCATTACTTCTTCATTATGAAGCGGAAACACACACTAAACACCTGAGCTTAGAGGCAGGCATTCTCCTTGACACACACACACACACACACACACACACACACACAGACACACACACACACACAGTCAGTCTGTCTCTCACTGTCATACGAATGAAGGGCTGATAGACACGGCTCAATCAGTAAGAAACTCAGTACACAACATGTTTCTGTTAAGTGTGCTCACAGTGCCAATCAGGCAGCATGGCGCGGCGCTTCACCCCCCCCCTGCCCACTGCTGCCCAGTCGGTACCCCCCTGCCCACTGCTGCTGTTAGGATTTATTTAGCCCCGAGACTAGGATAAACTGAAAAGAGTACAAGGAAGCTTATAAAAGTAACAGCATTTAATTAAACAAATTATGCGGCGATATACAATGAAATGTGCGAGTTGGTGGCTCCCCCCTGCCAGCTGTTGGTCCCGTTGGCGTTGGGACCATAGACTGTATATATACATGGATGTAGGGTCCGTGACGTAACCCATAGGATTCTGCAGAGTTGACGAGAAGCCCTTAGTAGGCGGAGTCGGCCACTAACATTACATTATTACATTGCATTTAGCTGACGCTTTTGTCCAAAGCGACTTACAATAAGTACATTCGACCAGGAAGACACAACCTTGAAGAAAACAGAATCATATAAGTACATCAGGTTTCATAGAGCTAAACATTTCAAGTGCTACTCAACTGGCTTTAGGTAATCCAGTCCTTTATTAGTATAAAAGTGCTTCGTTAATCGTTCTAACGCTCGAAGTGGAGTCGAAAGAGATGAGTTTTCAGTTTGCGCCGGAAGATGTGCAAGCTATCTGCCGTCCTGATGTCAATGGGGAGCTCATTCCACCATCTTGGAGCCAGGATAGCAAACCCACGTGTTTTCGCCGATGGGAACTTGGGTCCCCCTCGCAGCGAGGGCGCAACGAGTCGTTTGGCTGATGCAGAGCGTAGTGCCCGCGCTGGGGTGTACGGTTTAACCATGTCCTGGATGTAGGAAGGGCCAGATCCATTCGCAGCACGGTAAGCAAGTACCAGTGTCTTGAAGTGGATTCTAGCAGTTACCGGAAGCCAGTGAAGGGAGCGGAGGAGCGGAGTGGTGTGGGAGAATTTAGGAAGGTTGAAGACCAGACGAGCCGCTGCATTCTGGGTGAGCTGCAGAGGTCGGATGGCACATGCAGGTAGACCAGCCAGGAGGGAGTTGCAGTAGTCTAGGCGTGAGATGACGAGAGCCTGGACCAGAACCTGAGTCGCTTTCTGAGTCAGCTGGGGACGTATCTTCCTGATGTTGTAAAGCGTGTATCTGCAGCAGCGGGTTGTAGCAGCGATGTTTGCAGTGAAGGACAGGTTGTTATCTAGGGTCACACCCAGATTCCTTGCAGTCTGAGTCGGGGAAACAACTGAGGTGCCGATGTTAATTGTCAGGTCAAGAGTTGGACAATCTTTTCCCGGGAGGAAGAGCAGCTCAGTCTTGTCAAGGTTGAGCTTGAGGTGGTGAGCAGACATCCACTGAGAGATGTCAGCTAGACAAGCAGAGATGCGTGCGACGACCTGGGTCTCTGAGCGGGGAACTAACGGCTCGACAGTGACGTCAGAGTTCAACTCCCGCCTGCTCCAGCCTGATCCAAATAAGGGCAAAGAGGCGGAGCCGAGGCGGGACCTGCTTTCACCGAGCTGGAAGTTCCAGAGCTAGCTGAAGCTACCAAGCTAAGCTAACATGCTCCCCATCTGCCGTCGCATTTTACGTTTCTAAGGTAAGCGGACATGAAACTATTCAGCATAACTATCAATAATAATCTAAGTTATTGAGTATTTAGCATAATACTTCAGAATCTTACAATCCCTTAACGCAGTGGTTCTCAAAGTGGGGGGCGCAGAGGCATGCCAGGGGGGGCGCGAGAGACTAGGAGGAAAAATGGTTATTAAAAAAAAAATAATAAATCATAATTTGAAAAATTATTGATTCGAAAATAATATAATGCAGTACAGTACTATTACGTCTGGGTCTCTGTGTTTCATTAAAGCTCGACTCCGTGTGTGTGTGTGTGTGTGTGTGTGTGTGTGTGTGTGTGTGTGTGTGTGTGTGTGTGTGTGTGTGTGTGTGTGTGTGTGTGTGAAACGAGCCATTTTGTGTGCACGAGCGAGAGAGAGCGCACCGGTACTGGAGATCGTTGTTGTTAGCTTCTGGTGCTAGCGAGCTACGCTAACAGATATAAGGAGTTTTATCAACAACAAAGTGGAGGAGAGTCCTCTCCTGTCAGACTGAGAGACTCAGTGAGCTAAAGGACTCTGTCAGTGTTATCTCAAAGGGTCTCAAACGTTTTGGTCACCATTAATGTAAACAATTATTTCCGAGGCACACGTTTATATGATCATTATAGTTATACAAAAATAAGATAATAAATGAAAAACAGGTATGAAATACTATATGACAGTAAAAAAAGAATAACGTTTAAAAGGGTGATTTGTAAAATATCCATAAAGAAAAAGTAAATCTGTTTACAGTTCTGTTTCATATGGGTGCTGAGAGAGGTATCCATAGATCTCTTCATGTTGCTCTCAAAGTGCACCAGATTGATGCATTTAACTTCAATATTTAAAAATAAATCTTCCCGGGGAAGCTTGCCCCCGGACCCCCCTATGTGAGGTCCACACACCACCTGTAAAATTAGCACTTTACCCCTGCTTACACCTATATGCCGTGAGCTGATTATCGAGCCTTCATTGTAACAGTCGCGGGTACACTGTGTCTTTGCGTGGGGAGTGTTGCAGTAGAAAATTCCACTGTAGCGCCCGGTACATTAATGGGAAACCCTAAATGTTTGAGCACCCTCTATGAAACGTCAAGCTACCCCACAGCACCCCCAAAAGAAATCTCTTTTGCGCCGCCACTGAGCCTGACTATTTGTGTTGAGGGGGCCCGACTTTTTTTTTTCTCCAAAGGGGGGGCCTGACAGAAAAAGTTTGAGAACCACTGCCTTAACGTTTGTATGCAATTGTGCTAAATTCAACACTGGAATCAAGCAAATATTAATATGTTTGCATGACATTAGTTATTTATATTTTGCTATCACTTAACTATACGTTTAATACATTTAAGTCAAGCTAAGGTACATGTGATGGTAGCTAGTTAGTGCTCTTACCTGTGAGGCCTCCTTCAAACAGCATAATAACCAGACTGTATCATTAAAACTAAGCACCAGTTCTAGATCCTTGACTTTAGACAAACAATTCAAAAGACAACATGTATTTAAAGACCAATATGTATTTGAAGGTGCCTCTTAACCGGAGATATTAGTTATACAGTATTGACAATCTAAAAAAACTGAGCAACTCAACAATCAACTTTATATTTCTTATTGTCAAAGCATTTATTATTTTCATTTCCCCCCTCTCATATTCAGTGTGGACGGATTGAGACAGCGTGGTGTCCAGAGAGCTGCAGAGACTTCAGGGAGAAACCTCCGTGTGATGGACGTCCTGTCTGTTGGTTTGGAGAGGACTGAGGGTCTTTCCTCAGCGAGGAGGACCAGGCCTGATGGAGGAGCCCATGCTGGGCAAAGCTGATACCAACTGCACAGGCCTAGTCTGTCACTTTATTTGACTAAATGTGTTCACTTATACATTTAATAGGTTTACACCTTCTGTCTATATGTGCTTTTTATTTAAAACATTTGATTAACTTTTGGTTCACATTTCAATAAATTGTATTTGCACTCCTTTTGTCCATTATTCTTACTGAAAGTGTTAGATTACACATTCACATCTGACTGAAGATTTGCCCCATTTATTTGTGACGTTGCAAACTCTGTGGTACAAGGCACAAGTGATGTGAAACTCATAAAGTGAGGCAAATAGAAATAATCAGCTGATGGGGTGTAGATGTGGAAATAGGTGCATTCGATCAGCCGACTGTGTTTTCACAATAAAAGTAGTTTCTTAGTGAATGTCCTGTACTGGTCTTAAAATCTCATAACATCGGCTTTTAATGTTCCTCTTGGATGTTCTTCTTGACCCTCAGAGAAGGAGAAGATGTCGTGTCTTTCAGGCATGTCCTTTCCTAACAAAAATGACAGGAAACATAAAACATTATTGCAGAACAAGTGTGTTATTTATGAAAGCGGTGTGTTTGTGTGTTTAGGGGCTGTAGATATAATTATTTTGTAATTGTAATGTTCTTTTTTTTATTTCAACAGAGATACAAAGACAATCAGATTATGAATGAACAGAATGAAGTTCATCAACATTGAAATATATGTTATTATCAAAATAATATTTAACTGTTACAAAATGTAGTGCAACTGTAGAAGCTTGCTCTGTTGTCTCACTGAAAGAATAACTTTTACCACGTTTTTTACAGACAATATTGAGAGATAAATAGTAGCAGTTCTCACTATGTGTTAAATATCTTTGCCTTCAATACATTACATTAGAAAGCTGACAAAGTCATATTGCTTGTTAACATCTAAATGTAACCTTTTGCATGGAAAAACCCCTCAACTGAACTGATGTGTAGGTGATCTAGTATTTAGTATTGTTTAATGGAATGTATATCAGTGTATTAAAGTCAATACTTCATTCATTTAAACCAATATCTTTCTTGATTCTTTGTACAGTATGAAAAAAAGAGTATTTGTACCTGAGCTGAAGTTCACTGCTGTGAGGAGTCCAGTTCTGTCTCTCACTCTCTGGTCCAGCCTATCTGCATCACCAGGACACCTTAAACAAACAGATATATATATGTAAAGTACCATGTGTACAAACAATATAACTTATTATCTTCTGTTGAACATGTTGGATTGTGTATTGTTCGAGTCAGGGTCCTTTTTATTTTTACTGTAACTTTGGAAGTTGTGTTACCAATGCTTACTATTTATTTGATACCAATTTGGTAATGCAATTAATAAAAACAACAAGGTTTGGGTTCGTTCTTCAGATGACTGTGACGTTAACGTGTAAGCTCAATAATGAACTCCAGCTCAACCAACCATATTGTAATATCTAAGTAATCATCTTGAAATATGACATTAATAATTGTAATATACACACATCTTATTGTGAGGTTGATTTCACATACACTACTTCGACATTAGCTTGTCTACATACTTGAGCATAGCCAATTTAAATTAACCTTAGCGATGCATACAGTTCCTACCTACATAATAAAATATCTCTCTAAGTTACAAGGATGACCTTATTTTATCAACCTCAAACAGAAGCCGTTTGTTCTACAGTATTATCCCACTTAACGCTTAACACTTGTCTATTTCGTTTTAACCTTTATATATATACAGTCTATGGTTTTAACTTGGAGGCTACGATTAGCATCGTTAGCACCGATGTAGCTACCACTAGCTTACACGCTCACCCAAGCCTTAACATTCATTGAAGCTGATTAACATCATTAACACATAAATAAGTACTCGATGTTCACTTACCGCAAAACCGCATGCATGCACTGTCTGTTTCAACCGCAGAGCGAGTCACAATAGTCCGATATATAAGCATGAAGAACAAACAAACACGGCCGGCTTCAAGTTTTCAAGTTGTGTTTCCTGGATGAGCTGAGCAGGCAGAGTCCCTGTAGCTTCACGGAGCAGCTAGCAGAGAGACAAGAAGCTAACAGCAGCAGTCACTTTACAGAGCTGTCACTCAATGTGACCACGCCCTAATTTATGCAAAAACGTTAAGACCTAATATAAATAAAAGGGTCATGTTAGAAAACAATTCACTCACAGATCCATAATCATGAAGGTGGAATCTAAGTATATTCATAATAATATGTATTGCATCCATGGGTAGAAACATGTTTTTTTATGCTGTAAAGTTGGGCATTTTAACATGGGGGTCTATGGAAATTGCTCCTTTCTGCAGTCAGTCCCTATCGGCCAATATATGAACTGCAGTGTGTGGCACTTCCGTATTGGCGTCCCGGCTCTTCCCCAGAGTTTGCCGCTTGGTTCAGTCTATGGTTGGGACCAGAGTTGGGTGTAATAATATTACTTTTGCCGGTAACGAGTAGTGTAACGCGTTACTTTTATAATTTAGTAATTACACTACAGTTACTAACATTGCCCCGCCACGCGTTACTTCGTTACTTTTATAAAATAATCACACTCACTGACAGACAAGAGGGGTTTCCGCCGCAGGTTTATATCGGTTTATATACATGTAGGCCTATGTAATATGCGCGACTTGCGAGACCACATCTCCACGTGCAGTGCTGCATAAACATGGCTGAGTCTTTTCATCTGTAAACTCCCTCAACAGGCCGCTCGCTCTCTTTTGTTGATCGCCCTCTCACGGGTGAACAGTTCAATGTCCCGCTTCATTGTAGGAATTCTGCCATGTCTCTACCACTTTAGTTTGACCATCTCTGTTACTAAGTTATGGAATACTAAATAAATAAATAATTAGATACCTTACCGTTACTGCGCTCATAAAGAATGATAAGAATAATGCGTCTTGAACTGGTTTCATTAATTAGTGTCTTGACGTTTCACAGATTGTTAGCTTGTTGTGGTAGGCTGGTAGCCTATTTTAGAGCATATAAAAAGAAAGACTTGTGTTATGTCTTCCTTAATGTGGCGTGCTTACACTGTAGGTGCGCCGCAGTCTGCGTGATCTGCCTGTAGGGAGGGGCGGGCCGGCCCGGCGAGTAAAGTAACGAGTAAAGTAACGAGTAAAGTAACGAGTAAAGTAACGAGTAAAGTAACGCGTTACTTTGTGTAGAGAGTAACGAAGTAGTGTAATATATTACTTTTTTTTAAAGTAATATGTAATATGTAATATATTACTTTTTTTTAGTAACGACCCCATCTCTGGTTGGGACGCTGGGTGGAAAAGAGATTGAGACCCAATCCCAAACCACTCCCTCGACCCTACCCCTCCGTGACGGAGTGAACTCCGTCTGTAGCCACACTCGCAGCTCAACGAGGCTCCCTCCTGTCAGATGGAGGGAGTAAATACAGCAGCAAGCTTTGGGACGGCCTCCCCTCTCCGGCAGAAACAGGAAATGCCGTAACTGTATCTAACAACGGTTTCAAATCAGCATCTCTTTGACAAAAAATGTTAATTAATAACTCAAATAAAACTCCAAACATCTTTCATTGTGTTTTGCAACAGTCTGTAAATATACACAACTTTATAATAAAATGCACACATTTACCTTTTTCTAGACTAAACACAGGTATGATCCTAAGTTAAAACATATGAGGTTATCATGAGGTTGCTAACATCACAGTTTATCAGTGGATGTTTGCTGGAACTACTTGTAAACAGCGTGTTTCCTGACGGACACACACAGCGTGACTCCGGTCAGGTAGAGACAGGTCTCAAGTCAGCACCGATGCAGACTCGCTGTTTGAGGGCTTGATAGCCCATTCCCCCTCCACACCACTCCACACTCGTTGCTTTGGAACAGCCCTTAATATGGCGGACCCTCCGCGTGAACGCGCAAACGGAGGGGTAGGGTGTAGGGGGCGGTTTGGGAATGGGCCTTATTCTCCCTGTCCATCACGGATTATCAACTGTAATCTTCTCCTATTGGCCGGCGTCGACGGGGGCGGGTCCGAGGCAATCCCTGTCGTTTTTCTGGTGTTAATTACAGCATTCTAATGTCTGTGGTTATTTAAACATTCCCTAATAACAATGAGTGTTAAAGACTGTGTGTTTAGTGTACAACACCACATGTCATTTCACCTTCAATTCACGGTTTCACATCGTAGTATTAGCCACATACTAATGCTAACCGGAAATGAAGGATTTTCATAATAAAAGTTTTACGTTTAAAGGGTTGTGAACTTCCGTTTTTTCAGAATAAAACAGCTTTAATTATAAGAATATATTTAATCTAAATTAGGCCATATAAACATTGATTTTAATTTCTTACACTGCCCAGTCGGTACCCCTCTGCCCACTGCTGGCCAGTTACCCCCCTCCCCACTGCTGGCCAGGCGTTACCCACCGGTTGCCGCAGGAAACAGAGGCCCAGTCATTTCCTTAAAATAGGGGATGCTTTGATTAATGTTTCAACAAACATTAATCAAAACAGGAATAAAAAAGTCTGTTCTGGCAAATATTTGTCTGTGTGTCTGTCTGATTGTTTGTCCTTCGACTTTCTCGACGACAGTACATTCAAACACTTTACATTTAAAGAATGGAGCTCTATGGCACAGAGAAGGAATTAGACACACACACTAGATACACACATTAACGGTTGGTTTTGCTCTGCACATTGCTGATAATACAAAATATATATATTCATATTTTTCAACCCTTTATGCTCATTAAAACAGACTGATTAGTGGCAATGATTTCCAATCCTTTTGTTACACTGAAACAGTGGTGTGAATGTAATTTATTTGTAAAGATAGTGTTGTTATAAACATTGCATTGTCTCTGTGAAGATTACATCATAAATTGGCCAGCTATGGAGCCATTAGATACATCACAGAGGAAGCAATCTGCACTCCATTTACTGATGTTGTTTAGTTGTTTGTATTTTGAACTACAATGTAACATTTTCATGGTAAAGAAAATGTTCTATTTTTATCAAATCAATTTGTTTATCCTAGCAAAATATCTGATACACAGGAGATAATGCATTTGAAAGAGTCCATGTAAACCCTAAACAACATGAACTGTCTGTCCTCTAGTAAAGTCTTTGCACCAAAAAGATCAAAGTCCATATCTTCTTAAGCAGTCACAGTTACTGTCAAGTCTGAAAACAATTTGCCTTCAACAGATTTGTATACAAGTCATTTTCCATTTCAGTAACTCTGAAAGCAGCAGTGTTCTCTGCAGCCCTGCGTGAGGCGCCCGCTCAAATACTCGTTTGGCCATTTTTTTAAGGCAGCTCATGGAATATGAGTCAAAGGATGAAAATGAGAGTCAATTATTCCCTGTCTTCTCTGTTTAACCCTGGTTTACTTTGACCACATTAGTGATCAATAGGAAGCGGGAACATAATCCTCTCGGCTGTATTTGTTTACCTCCTTCGCATCAGCCTTAATAAATATGTGATCATTCTGAGATGCTGGAGAGCTCAAATCCAATTACCCTCTCTTCCTTTTAGTGCTTTCAATGGAAGCGTGTGTGTGTGTGTGTGTGTGTGTGTGTGTGTGTGTGTGTGTGTGTGTGTGTGTGTGTGTAAGTGTGTGTGAGAGAGTGTGTGTGTATGTATGTGTGTGTGAGAGTGAGTGTGTGTGAGAGTGTGTGTGTGTGTTTATGTATGTGTGCTACTGCTACTGTAGTAAGAAGACATCGTGTTCCTTGTTGTTGCAAATACCCCAGCAAGGCTAACTATTACTCCTTATCAGAGATGGGGTCGTTGCTAATTTTTTAAAATATATTACATATTACTTAATATATTGCACTACTTCGTTGCTCTCGGTGTTGGGGAAGTTACTTTTAAAAAGTAGTGTTTGCTCGTTACTCGTTACTTCTTTAAAAAAGTAATCCCTTACTTTACTTAGTTACCCTCCAAGGAAAGTAACTGTTTACGTTACTCGTTACTTTTACGTTACTTTTATGTTGCTCGACTTTGGGCAGAACCCCATCTCTGTTCCTAAATGTGTAGGCTTACATGAAGTTCTACTATGGAGGACATAACAGATATGTCTTTTGTGCTCTTTATTATAAAAAAAAATGCCACAGAGCACTTAACAAAAACATTGGGCTATAGGCGTCAACACCACCACTAAACAATAATATCAAACAATATCAATATAAGATCATAATCATTAAGGGTTACAGGCTAGCCCCAAAATAGGTGCAAAGCTAGTGCAAATCATATCAATAGGCTACTAAATAGGCTTGGACTCGAAATATCATCATTTCCCCGGGGATCTTGAGCTACTAGCTTCATGCTAGCATGTTTTCCTTTTAAATGCTTGGTGAGGTTGGCAGTTAAACGGCAGTGGACACAAGTTTCTGGCCAGGGCACAACGTACACTTTACACTCACATTTTTCCCCTTAGTTTCAACAAGTTCGAAGTAATGGGAATACCTCCATCCCTCGAATGTTAGCGTTGGCTGCGCCTGCTTCTCGCTTGCCATCACTGCTCTTCAGTCTTCATGCCACCACCAGCGGCCAGCCTCTATCACGTACAGTGTGGAATGAGAGCTCGTGCCTAGTGCGTAATGTTAGAAATTAAAATCAATGTTTTTATAGCATAATGTACCTTAAACATACCGTCAGTTTAAATGCTATTTTATTCTGGAAAAAAACGGAAGTTCTCAATACCAAGCTTTTATTCTGAAAATCCTTCATGACGACATCCGGGACTACCGTCCATTAGTATCATTAAAGTGGCTATTGACGCCGTTAACATGTATTACATATAAAGTTATGACAGAGATAAGGAGGAGAAAAGGCATGTGGAAGTAAGCAATGAATGTAAAATGTCGAAATCCTCTGTTTAACGCAATATCGGACACGAACGAGGGGGAAAGTCCCCTACGGCACTACAGCTCACAGAGAGGAGGAGCGAACAGCCAGCAAGCGGGAAAGACGAAGGCTTGTGGTCTCTCATCGGCACGGCCAGCACCTGGGAGAGGAGAGGAAGCTGCAGCCTTTCTCTCCTGACTGAACAATATCCTGTTTGTCACATTACCGCGCCATATTTTTAATTAAAGTACAATTGTAACCTTCTCAGAGACTCCATTTAGTCCCCTTTTTAAGCTTCTCTCCTGGACGCGAGAAAAACGATCACGGTTTACAGTAAGCACACAGCTGAGTAGGCAGTGTCACTGTCACTCGTCCTTGGGAAAAGTAGAAGAAACTACGTTACGTTACCAAATGTTCCGTAGTAGCGCGTTACACTACTTTTTACCCGGCAAAAGTAGTTACCAACACTGGTTGCTCTCTACATAAAGTAACTCGTTACTTTACTCGTTACTTTACTCGCCGAGCACGTACGAACTGCGCATGCGTGAGTGGCAATAACTCTCCTTACCAGCAGGCGGCGTTAGTGTGTATTCGTCATTCAAAACAGGCAACAAGCGGAAGACAGAGAAGAACAGACTACGTGATATAAACAAACAACAAATAGCGTGTGCGGTAGCTTCACCTTAGCATGTGTTCTTTGCAGGTGCTTGTTGAGGTTTGACGTGGTGTTTCCAGCAGTGGATAACAGCTTCTGGCCTGGACACAGTTTGCACCTCACCGTCACATTCCTGTCTATTCTTCGGACGAACTCAAAATAATGGGCATACCTCCACCCCTCGAAAGTTATCGCTGACTCAGCCATGTTTATGCAGCACTGCACGTGGAGATGTGGACGTGCAAGTCGCGCAGATTACGTAAACCTGCGGCGGAAACCCCTCTTGTCTGTCAGTGTGATTATGACTGATTTTAGTAAGTAACGAAGTAACGCGTGTCGGGGCAATGTTAGTAACTGTAGTGTGATTACTGAATTATAAAAGTAGCGCGTTACACTACTCCGTTACCGACAAAAGTAATAGTATTACAGTAACGCGTTACACCCAACTCGGCTCCTTATAAAAGATTAATTGAACTGATCATTAATTCAACCTCAAGGCTAACGCTGGTCTGCAGTGAGAGCCTCTTGATGTTACTATTTCACTCCCCCTTTCTTTTTCTGGATTTATGAATTAGACAAAAACCAGTGAGTGAGTGTCTGTGTGTGTGTATGTGTAAGACGACCTAGGGACGGTACAAAGGTATGAAGGATGTGAGTTGTGGTCAGAGAAGAGAGAGGTTGAAGGGAGGTTAGTGCCCCTTTTTAACTTATGTTGATCCAGTCCTCTCTCTGTCAGAGCTTTATTTTCCTCATGAAAAATCAGCCAGTTGTTATTCACTTACTGCAGGGGCCCGGGTGAAATGCAACCTGTCTTCCCCTCTCTGTCCCCCGTTCACCTCTATCTCTCTGTGTATATATAGTGAAGCCCTTTAGAAAGGCAATGTTGGTCCTGTGTCATAAAAGTTTAGTATTCCCTCAGTGTAGGCCGTTAAAGAGGCCCTATGATGCTTTTGGTGATTTTCCCTCTCCTGTATATGTTCTACTATTTTGTGTGGTCTACAAAAGCAAACATCTCTCCCACACAATGCACCCCCCCCCCCTCAAACCTCTATACTCTGTTTTGCTGGTTAAATACTGACACATATTCAGAACTTCAGACCTAAACTGGCTTTAAGAATGGCATCTCAAATCCAGATCTGACAGTTGGTTATACCTCAAAATATTGGATGACGTTTTACAGACATCAATAGACCTGTTTGACACCTGACTTTTCATGAAGAACCATCACGAGGTTGACATTTGTCATTCTAAGTGAAATGCTTCCAATCTAATTTAGTACACATACCATGTTTTTATGGGAACATTTATTAACCAGCTCAAAAAACAGAAATTGGGAATAGAGATGGTTTGGTTTTGATTTAAAAATGAAATATATTCAGCCCTAACCTCAATACTTTCCACACATTTCCTTAGGTTGAGAGTGCAGCCTCATCCACATGATGTTTTATGAACACGTCTCTGGAAATATAATTCATTTGAAGTATTTCTTCTTTCAGTGAGCGAGGAGTTACACAATGGCTTTCTGTCCATGTGTCTGTAAACGCCAACATGTTAATGAATGTTTAATTCGAAAAGTTTCTCCGCTCTTAGCTTGTGGGTTAATTTAGACGACTGATTTTTCTCTGCAAAGTGCAATTATTCCAAGAAAGAAAAAAGATCCATCTGTGAGGGCTGATTCGGGGTCTGAAAGCTGGGTTTTGTTGCAGATCAATGGTAGTAGGGTGGATTTATTTTAGTAGCTTGAACATAATTGTATTGTCTGAGAGAACCAAAGAGGACTTGCACACACACTGCACCCCTCCCACTATCTGCGCAAACAAACATACACAAAAATACTTGTATTGCTTTTCTCTGGGAGGACCTTTCATTGTCTGCTTTCACTTCTGAAGCCAATAAGCAACCACAGCCTGAGGCAATCATCACTCACATTCTCATAAACTTTTTGTTTGTTGTATTTATCTAGAACTCAGCTTGCCAGCTGATACGATAATAACTATTTGTGTGCACTGACAGACAGTTGTTGTGCGACTGTATCTTCTCAGATGGACGTTGGTAGATGACATATGTAGTGGGGTGAAGCTGGTGACTATGAGGGGCCGTACAGGCCGTAATTCATACTTGTCCTCTCACACACATACATTCTCCTTTTACATAAATATATTTTCACTCTCACACACATACATTCTCCTTTTACATACATACATTTTCACTCTCACACACCCCCCCCGCTCGACCTTCTGAGCCAATCACAGCGCGATAATGACCTTCCGTTTCAACTATACTACTTCCGTTTCCACTATACTTTCTCTCACACATACATACATTCTTCTCTTGCATACATATATTGTCTTCAGACATGCATATATTATTTATAATATTAAATGTAAACATTGAATGAATGTGCATGAGAGCAACATTTATAAAAATGAGCGTTCAAATATATGAATATGAGATCAAAATGAGTGTGTGAGTGAAAAATGTATAAATATGTGAGTGACAATGTATGAATGTGTCCATTGAAATATGATAATATGAGAGCAGAATGTGTGAGTGTAAATATATATATGTGTGTGAGAGTGAAAATGTAAGTAAGTAAAAGGAGAATGTATATGTGTGAGAGTGAAAATATATGTATGTAAAAGGAGAATGTATGTGTGTGAGAGGACCAGTATGAACTAGAGAATGCAATTCCTGAAGAAATTGCTAGTGGGAAAATCTGACGCTAAACTGTTATGCTGAAATGTAATGTGTAAGAAGAAAGTGAAGAATTTAGATTGAAATGATACATGGACACTGGGGGCTTGAATGTGTGATGAGAGAAGAAAAGAAAGTAAAAAGGCTTGGAAAAGCAGCAGAATATTTGAACTGCAAACTTCTGAACTAACTTGATGGCGAATGATCTGTCGCCATGGCAACGACATTTGATGACACCCCATAATACGCTTAGATGCGTTGATGGCTGCATCGTTACCAAACCTGTGAAGTTTTGGGGCGTTTGGAGCAGTTTCACTGAAGTTATGAGAAAACCGTGTTTCATGGCGAGCATTGTGTTGCCATGGCAACGGCATTTGAAGAAATCTCAAAACTGTCCCGTAGATGTCTTCACGGCCGGACTGTTAGACATCGGAAGTTTGAGCACTTTTTGAACATTTTCATAGGAGTTATAGCTAGGCTACATCATGTTTTATGGTGAGGGATGCGTTTCCATGGAAACGGCATATGGTGAGATCTCAGATTTGGCGTAGAGCTGTTGAGGCATGGACCGGTGATATCCAAGTGAAGATTGGGGGACGATTGGACTGTGTCGATTGGACTTACAGCCACATCGTGTTTCATGGCGAGTGGTCTGTCGCCATGGCAACGGCATTTGATGACACCCCATATTACGCTTAGATGCGTTGATGGCTGCATGGAGTATTTTCACTGAAGTTATGAGAAAACCGTGTTTCAAGGCGAGCATTGTGTTGCCATGGCAACGGCATTTGAAGAAATCTCAAAACTGTCCCGTAGATCAGGGGTTCCCAACCCCGGTAGTGTTACTACCGGGCCGCGAAATAGCTTTGAGTTTATCGTAATATTTGCAGAATTATAAATATATAAAAATGTTGTATAATTTTCGCACCTATACCAGTCATATTATTTCATCCAGTAGCCTAGTTAATCTTTCACCAGAAAACCGTTGAAAATGGCTTTTATGATGTTCCGAGGGATTCAGCGGCTCAGATAAGGTCTCAGCCTCTCGTGCGCACGAGAAAGTTACCGGTGCGCCAAGTAGGAAGAGGAGCGCACAGGAGACAACCGTTTCATTGCAGACTGTTATGTTTATGTGGGGAAATGGCAGTGCATACTTGAGATATATTTCAAACTCAGACTTCATTTTAAGGATTATGTCGGCCAGGGGTGTATAGATATTTGTTTAAGCACCGGATTGGCAAAACAGGAGAGTAAACCAGTCTGCCTTGATCTATGAATTCATGTCCGGACTCTCACGGTATCTGCTGCACACAGCTGTTTTATAGAAGGAAAACCTCCTTCGCTTCATGAAATGGCTGCAGCATCAGGAGGCAGCGGGACGTGGAACTCCGCCTCTGAGAAGTGCAGCACCAGCGCGCCGAGAGCTGTGCCTTTTTACGCACCACCTTCGCTGTGTTTACCTTCATCAGAACAGCTTAAGAGTGACTGCAGGCCGCTACGTGTTAACCACACATACCTCTACACACATCGAACTGCCGATTACTCCCCCTTTTATTAGTTTTATGAAGGAGATGTCCAGTCACCAAGGCGCATGGTGTGTGTGTGTGTGTGTGTGTGTGTGTGTGTGTGTGTGTGTGTGTGTGTGTGTGTGTGTGTGTGTGTGTGTGTGTGTGTGTGTGTGTGTGTGTGCTCAGCTCAGCTCTTTGTGTTCGGTGTGTTTGTTTCTGTCCGACACCGGCATTTGTTTTCAAATGACCATGAACAGTAATTTACACACATCTGACTAACTCCATAGGTAGCCTATATGCGGGTGTTCCCAAAATAAATCTGTTTAATCTTAATCTCGATGTAGTGCTAAATGCTGTCGGACGTGCACCGGAACGAACGTCACTATCATAACATCTTCTGAAAACAAATGCCAGTGTCACACACACACACACACACACACACACACACACACACACACACACACACACACACACACACACACACACACACACACACACACACACACACACACACACACACACACACACACACACACACACACACACACACACACACACACACACACACACACACACACACACACACACACACACAGGCGACCGACATCTCCTTCATAATGCGCCTTCTCCTCGTTTTCCCAGCATTCACTGGATTATCCGTAAATCATCCAAACAAAACCAAAACGTTGATTTATCTGTTTTCCCGTTTTGGTTTAAAAACTGAATAACGTCGGTTTTTTTGGTTTTCCGTTTTTCGGAAAAACCAAAAAACGACACCGGTTCTTTTTTAAACGTTGTTAATATGTTTTGGATGCATATTGTTCTAGTATTTGTTCAGGCTGTTACATACAATTAGCCTCTGTTGCT
This sequence comes from Gymnodraco acuticeps, assembly GCF_902827175.1. NCBI lineage: Eukaryota > Metazoa > Chordata > Actinopteri > Perciformes > Bathydraconidae > Gymnodraco > Gymnodraco acuticeps. The sequence continues at coordinate 523,120 of NW_022990311.1, forward strand.
ACCTGCTGGTGGTGAGTATAGTGTTGGTCCACAGCACAAACATATTAGTTTAACAAAATTCGCATCTAAAATTGTGGCATACGTTATTTTCCCCTGTGCAATTCCAGTCTCACATCTCACATCACATCGTCATTAACAAATACCGGAAACAGACCGAAAACATTTTTTTAAAATAAAATAATACTTTATTCCGAGTGTGCTTGATTTTCTCTTTGAAAGTCATCACATAACGGCATTGTAATACATGGTTCGGCTGCATTAAATATTACATATCTGCCGTAGTTCTGTATTTATAGAGCCCTGATGAGAAGACTTCTAGACAAACATGAGGAACTGAAAACGTGACGTGGATCATAAATATATCAGCAGTTAAACAACATCTTACATTTCTCTTCACACAATACGTCTCCTTGCAGTATCAACACTAATTCGGCTGACTTTTATATTTGATCCAATTGGTAGATAGGCTGTATTTACACCATAAAGGTGCACAGCTGATATAAAGGGACACCTAGTGGTTAAAGCATGTTATTGAATTTCATTATTTGTATTATTAGATATTAATAGGATCCCTATAAAGTATATTCATTACTCGTTATTCTCTACTAATAGTTAATTAAAGACTGTATATAATGACTATTTTGCACATCCCTTTCAAGATTTCAAGATTTTCTAAGGTTTATTGACATATCATATTGACTACACAACTATGGTGTAGTTCTGCATTGAATGAAAAACTTGGGTCGCAGGTTCCTCAATAGTGCATTACAAGACATCTATCAATATTTGTGCATACCTCCAGCAATGTTAAGAATGTTGAAGCACTTATTTTAACTGATATTATACATAATGTATTATACTCTTATAAGATGTATGTAGATATTTCATCTCCGGCCTTGTCAGGTATTTAACAATCAATAAATAAAGAACACAGAATTATTAAATATAAAACACAGAATGTGTGTGATTATACTAAATGATTTACAAATAAACACCACTGCATATTTACAACTGTTACACATGCTGATTTAACGCAAATGTTTCCAACTTGGGATCAATAAAGTATATCTTATCTTAAGCTGATCGATGGCTATACTGCCATATTTGCAAAATTTGCCTCTGAACCTTGACAAGTGCATGTTTCAGGCTTATCAATTAATGTAATGTAATGTTATCAATTAACAACAGGAGGGGTCACAAACATAAGACCAGCTGTTAAATAAAGCTCTTCTGACCTTAGCTGGCATGTGGGTATATATTATGGGCATTGCCATTATGGGCACAAGCAATTTTCACCCATTTATTAATTATATGTTTTAAATGTGAGTGTTTCCTATCCCCTAAACCTCCAGGGATGTACACAGTTTAATACTGGCAACTTCTTAGTATGGGAAATACGAAAACGTCTTTTAAAACTACAACTCCCAGTAGAGACGTGCCATAGATAGATAACATGTTGCGAAACACAATAGCCAGCATGTGTAGTACTGGGGACGGGGAGGGGGGGACGGGGTGGACCCGTTCAAATCCAGTTTTGGACAGTCTGCCGTGGTTCCATCCCATTTCAAGTGCTGTTCGACGCTCGGCGTAACCCTCGGAGCACACTCTCCAATCACAGAGCTTGAGGACTATCACAGGGTTTGTCAAGCGAAGCGGAGAGAATACTTACTTCCGGGTGTAATATTCTCTAAAGCAAATGAGCTGCTCCGACTCTCGGTCCTGACGGACTCCAACTTGTGTTTATTAATCAAACAAATACATAAACACAAGGATAATTATGTGTTATTGTTGAGTAAATGGAGAATTGCACAGGGGAAAATAACGTATCTATGCCACAATTTTAGATGCGGAATTTGTTAAACTAATATGTTTGCGCTGTGGACCAACACTATAAATTGACAGGGAAGGGGGGTAGCAATAAAGATAACACCATTAAACAGTTACACAACATAACAGAAATAATATTGATAGCAGCGTCCCTAGCAACCACCTTGGTAACAATGAAAACGTTGTATAGACACAATTTCCTGAAGTAATCTTCGTAATAACTAGCAAACTAAAGATCATGTACATCCACTGCACACATAATCTGAAATAACAACTCATATTTCTCGCATCAAATGACATCAAAACGCATTTTAATGGCCAAACTAACTTTAAAATAGGCATTTTCCACCGAGAATAAAACGAAGTTCGGCCATGTTTTTTTTTTCTGCAGGGAGAAATTTGAAGATCACGTGACATAGACGCCAGCCATTGGAATGAATGGTGGAAAAAAACATAGGGATCTTACAATTTCAGAGGCGTTTTTGTAGAAATACTACGTCCCAAGTTGTGGACCAACGTAGTTATTACACGTTTTTTTATGAGACTGGGTTGGTATATTAAAATCAGTTAAAATTGACAACCGGTCCGCGATTTTTTTTTAATGTATCTGCCGGTCCTTGGCACAATAAAGGTTGGGAACCCCTGCCGTAGATGTCTTCACGGCTGGACTGTTAGCACACTGCTATCTGAAGTCTGCTGCTCTGAGCATGTCAGTTGGAGTGATGACATCATCGTGTTCCATGACACAGGTGTTTATATTGGAGCTAACGAGGCGTCCAGAGATCACAGGTCTCCATTGTTCTGAATGAGAGATAAACCTCTTACATGTGAACGTTTTGTGGAAGAACCGTAACAGATATCTGTGAAATTTCAAAACGTGAAGCATGTCAAGGAAGTTGAGTGTCTGAAGTGTAATTTGTGTGTACTTTCGGGTTAATAATGTGGCCTTTTTGACAGTTTAACTAAAGGTGTTCGTCTGCTGCTGTGAGGAAATATCAGCCTGAAATTACAATGGGCTTTAATGAAGGAATGTTGAATGTTTTTGTCACTTCATGCCCTCAAGAGGCATTTTGTTTAATTATTTTTTGCTTAATTATCTGTCATTTTTCAAGCTACGAGATGTTTTCCTACGTTTGTCATGAAAAATTATGTCTCAGGAATGTAGGGTTTGGGAATTATGGCAGTTTAAAAAAAATATATGAAGGCAAATTTCAAGATTTTCTACCCTCTAGCTGTGACATCACGCACTCTAGTTAATGTTAAAATCTGAAGAAAACCTCTAAAACAAGGTCTGAACAATGTTTAATATCTCTAAAAGAAAGAATCAGATTTAAAAGTTGTTTTACACGAATCATGTCAGAAAGATGTCTAACATTTTAAAGTTAGAATGAGGTTTCTGAGTGAAAGTATGAATGAACAGTTAGCAGTTGAAGTCGCATGAAGATTTGTTGAAGTCTGAAGATTTCCTCCATTGACTTCAATGTTAAAAATGTGATGAATTATGGGATGTATCTCTGGAATTATGAAAGTTATGAATGAGAAAAGAAATAGCCATCGATTGCCGACCGACCTGAACGTTTTGATGTTTGAACTGAGTTTCTGCGATGTTCAATGCGGGAGGAGAAGCGTGGTAAAATACCAATAAACTTTTCGTGCGTAGAATAACAGATAGTGGGAATGCTGTTAACAGCTAAACTAAATGTCAACTAAATGACATGGCAGACTAGCTTTATTAGCAGGGCTGCACATAACTGGTGCGCGGGTGCGCATGCGCACCCCCCGCCAAAAAAGAGCACAGGATCATTTGAAAAAAGGCGCATTTGCGCACCAACATTGAGAGAGAGAAGAGAGAGATAGAAAAAAGAGAGAAGATAGAGATAGAAAATAGGAGAGAGGTAGAAAAGAGAGGAGAGAGAGATAGAAAAAAGAGAATAGAGAGAGAAGAGAGAGATAGAAAAGAGAAGAGAGAGATAGAAAAGAGAGAAGAGAGAGAGAGATATGTGCGAGTTGCATAAGAACTGGTAAGATAGCAGGGTTTCCCACACATAGACTTTACTTGGGCGGGCCGCCCAGGTATATTAACGGCCGCCAAAGTATAATTCGCGAGCTATTTAGGTTTAATTGTTTTAATCCGTCCACGAGCACGACGGCATCTGCGATCCCTCGCTCTGCCCCTCACTTTCGCGTGAAGGGTCTGCTTTATGCGCTCCGCACAGTAACCCTGCTGCGTGCTCACTAGCACACCTCCCCCCGTTCATAAAGTCAAGTACCCCTCAAAAGGTCTGGTTTATTTCATTTTAAGGATGAGCACCAAGCAACATCTCCAGGTGCTCCTTTGAGAACCAGGGCAAAAAAGTTATGTGCACCCCTGTGTATTAGCCACATATCTATGATGTTAATTGATCTTAGTTTTACCTTTGGATTAAGGTGTACTTTTGACAGTGGCGAACCGTGTCTATCACAACTGGACCTTCTGTAGACACACACACACACACCCCGCCGCCGCCCCCCCCCTCCGCGGCATTATAATGTCCGTCTTTTCACTGAATTGTTGTCTTGAAAAGGGTACTTACAACAATTCGCAACAACTTCATCTTCACCTGTTGCACTTGTCATTTCAACGTTAAAAACAATAAAACGGCATGAATTGCTTCGTCGCATTCATCTAGATCCTCTGTCTCGAGCCAGTTAACTAGCGGGCCTTCTAGAATACCCTGGAACCGAGAGAAACTCTGAAAGAATACGCCCATTGGCTACAAATCAATATATGATTGGTTGATCAAACTGTCAGCCCAAACGTACGCTCTCATTCAGTGCAACGGCCAGGGCATTCGATCAAGGATGTAGAATACCTTGGTTGAAGGACAAGATCTGATTGGTTGCTTTCTTTTCTAACACAAAACCACTGAAATGCGTAGTGCATCGAGAAGGATGAACAAATCAACGTAACACTGTAATATTACTGATCAACAACACAGATACGATTCTCATTTATTCATTTTATATACATTTATATACATTTTATTTATATAATTAAATCAATTTTTGTTTGTTTTATCTGAGTGTTCCAGGGTATTCTCTGAATACCTTGAAGGCCCTGACGGTTCGCCACTGACTTTTGATAATAATGGCTGATTTAACTTTGAGTTTATAAGAAATTATTTTCATAATGTGGAATTATCTAATATCACAGACAATAGGAAATATGAGACCCCTGTATGGAATTCAGTCGGATGTTGCGTCAGCGCATTCTGAGGTAATCATGGATTTATGTCTAAAAAGCTTGACATAAATCCCTGCCATATTCAGAACATAAAACATTATGAGAGGTACTACCTGGTAACAAACCTTTTGATAGACTCACTAAGATTTCAGAATCATAGCTAATCCAGTGGAGGTCCTCACACATTCAATGGAGTATCTATCTATCTATACTTTTGCATTTCTCCTGCATTTTAGAGAAGTGTGTCATTGTTCACAGATTATGGATATCTGTCTCATGAAGACTGAAGAAAGATGGAGGGAGCAATTTGTCCGTTCTCCCTGTGAAGAACATTCCTTCCTGCCACAACCCCCCCCCCCTTCTCGCCTCCTGGTCCTCTCTGCTCTGGATGATAAAGTATCCAGGCAGGAGGTCTGTCAGTGTGTAAGTGGCCCCTGCCCAGGCTCCTCTCCTGGGGCACCGTACAGGGGGACAGGGAGCCCCTGTTGGAGCTCTGATGACGAACAAGAGGTAAATAAGCCTTTCCATCTGTACCCATATGTGCCCCCCCCCCTCTGAGCATACCTCTCCTGCACCTCCATCACCTGCCGAGGTCTCACTCAGCACTCGTTTTGTCACAGCGTCCTTCTCTTCCTCCACATCTGTCTCCCTGTTTTGTTGTTCTCCTAATTTTCAGTTTTCTCTCCTCCCTCATCGCTCTTTCTCTTCTTTTTGTGTGGTTGCCCGCATGGAGTACTCTTCCTGTGCTATCACCAGCAACACACGTGCACACCCACACACACTCACACCCTCCCACACACATAAACACGTAGAGACAGAAAACAGCACGCGTCATTACCTTGCTGAAAAGTGCTGCCAGCCTGAGTCATCTATCAGTTCTCACTCCTCAGATGCATTGGATGCTTTCTTCCTGTCCCTCCCAGCAGATCCTCCACCTCCTGTTGGCTGTCTGAAAGGTCATGGGTCAACGCTGGAAGGCGGTGTGTGTGTGTGTGTGTGTGTGTGTGTGTGTGTGTGTGTGTGTGTGTGTGTGTGTGTGTGTGTGTGTGTGTGTGTGTGTGTGTGTGTGTGTGTGTGTGTGTGTGTGTGCATGCGTGGGGGGGCAGGGGGTATTGACAGGGTACTGATAGAGCAAGCTAAAAAGGTAACTTCCTTTTGTTTCCTATCACCTGCAGCCTGAGGGCTCCACACATCTGTGTATGATGGATGCTGTACCAAATGCTGTGTTTTTTTAGATGCAAAGGCCATGGAGGCACAACATTGTCCTCATTTAAAGCTGACAAGGAGAATATCTTTTGGATTTGCTGGTTTAGATTCCATTCCGTGTTCCTTCACTGCAGAAGCCGTTTTGATGATGTTCCTGGTGCACCCAGTAGGCTGGGAGCCTCAGGGTGGATCACCAGAGACGCCCCACAACACTGACTTCTGTGGCAGCGCTGTTCGCCTAGGGTGCCAATTTACAAGACCTATCCATCTCCGAAGACAGGAAGTCAAGAACTGGATGGCCTTCTCTTCTTATTCTTGAAAGCACATCGCTGCACTCCAGTTAAGATCTGAGAACTATTAATGCCATATATGGTTCTCCTAAATTCAAAGGGCATACAGCATCACAGTGTGCGTTAGAAATGAGCTAGGCCTGCTGCATATGAAATGAAGACGCTGGGCGGGATGGTTCCTGCCATTATAGCTGTTACCCACTTTGGGATGCTTTCTAATATAAATACTGTGTCAAAACAGAAAGCAGAGCACAAACGCAGAGTCAAACTGGATTGATTTGTTCATCCTGAATTACCTTGCTGGTCAGGAAATATTGAGCTGTGAGTCAAGGGGACTTAATAGGTGAGATGGGTCATCTGCCTTCAAGTGCTGCTAAAGATAAAAGTATTGCATTGGCCTTGATTTAAAGGAAGAAATGTAGTGTCCTTTTATGGTCTAAAAGCTCTTTCAAAGGTGTTTGCACCAGAGGTGTTCAGCACGCACCATCTGAACTCTGAATCCTCAAGTTGAAGTTAATCAGTTTGTTTAGCATCAAATCTATATTAGGTTACTTCTCTACGTAGAAGTTCACCAAAACACCACAATCTTCACCGAACACAACAACATGATTTGAATCTGCAGAACAGTTATTTGCAATTTATACCTATTGTTTGCACCAAAAGAATAATACATGTTTTAGACCTGAGCACACGATTTATGCAATTGATACCAATCATGATGGCCCTTTTTCTCTTTGACCATGACCACAGATGCAGTTTATACCGCCAAAATCAAATGATAGCCATTCCTCCTCTTATTATGCCAATATGTTATTCACTGATGGAAACATAACATTCCCTATGTCACCGAACCATTTTGGCTAAACATCATATATCTGTCTCCCAAAACAGGCAAGCTATTAGTAACATCCACAAGAAACAGTGAGAGACCAAATGTTGTCTTTCTTTACCCAGCTGCTTTTGTCCCTTTTCACACTAACCACAAATCTAGTTTGTTTCAAGCAAACCGGACCCTCAGACTCAGGATCACCACGGTCGCTCCCCACAACACTGACTCTCTCCTTTATCCCTTCCCACACAGCTATCTGTTAAAGCATGTGGATGAGTGGTGGAGGAAGTGTTCAGATTATTTACTAAAGTTAAAACACTAATACCACAGAGTAATGTACTCCAATAATAGAAGAACACTTGGCGGAAAACCTTTAAGTGTGAGCAGCTACATTTACTTAAAGGTGCCCTATTGTGCAAAATGCACTTTTTTATGTCTTTTATACATAAATATGTGTCAGGAGACTCACAAAGTGTCCGAAAATACAACCCTCTCTCTTTACCTCCATACCCACATCTCTAAAAACGAGGGAACAACGGAGCTGATCCAGATTTGCTGTGGTCATGACAACCAGTGGCGGCGCCAGGGTATGGCTGGGGAAGGCTACAGCCATACCAAGAAATGGCTTAGCCTCACCTTAGCGCCACCATGAAAAATTATGTTAAAGTAAGCAAAATAAAGTCCGCGGAGTAAATTGCACAGACAGAAAGTAAGCTGATTTCAGGAGCCACTTGTCTGGAAATACCGAAGACTAGAAACAGTTTTGAAAACTTTTGTCAGGTAGTGATCGTCTTCTCAATAAAACATCTTTGATAATGTCTTCTGGCCAATCAGAATCACGATAACGGCGTGGTGTTGTTGCAGGAAGTCCCGACGGAGAATACTTTTGCAGTAGTACATCTCTATATACATCGATACAACATTACGTGTTGATAGAAATCAACACGTAATGAAATAAGACCCCACGGTTTGATGATTGATAGGTGTGTGGGCTGTCTTTCATTTTGACGCACAGAACAATGGGGGCTATCCACCCTTATCCACAATGTAAAGTAATTCACAGCCTCTTCCCTCTTCTCTCTGTGAGGAGCAGCAGGTTCAGCTTTCAGAACAAAGTAACAAAAAACTAAAATGGCATTCATTTTTTTTTTAAATACGTCATGTAGTATGTTGGAGCAATGAGGACGGTGGTCTGAAGCCCACCTCGGCTCCGCGTGTCCCTTGATGAACTGATCAAATTATAAAAGAAGGAATTCGAAACACCAGGATAAAGGATAAACAATAATCTGTTTTAATGGTAAAAGAACAACAATACAAAATAAGGAGTACTCCTGCTCTGTTCCTAGTGCTGGGAGATCTTACTATCTTGGCAGCAGGAGGAAAAAGAGGCCGGACAAAAAGACACAACAGGGCTACATGCAATCCCAACGGGAGGAGCCGTGTCGGATGCTCCCCCCACAGCGGCCATCCATTGGGAGATACAAAAAGGATGGGCTGTCGTAGCGAATCAGCGCGAGCCAGCCGAGGTGACCCGGAAACAAGAGTCTCTTAAGTTTGAGGCAAAACAAACACATCTGGTGTTCGTTGTCTCGCATTCTTGCAGCCTGCACACACACACAGACATTTTCTGCATAGACTTCCCTCTCTCCGGCCCCCTCCCCCATCAGTTCAATACACACAACTCCACACACCCGTGGCATTTTTAAGATATGTCTAAGATATAGTTGTTTATAGTTGGCTAATGCAAGTAATACATGTAAGTTACTTTAATATCAATAAAAACGAAGAAAACATTCCTACAGCAATGCGAGAAATAGTAAAACTTTACAGAAAACATATAGGACTCTTTGACAGAACGCACACTCATTTCCCTAAGCATGTTTAACGCACACTCATTTTACTCTGCTGCCTTCCAGATGTTTGCCACGCGGTGTCCAAATAAGGATATCTCATCTCTCACATCTCCACTACTCTTAATACAAATGTTTCACGTCTCACATTTCCAGCTTCTTGTTATACAAACTGCTACTATTTAATACAAAGTAATTAAGTACACACATATATTTAAGCAAACTCACGTCTGGACACTAGGAACAGTAATCTAAGTAATAGATGTATTTATTTTTCTTCTCAAGAGAGTACCAGAATGTGTATTTTATGGGAGAATCCCCCCAGACCCCCCTGCAGGGGTTGGGTTTTCAGCATGTCAACTCTTTCACCTGTGGGGAAATTGCAGGATTGGCTCCAGGTCGCCCTTTTTATTTACTACAAGACAAATGGGCCTTTTTATTTCATACAGTTCAATTTGGATTGAGACAGGGAAATAATCTAAACCTCACGCGTGGCGTTCCATTGTCTAGGGGGGCGATATAGCATGTATGTAATTACATTGCTGTTGTGGAAATAATTGACCTAGACTCCTAGATATGACGTACAGGACCAACCCTGACGTCTGTTTATCTCCTTTAAGGACATAGGCTGCTTCAGCCATAATGTTATTGTTCCCATTCTGTGACCGGTCAACACTAGGTCACAGATGGTCTGTTGTTGTGGGTGCATTGGGACACTTCCTTCTTTGTTGTTTGTGGACTCCAGAGTATGACATAATCGAGGCCATAAGTGGCGGAAGCAGGTGACTCAGTGTGCCCAACTGTTTAAACTATCTTATCAAAATATGTTGATTACTCTCTGTGAAACCAGTTCAATGGGCTAACAAGAGAGAGGCGCTCCAGAATTGACGTGGCAACCCACCCGTGCAGTCTCACCGTGACTGCTGTGATTTGTGATGTGAATGCTCTGGCCGAAACTCCAATAAATCATCAGTGTTTTGACATCAAAGCTCCTGCTCTACCTTGTCTCCTTCCTGAGTCGGTGACTCCCATGAATTGCTACACAGAAGTTTCCTCTACAATTGCAAATACTGACTTGAGCCCCACCACTGTATGGGTTAGCCCTACCATAGATTACCCAACAAAAATACTCTGGAGCCGCCACTGATGACGCAAGGTTGCCAACTGTCACGCATCTGGTGTGTGACACACGCTTTCACTCTCAATTTCACGCTGCCCAAACTATTCTCATGCCAAAAACAAGATGAACCGGCGATCGTTTTTGGTTGGTTATTTAAATGTTGAGTTGACAGCTGCTCAAGCTGTCAATCCGCTCCCTCCCCGCCCCCACCACTCTTAACAACGTTAACAGACAGCAGAGCACACTGAAAAAAAAGGCCGTTGGATTAACATGATTTTAATATGGAAACCGGTTGCACACATTAAAAACATGTGTACTCAAAACTATTCCATTATGTTAGAGACACACAACTATGTTATGTCAAAGAAACATGAAATTGTTATGTTAATGTGAATATTTCCTTTAATATAGGTATATTCATTTACCCTATGTTTAACCAACATGACTTTTAATGTTCATTTTAGGCTTTTAATATACTCAGTATATTTCATTTGTACCTGTTAAAGCCACATTACTGTTTTGTTTAAACTACATGCTATAGTTTTCCGTTTAATCTACCTAGTGCTCAAGGGGTACATAAGATTATTTATTTCATGTGAATAGAGGCATGTCGTACATTCTTCTACAGGATCCATCCTAATCTCTTATATCTACAGCATTTATCATAACATTTTAAAACAAATAGTCAATAAAGACAAACACATTTCTTTGAACAACATTCATGTATTTTTCTCAAAAAATAAAACAATATTAACAACCACCACACATCCAGATGAGCTTTTGGTTTTTCCATCATGCAGCCTCAGGAGAATTAACAAATACATTGAAAATAAAGAAATAGAAGAAATAGAAAATGTTTGTGATGCATGTACATATACATTATTGTGTTATTACACAGCAAGCAAGCTTAAAGGAAACTATTCTCCTGACCAAAATAAAGGTTTATTGGGCCAAATGGCAAAGAAAGGCTTATTTTTGTAACTCATTCATAGTAAACAATTAACAGAAAATGTCAACCTAGCCGAAAAAAGGAAATGTTCTTGCAAATCCATTATTTAAATAGTAACCTGCTAATATGAAAGGGCACTTTAATGCAAAAAAGCAATGGCATTGCTTTGGAAAAATACATGGAAGTATAATAATGGCCTGGTTTCTCACCACATATGCACTAAAGAAAGTATTACAAATAAAAACAAGAACTGACATTTTGAAGTTAGTACATTAGTACAATTAGTGCAATTAGTACATTGTGAAACACATGACAAGTGGTACATTCTGAAAACACATGACCCCAGGAAAAACCCACATTTCTGAAATATGCAAATCAAGCAAAAAGCATGAGCAAAGGAAGTGCAAGACAGTTGTATCGATGAAAGTCCAGTATGAATGCTGTAAAAGTGCACAATGGTCCTTGGCAACAGCTCACTCAAACAGTTTGTTTTTAAACGCTTGGGCTTTCTTGGAGAGCATGTTGCCGTCTAGCTCCATTAACATTTGCTGGATCACTTTGAACGTGCACTTCAGTTTAGGCGGGTCGTTCAGGTTCATTGCATACATTAGTCCAAACAGCATGGTAGCAGCTAATGCAATGTTGTCCACATCAGTTAGTACCTGTTGGCCTTCCAGGACAATCTGTCCTCTGGTCTCATCTGTTCTCTGGTCTCATGGTGGAATTGTGTTTGACAACATAAAGGCCCACAGAATGACGTCTTCATCTTCTGCCTGCAGAGCGCAGTCACAAAAGGAACAGAGTGAGATCTAACAAATCAATACATATATATACCCATTACTAAGTCCCTGTGTTTAACTAGTACATTTGATCAGATGTCAGTACTTTTAAGCCTCCTTGTTATCTGATATACTCCTGTCTGACCTGATAAAAAACGTTTCCTTTCCTGTATCCGTTTTAAATTAAAAGCCCTCAAGCTTTTCAGTGTAGTCTGGCTATTAAACAAAAAACAGGGATGTTCACATACTTTTGGCTATATATTATGTGGTGTTTCAATAAATACATATTTTAACGCCCAACAAAAAAATTAAAAGGTCAAATATTACTTCTACTGACCACAAACTCTCTCATTGAGGTACACACACAGCCCCTTGAGAAGACAATCCCGGCCTAAATCGACATCATCAACCTAAGTGAAGGGGAATAAGAAAAGAAAGAATCTGTTTTGCTCAATGAAATGTGTACACTATTGACTCGATGTATAATTTCCTTAAAATGAATTCTTACTTGAGTCATGTTTGACATAATACAGTTCAGACGCTGGCCTATCTGTCCGCCTCTCTTCTCAAAAACCTTCAGAAGTTTGTCAGATAGCACATCCAGCTGAGAGAGAAATCTTGATTGGAGGGGCAGGGTTGTTATACGCTTAAACTCCGCATTTATCAAAAAACAACAAAACAACAAAATATCACAGTCATAAAAATCATGAAATCATTTCATTTTCTAATGATGTTATGATTGTAGTTGTTTGCTTGCCTCAAAACGATGCAGAGAAACTAGTCCATGCATTTGTTACTTCAAGGCTAGTTTATTGTAACTCTTTATTATCAGGGTGTACCAAAAACTCAGTTAAGTTGCTTCAGCTGATTCAAAATGTATTGACCAGAGCACGGAAAAGGGACTATGCACATTACTCCTGTTTTGGATGAGAATAACTTTTTATATCAAGTACGAACAACCAGGTTAGACTACATTACATTTAGTTTAAGTTTTTTTCCAAAGCGACTTAAAATAAGTATTACTGTAATATAAGACTACATATAAGAAACACCCTTATAACTGTAAGGGAAACTTCTGTGTAGCAATGCAGTGGGAGTCACCGACTCAGGAAGGAGACACAGTAGAGCAGGAGCTTTGATGTCAAACACTGGAGGTTTATTTGGAGTTACGGCCGGAGAGTTCACATCACAAGTCACAGCAGTCACGGTCTGACTGCACGGGTGGATTGCCACGTCAATTCTGGAGCGCCTCTCTCTCGTTAGCCCATTTAACTGGTTTCACAGAGAGTAATCAACATATTTTGATAAGATAGTTTAAACAGTTGGGCACACTGAGTCACTTGCGTCCGTCATCTATGGCCTCGAAGATGTCATACCTTGGAGTCCACAAACAACAAAGAAGGAAGTGTCCCAGTGCACCCACAACAACAGACCATCTGTGACCTAGTGTTGACCGGTCACAGAATGGGAACAATAACATTATGGCTGAAGCAGCCTATGTCCTTAAAGGAGATAAACAGACGTCAGGGTTGGTCCTGTACGTCATATCTAGGAGTCTTGGTCAATAATTTCCCTAACAATAGCCATTTCAACAAACAAAACATTATCACTTTTGTGAAGGAGGCTTTATCACAGAATGTTTGGCTTTTGCCTCTCACTTTGTGAATAACTTTTGCAATGTTTGCAGTATGTAAATGTTATGAATAAATATTCAGAAATTGTCAGACTAATACCAGTTTTCAATTAGTTAAAGATCAAGTTTAAGTTAGTCAAGTAAATCACACAAAACATTTGAATACTCACCATTTACTACAGAGCCTTTTGAACAATGTTCAAAGGAAGGCTGAGGTCAATCTTATCCACACCAATTACCTATCACAGAAAAACATATTTGAAATTATTTCATTATTCACACACAAATAAAACAAAAATGTTCTGCTCCTTAAAGGCGACATTTACCATTTAATTATGTACCTTTACGTTAATATGAACCGACTTCGGCCGAGATGGGCGCCTCCAGTGTAAAAAGCTACAGTTAAGTAGCCTATACTAATGCAATGAGTACAACTTTGTACGGAGCCATACACATCAGCGTTGCGAGCTCATTCCCATTGGTTTCAATGGAGACGTGCACTGCAGCAGCGCGCACCGCTCGTCATGTGACGAGGACAACCAATCACAACCGAGAAACATCTCAACTTCCGTAAACACAAGTGTACGGCAAATATGGAAGATAAGTTCATTTCACAGCGGGTGGATCGTGACCCTTACTTGATCTATCCGGCATGTCTCCATATTAATGGTATGTTGACAGCTTCTCAAGCTGTCGATCCGCTCCCTCCCCGCCCCCACCACTCTTAACAACGTTAACAGACAGCAGAGCAGTGGGAGCCGGTTGGTCAATCCCCGACCCGTATTGCGCATGCGCAGATCTAAGATCCAGTAGAAATGATAAAGTAAAAGTCTGCTGCATATTGTTCCACTATAGGCCAAAATAGAGTCAAAGAGTATGAGAGTGAGAGTGCGTTAATTAATATATTTGGCAGTTTGGAGTAAGTCTGTAGATTTCTTTGTGTGTGTGTGTTTCATGTATAGGCCTCTCACGATAATTAATTTAGTTGGATACATTTTCCCGGAAATTATTGCGATAAATGATAATATTGTCGGCACCGTTGTATCATTTTAGACCACTGACATGATGATAATATATCTATAATAATTCAAGTACATTCTATCAAACTGCTAGTCACATCCTCATGTAAATGGAAATGTATCGAGTTCATTTGTAAGTATCATACGATAAGTCATTTAATTGCTTATCGCGACAGGCACACAATAAAACAGTGGAAACAAACATGTGTTTGACTTTTATTACTGAATGAAACTGTGTGCCCTTTATAGTCTGTGTCCAATATTGTGTATTTGTATATTGTATATATATCCTATATATATGCTAAGGCCCCGCTACTGACACGATAGCAGTCATTTAGTGCTCATGTGTAATTAAACCCATGATATCAACATCTCACTCCAGCCAGGTACCCAAAGTTGACAACCCTGGATGACGACATTACTAAAATGTGGGCTGGCTTTACACCCACGGGCCTATCAGAAACGTTGCTGTATCAGAAACAATGCGCAACGTGTTTTGGAAGTAATATGGTCTGTGTTTACATTAGCAAGCATCACTAACACTCAGAGCTAACCTGTACTGGAGAGAGTATGTGTGAAGAAGCAGGAAATAAAAGGTACTCACCTTGTGGTAAACCCAAGAGAGAGAAAACATTTGAGCTCCATACTTGTCACGAACGAGCTGAGAACCAAAATGCAACACACGGGAAACCAGGGAAAGTCGATAAGCAGCTTTATTAGAAAGTGTCTCACTTGAAACGTTCTGGTATGAGATAAACCGGCAGACAGTAGGTAAAGGGCTGGTCGGGGAACGGCGAGGGTTCCAGGAGTAGGTAAGATGGGAGACGCAGGTACAGGCAGGGTCAGGAAGCAGGCGAGGCAGAATAATCCAGGGACAGGCAGGGTCAGGACACAGGCGAAGCAGGCTGGTCAGGGACAGACAAGGTCGAAACCGGGAGAGCAATCTGGGAGGTAATGCGGGAAAGAACTGCATGCTGCGAAGTACGATCTGGCACTGATGTGAGAATGAAGGGGGCCTATATACTAGTGGAGCTGATGGGTGTAACAGAGTGTGAGAGAGAAACAGGGTGTGACTACCAGGTGACTTAGGTGGCTAAGAAATGCTAATGCAGAAAATAGGTAAGTGAGGGAGCAGACTGAGACAATACTGTTTCAGAAATAATGCTTGATATGGTTTGGAACATAATATGGCGTTTAAGTTTCTGCCGGTAGTAGGGGTGTAACGATTCACAGAGTTCACGGTTCGGTACGTACCTCGGTTTGGGGGTCACGGTTCGGTACAGGTTCGGTACAACAAGAAAAAGGCAAAAAAAAGTCCCAAATGTATAATTCCAGGTTTGTTGTTATTTATTTTGAACAGTAGTGCAAGTTTCAGTTTAAAAATAAGGAACTCTAACATTTTTGAATAATTAACTGTATTAAACAGTTAAAAACAAACCACAAACAGTACCACACACACTCAGATGGCCATATTATCTATAATGGCTGATGTCAAACAAAAAGGTTTCATCAAGCTGTAAAACTAAAAAGAATGTCTTGAAAATATTACAAAATAAATAATAAGAAAGTGTTTCAATCACAATCAATATAAGCCGGGGTCGTCTACTATTGCATAAGGGCGCAGCATAGCCGTTGAAATATATATCCCAAAAGCTTCCATTATTTATTTTGGTCTCACGGCTTTCATGTCTATTGGTTTATTAAAAACAGCGGGGATCAGCTGTTGAACTGCTGTTGTCTTTTGCCAGGCTCCGGTGATTGCCAAATCTGGCTGATGCCTTCTGATATGATTTAGCATGTTTGGCGTGTGTTACCATTAGCATACCGCACCGCTGTCGAACAACACCGACACACCATCCTTGTCCGATCTTCCACTAGCACTCCATCGTTATTGTAGTCCACAGGGAACCCGAAATGTTCCCACACAGCTGATTTAAAAGAAGCAGGTGGGTTCTAGCTCCTGTGTGTTCAGTGTTTCCCCTAGGATGGAGTCATAGCAGCGGTGCTAAGGCACGTGGGCCCAGCATAATGTGAGCGCGGAGTGCGTGGAATTTCTTAGTGTGTGCGCGTGCAAAGTGCGCCCCGCCAATTTGTTTCTATGTGTCAGCACAAGAAAGGCTCTTGAGGTCTAGTACCAGGGCCAGTTCTAGCCAATTTGCTGCCCTAGGCGAGATTTTATATGTAAAGAATAAATGAAAAATCTCTACAAAAGACAAATACACTACAAAAACAGAAACTTATTGATATTGGTAATATACGTCAACATGGCTTCAAATGTATTCAGTATTGTATGAACATGTTTGAATTGGGGGGTGGACGTCGGGGGGTCCGGGTGTATGCCCCCCTGGGAAGATTTTTTTTTTGAACATTTTAAAGTAAAATGCTTCAATCTGGTGCACTTTGAGCACACAATTACTAGAGACCTGATCTAGGGAGTACAACTCTAAAACACCAATATGAAAAAGATCCGTTTACATTTTAATAATCAAATAAGTATATGAACATAACCAATAACCTACCATAGCCAATAACAAATAAATGTAGCTTATTTTATTTGTGTTGTTCATTTAACATTTATTTATGTATGCATATTTTTGTATCTCTCCAACTTTAAACGATATTTTTGGATTACTGTCCTATAGTATACATTGGAATGATTTCAAACCTGTTTTTATTTATCCTAATAATTATAAAGGAGTGCCTTGGAAATATGCATTTACATAATTTGTGGTCAAAACGTTTGAGACCCACTGAGATAACTTAGACTCAAATTAACTTATCTAAACACTCAGAGAGTCCTTTACCTCACTGAGCCTCTCAGTCTGACAGGAGAGCTCTCCTCCACCCTGGTTGTAGAAACATCTACTTCTTATATCCGTTAGCGCTGCTAGCACCAGATTCTAATAACAACAGCGCCGGTACAGGTGCGCCCTCTCCCTTGCTCGCTCCCACGCTCGCACTTTGGCTGTGAGCTGCGGGCGCCTGATAATCAAAAATGAAAAAGGATCGCCACTTATTATTATTTAAATTTTTTTTTTAAAGTACCTGCCTGGCGCCCCCTAGCAGCAGCGCTATTTGTATATAGGGGAAACACTGGTGTTATCTGAACTCGCAATACTAACTTTTCTTCTTCTTGTATTTTCTTCGTTTTGTTGTGTTTTCTTCTTGTTCTTCATTTGTTGTTTAAGGGCGGCTGGCAAACAGCTTTTAGGCGCAATACCGCCCCCTGGATTATATATAGTATAATGGATACTGCCCTAAAGGACAGACTTTTTTCCCACTCGTAAAAAAAAGGCGTATTCGTCGTATGACTGCATGTGCCGAACCGTGACGTCCGAACCGTGACGGTACGGGACGATTACGGATACCGTTACACCCCTAGCCGGTAGAATTCTCCTGTATGAGCTCTCCTCTTTTTATTTTTCAAAGCTACAGACACAGAATCAGCACTTTAGTAATGGGTATGAAGCATGCATGGGTGATCTGTTTGGTATTTTGAGCAAAGCACTTCAGAGACATGTTTTGTTTCTGAGACCTATGATATATGCCTAAAAATTGTATAATAGGAGACCTTTTAAAGTATTAAAAGCAGAAGTTCTCAAAAATAAATGTCCAGTGTGATTGTTATACTGTTATTTATTTGATCATGTTATTATGATTACCCATGAATCCATTTAAAAGCAGGAAATGCCTTTTTACTTTTTTGAGGTGGGGATCATTTTAACTTTTAAATGCAAGTCAGATTAATGATTATTTCCCCTATGGATTAATCAGCTGATTGATCTTGATTATTGAAGGATTCTGCTAAGAAAGTGTTCATCATTATCCAGAACTCAAAGTGACTCCTTTATAATCTATATATTATCTCAGTTATATTCCACTCCAATGGATTTGCATGTCAAACCTGTAAAAAAAACAATAACGTAATAACGTATTCTGAAAGTGATTGTATATGTATATAATATGCTATGGGAATAAAAGGTATGGCAACAATGACAACCAGCTGAGAGTTCAATGAGCAATGGAATGAGGGAGATGCAAAAATAAATTGGAACAAAAGATATTGGTTGAAGGAGAATGGACATGTTGCAGATAAAGCCATCCTCCATCACTCCCAGGCATCCTTTTCAACGTAGGCCTCTTGGCTGCACTGTGCAAACACAACAAAGCACAAGAAAAATTAGACCCCAAATCCTCCCAGATTCCCCAGCTGAATTCACAAAACATTGTTGGGTTTTCCCTAGCGACCCCCTGCCAGCATCATGGCCTGCATCCAGCTATCCATCCCCCCCATCCACAGCAGCAGCAGGAGTGGCCTCCACCTCACCTGTCACATTCATCATGATGGAAACAGCGCTCTGCTGCTGAAATGCCAGCGAACCAATCATGCAGGAAAACACTAAAACACAAAGTAATTATGTTCCAGTACTTCTACTGGAGGTAATTAAACAACACATTTCTCTACAATACACACACATGCTGTAGCCGAGCAGCTGCAAGAAACACACTCACACTCACACACACACACACACACACGTCTGTTTGTTCATTACCTGATATTACATCCAATCACCATAATGACATTTCTGAACAATGCTGAAACAGTGCACGATTAAACCATCATATGGGATGAACGTATTATTCATTTAAATATATTGTCAGCGGGGTAAAAAAAACAAACATGCGCCTACACTTTTTCCTTGCCCTTGCTCAACATCAGTTTCTGGTAAATAGCAATAAGCAAGTGTACTGCAGCTTTGAAAATTACCAGCAAATGTCAACACTTGTTAGCTATGATAAAACAGATCTTCATGCACACACATGGGTTGGGACCGTTGGGATCATAACTTACACAAAACCCCTGGGCAACGTTACATACTTGCCTTGGCATGCAGTATGACAAAGCTGTGTTTCACCTGATAACAGCAATATCACTATGGAATGATTCTTGAAATCATTATAGAGAAGTTGATCAAACATTTGGCAAAAACATTGAATTGCATAATGCAAATACATACATGCACATGTAATTGCACACAATCACTGCTGTACACTGCGTCAGGCTGTTGTGTCCTTGGGCAAGACACTCTACCCGCATTTGCTCCTGTGGGTAATGTCCACAGTATTGACATTTACATGTCTAATATGTGTAATATGTAATTGTAAAGCGCTTTGAGCACCTGTAAAAGCGCTCTAATTAAAAAATGTAATCCATTATTATTATTATTATTACATCATTTCTGACCATTTTGAAATGTTCTGTTGAGTGCATTTTTATCATCTGATGCTTTCATTGCAGTGCCTTGGTTGCAGTAACAGTCAGACGGAGGTTTGAGAGTGTGTGTGTGTGTTGATGTGAGGCCTGTACACACACAACTACACGTGTCTTACAGTTTCCATCACATGCTGTCAGAAATGTGGTGTGAGCAACTATTTTGCACCTTTCAACTCTCCTCTTTACTAAAGATCGAACAACATATTTATTTCACCAAGGGAGACACTCTCCTGTTTGCACAAACACTCTCACCCCCCCTTGCCTTCATTAAAACCATGATGTAAGCTTTGGCAAGGCACAGCTCGCAGGCCTGATAACACCACACATAAATACTTCTGATCCCTGAGATTCCCCTCCTTATCTTTTTCTCTCTCTTGCCCCCCCATCCATCAACACGCACCAGCCACCCCCCCCCCCCCCCCCCCTCCCTTACACATCCACCTTTGTAAAGATCCCTGAAGATGTGCTTCAAAAGCCCAAAAGTCCTGTTTGACTTCCGAGCGCAAGTTAGCATCAGCATTTGCAGCGTGTTGCATCAGCGCACACACAAACACTTGGGGGATAGAAGTGGGGGGGGGGGGGGTCAGGTGGTTAAGTGATCATTATCCCCTGAGGTTAGGTTACAGTAACTGAATGTCACACCTGCTGCTCCTAATTGCTGACACTCACTCACTGCCTTACACTTTCCCTCACACTGTCTAGCATTGTTGGAGCCCGGGTGGGGAGGAGGTCAGACTGGGGGGGGGTTAGATGAAGTCTGCTGTGACACTATATTCAGTGAGAGCTGATGAATAATAATAATAGGAAAGTTGATTAGACACGTTTGACATGTACGTTAATAGGGCTCTGAATCATTGTCCATTATTAATTCAGAACCTAAAATAAAAATAAATACAAATGTCCATCTTTGTATGATAATATTCAGGGCCGTCCCTGGCCAACTTGGGGCCCCAAGCGACATTGTGAGATGAGGCCCCACAACCGACAGGAGTGAAAACATTTTTTTTGGAAACAAAGTACTTTGCAAATGTAATATATTTCCTGTTTATTATTATCATCAACACAGTTACTTTTTTATACAGTGAGGTAAATGGTAAATGTGCATGTATGTCATTCATTTGGTCTGCATTTCCTGCCAAATACTAGCCTCAAAAAGATTAAAATATAATTAATGAAAATAAACTACTTCTACTAATAATCATAATCATAATCAATTCAATAATATAAATACTATATTTTATTATAATATAGTTGTAATATAGTCAAGACAAAACATGCTTATGACATGCTCAAAAACTGATATTTCTTAAATCTGTAATCAAATGTAGTTCCCTCTGTCAGCAATGTATCAACAACTAAATACACATTTCTATCAGTATTTCTCTGTGTTGACATGATGATGACTGTTAGGAGTTAAGGGGAGAGGCTGAGCATCACCATGAAATGTGCAAATTGACATCAAAAGGAGGGGTTGGGTGCGTGGAGAACTGCGCTGAGAACTGCGCACAAGTCAAGCTCATAAGCCGAGGCCCCCTGCGCAATGTGAGGCCCCATGCAGCCTGCATGATCGGCCTGTATGGAGGGACGGCCCTGATAATATTGAACTAATATGAGGAGTTGCAGAGATCCAGAGTCCAAACAGGTCAAGAAACACAATCGGACCAAAAACAACTGTTTAACCAGATGAGCTGAACTTTATTTAGTTAAAACCAAAAGTGAGCACTGCAGATTTCACAAAACTGAGAGTATGATAATTGAAAATCTAACCAGGAAGTGAGTTATCCTCTTTATTCTATGTTTAGGAGTTATCATTTCACCAATAAACTGTGTTTTTCTCCCAAATCTATTGACTTATGTCATTGGACACTTGTAGCCTCTTTGGACCTATTTTTAGTGTTCTTAGATCCCATAGAACACTTTGGTGAGTGTAGTTTCATAACCAATAGGACCAAAGTCCACAGGTGAGAGAATAAATGAAAGGTAAAATACACTTTAGTTTAGTACTCATTTGAAAACATGGTAATTATATTTGGTGAGGACTCCTGGATGGAAGGCTGACCTGCATATGTTATCTCAATAATTTTTGATTGGCTGCTAAGCTAATGTCACATTTGAATATCATAACCTAACAGGAAATGCTGTTTGTATTGCTAGCTTGCATGTTGGCCGACTGGTTAATCTTTCTATTGGCTTCTCTTCTTATTAAGTATCAGAGCTTTACACAGTGGGATAACTTCATGAGATACGCCCTCTTTGGTTGACCAATTAGAAACCAAGTGGCTAACCACATTGGCCAGATAACAGTCATAGCAGCTGATCAGGCTGTGATATCATAACTTGAAGGGTGCTCTGTGTCAAACCTTCTTGAGACAACTTCATTTAAAAATCTTTACATATCATGTGCACTCATCACAAGCTCATGAACTGGAGTCGGCCTTGACTTGTTATTTCAGTATAAATACATTAATGAATCCCTGTGGGTTTCGAAGAAGGATTTTACACATGAAGAGGCATCCTTGAAACTAACTAAATTCACTAAGGAACCCTCCAAATCTCTATACAATAAAGTGCTGCACACTTTTTCACTGGGAATTCCCTAAAGTACCTTCCTTGTTCGTTTGCTCTCCCAACAAATCTCCCCAAGTTAATATTTACAGTGGCTGAGTAGCAGCAGCTTACCCTCAGGAAATCTGATTACAGCGTGCCCTTTGAACGCAAAACTGATGAGAATCAGTTTGATCACTTTTCCAAAGATCTAGGAATGTATTACTTTTTATTGTTGAATAAAATACTGTGGTCAGTAGAAGGATCTTGTACAGGGGTCCCAGAGCCAGGATGGGTCAGGGAGAGTGAAGGGGAAGGAGAGGCAGATGGTGAAAAGGGAGTCACATGAGCACAGTGGCACTTTTATTTCTTTAAACTTGACCTCAAATACAAGCTTTTCCAAAATAGAACTTTCCTACATAACAGAGACTATGTTTTTCCCAGAGCAAACTTTCAAGTTCTGCACACCTGAGTATCATGTCTTCACCGTTATTACGGCGGTATCACCTTTAAAGAGACATGATGTTTGTTAAGCTTTATCAAAGGGGAGGGGCTAGCTCAGGTTGCTTAATCAACCAGTTACGGCCCGTCCACACAGCGGCGTGCGTTGAAGCTTCCAACGCTTCTGCCCATTCACTTTGAATGGGGTGACGTCACTTTTAGCCGAACTGCATCGTGGGAAGCGACGTGGAGCGTTGCTGGCGTGGCTCGCTGCAAAAGTTGAGCAATGTTCAACTTTTGACGCCTCAGCAGAAGCGTCAGCCAATCAAATCATATGCCAGTACAAGCTCTAGCCAATCAAACCGCTGCTTGTGTGTCAGGGGCGGGAGATTCATGTGATTGGTTGTTGGTCGAGTGTCAGACACGCCCGCCGGCAAGCGTCAACGCACGCCGCTGTGTGGACGGGCCGTTAGACCCCAAGCCTGTTTTTCAGGTCTCAGGCTCGAAAATGACATTCCCAGAACAAATGACTACATCTTCACTTCTAAAAAGGGTACATTAATAATCTTTTTTTTCTCAAAGCAATGATAAACCTGTGAGTTGGATGTAGAAAAGTCAGAATCAATATTGAATTTTTTATTTTAAAGCAAATTCAGATTGAACATATATAGTAAAAAAATGTAAATTATAGTTTCCGTCCAAAATAAACCCATTACTTATAGTGAAAACCACCCTTGAATGATGGATAGTAGACTAAAAGCTTTAGGAATCCAAACTATAACATATAATAAGTACCCTGTATCAAGATTGATGCAAAACAAGTGAAATTTGACCTTTTTAGAAAGGTTTAGAAGAAAAAAAAACACCTCTGGGGTCATTTGGTGTGTATTTGCCGTTTCTCTGGAGCCTATTGGTCGATTTTGGTGATTGACACCTCTTTTGAACCGTTACAGCCAATAGAATCGAAACGGAAGTTCCTAAATGAGTGCTAACACACTTAGCACGGAACTCTGGGTATAAATACCCTTATTACATATCGGATCTGCACAATATATCGATTAGCAAACTGAGATTCCACAGATTCTAGGGGTATAAGTATCATCACTGAGCGATCTGAACATCTGGGACATTGTCTTACCTATGCTGTTGTTCTGTTGATCGTTTTAATGCCATTGAACACAACGTTCAATGGCATTAAAACGATAAAAACGATGCTAAAGGTTAATCCATAGGTTAATCCAATGTGTCTGTGTCACTTTTAAATGATTACTGATAATCAGTGTTGGGACTAACGGGCGTTACTATAACGCCGTTATTTTTGGCAGTAACAAGTACTCTAACGCATTACTTTTTAAATTCAGTAACTCAGTTACTACATGGTGCGTTACTCCGTTACTGCGTTAGTTTTTTTATATAGTCAACAGCCAGGCGAACAGAGATGAGAACTGTACTTAAGTACAGTACTTGAGTAAATGTACTTAGATACTTCCTGTGTCACATGCGGAGACGGGCTGTGGCCGTGTTTGTGTTGTTTACTAACAAGACTATCATGGCGGCGACGGAGCTCAAGTCTAGTTTCTCCACCTGGAGATATTCTCACTATTTCACTTTTGTCCAGCACAAAGAAAAGAAAGTTTCTGTTAAATGTAAGTTGTGTCCTGGCGGGTCAAAGATCCTATCTACTGCCCAAACCAGTAATTCAAATCTCTTAAAACAAATGCAAAAACAACATGCTGGGACGAAGCTAGTAACTAAGACCGGCACAGACCCAGACTCATCCAACGCCACTCCACCTCCACCTAAGCAACAGCGGCTGGATTTTAACCGAGGGACTGCTAGCCAGGGGAAAGTCGATAAAGCCATTGCACGGTATGTTGTAGAACACATGCAGGCTATTGCTACAGTGGAGTCACCCGCTTTCAGGGAGCTAGTTAGCATGATAGCATGTCCGGGCGGCACACGGCATATGGGACGAAAAACGTTTTCCAACTACCTGGAGAAAGAATATACAAAAATGGAAAGCCAGCTAATATCGATGCAATCCAGATTGCATATAATCCATGTGAAGTTGATCAACATATTGTATTATTCTCCAATGCAATAACAGTACTGAAATGAAGGCTATAAGGGCATTAATGGGAGACCTTTTTTTAAGTAACAAAAACGTTACTGTTCACAGTAACGCATTACTTTTTTGTGTAAGTAATCAGTAAAGTAACTGAGTTACTTTTGAAATGAAGTAACTAGTAATGGTAACTAGTTACTGGTTTTCAGTAACTAGCACAACACTGCTGATAATCCATCTTCATATTTATGTCAATAACGGAGTTTTCATATATAGTTGCTATGAAAGCTACCAGAGTGTATGACAGCTTCCGGTTTTGGGCATTCTGGCTACAGAGAGAATGGGTCTGCAGAGAGAATTTCGCCGCGATCCCAACTGTCTGTTATCAGCCTGCAGCCAGGGAGGAGAAATCAGCAGAGCTGCCTGCACTGTGTGTGTGTGTGTGTGTGTGTGTGTGTGTGTGTGTGTGTGTGTGTGTGTGTGTGTGTGTGTGTGTGTGTGTGTGTGTGTGTGTGTGTGTGTGTGTGTGAGGAAGTCCGTGGATTGGTTAATTTGGACCAATCAGCCAGGTCATAGCTCTGGGCGTGGCTACTGGGTATTCAGACGTCACAATACCCAGGAAGAACATGAGAAATCTCCAACGAGGTGTTTTGGGGAGGTCTTTTCTGTGTTAGAGTTTTACTCCCTCCAGGGTGTACTTTGAGGGTTTTTGACTGCAGGGTTTTTGACTGCAGACCGTTTACATGCATACAAACCTTCATAACACAGAAGGGGACGGGTAATAACCGGAAAAGCATGACATGTCTCCTTTAAGAAGCCCTCAGACGCTGTTTCTTGCAAGATGTTGCGTAAGTTTTGAATGATAGTTAGTGATTTGTTGTTGTGCAGTGTGTAGTTGAAAGAACGATTCTGTTGTGTACGAGGTCTGTTTAGTTTACTACAACAGAAGTAGATGACACGACACATTACATTGCTGCATTTATTAAATAGGCTTAGTAATTTCATGGAAGATCTTGACACCGACATTTTTAAAGTTTCTGACCACAGGAAGAGACAGTGCAATTTTGTTGAGGACTATTTTCCATGGGGGAATGCTCTCGCAAATATTTTAGCAGGATGGTCTGTGGCAGGGGTCGGCAACCCCTGGCACGCGTGTCACCATTGGCACACGGCACAGTAACCAGTGGCACACTAGGAATAAGTGGAATAAGTGTGCAAAATATAAAAATTGTATTTTCGGATCCTGAACGAGACCGCAGCCAGAGCGCGTCTCCCCGTTACCTGCAGAAGGCAGCCATGCACGCAACGCAGCCCTGCTCTCTTTAACTCCAGGTGACTTTCTGCCGCTTTCCTCCGTGGTGCACAGAGGAAAGCACTTCAGCAATTGCAGTACCCATAAGGAGCTGTACAAATGCCACCATTTTTGCATGGCTGTGTCTTTAGTTGAAAGCCCAGTGGCGATCTGCTCATCTCTCATCGAAATAATATGCTACACAGGGGCGGACTGGCCATCTGTGTGTTCTGGAGAATCACAGAACGGACGATCGTCCTTATTATTATGCCGTTTAAACCAATTATTTAAATGTGTTTGTTGAGGCTCCCCCGCCCTCCTGTTGACAGTTCACGAGCGTCAAGCTCCTCACCCCCCCCCCCCCCCCCCCCCCCCCCCGTTTGTTAATTCACGATCGTTGTCACGCTGATATTTGTTGTTGTTGTAATGGCACATATCAAAAAGGTTGCCGACCCCTGGTCTGTGGGATTGGATAATAAAGCCACACCGTGTGTTTGTGGTAATCATGTTAACAGTGCAGCTTATTGATGTATTTTTTACACACACAATACCTGTTAGCATAACGAGTGAGTGATTCTGGGTGCTACTAGTTAACTAGTGCAGACAAATGTATGCCACTACTTAACTAGTTCTGCTTCTTTTTTGTA
Source organism: Gymnodraco acuticeps (assembly GCF_902827175.1). Classification (NCBI taxonomy): domain Eukaryota; kingdom Metazoa; phylum Chordata; class Actinopteri; order Perciformes; family Bathydraconidae; genus Gymnodraco; species Gymnodraco acuticeps. Next base: position 550,108 of record NW_022990311.1, read on the forward strand.
ACTAGTTAACATGTCAGAGCTTTTGCAGCGCACTAGTTAACTTGTAAGACTTTTAGCGTCACTAGTACGGTCAGAGGGTCACTAGTTCTTCAAAAAGCTTACAAGTTGGGACTTTGGTGCTACAAGTGCTGCTCATGGCGTAACTAGTAAGGCTTACTGTATGTGCTAACCAGTCGGACAAAAGTGCCACTAGTTGCTGAAAAAGAGCGACTAGTGTAATGTTTTATTTAACTAGTAAAGCAGAGTGCCAAACTAGTTTGACCATGTATCTAACAAGTGAAATCAAAGTGTCAACTAGTGCTACCCTTTTCCCTCAACCTATCCTAAGGGAGTGCATGTACGTAGACACGTTTTCCCCTTTAAACTGTGGGTTTTTTCTGGAAGTTTTTCCTTGTACGATGTGAGGGTCTAAGGACGGAGGGTGTCGTATTGTCATACTGATATTCTGAACAAACTGTGAAGTCCACTGAGACAAATGTAACATTTGTGATATTAGGCTATATAAATAAACATTGATTGATTGATTGATTGGCAGCTGCCGTCTGATATCAAGGATATGGAATAAATACTCAAATGGCTTGCCATACAGAACACACTCTTTGACTTGAGTTGGTGACGCATGCACACACAGCAGGTGTGTGTCTAAATGCTGGAAGGTGATGTAAATGTGTGTGTACTCTGAAGGATATGCTACTAAACCCTATTGATTATGTGCTGCTTAGTGGGAGCTTTGCTCAACATATAACACACCTGGCAGCTAGTGGGACATCTGTTGCACCCATTTACATCACTGAGAGAGAGAGAGAGAGGTGGCAAGAGGAGAGAGGGGGAGGATGGGGAGAGAAAGCCAAATGCCCAAGACCATTTGTTCCTGAACTTCCTGTTTGGAGTTTTGATGGAAGACACTTTTTAGTTACCTTATGGATAACTATGCAATGAGATGAGCTGAGGAACAGAATGGTGTTAGAAGAGGTTAAGATGAATTACATTACATTTTACAAGGTTGGAAAGATGAAATGTTTTAAAACATTTTTCAGGATGTTATGCTTTAGACATAATTGAACCCCAGTAGTCTCATTAACACTTCTAATAGTGCCAGAGCATGCATCCTCATCCAGCCACACTAACACAGGTTCTCCTATTTTCACTCAAGTTAGATGGTTTTCATCAGACAATTATGGTTGGACTTTCCAACCAGAGAGATACTTGAATGGAAATATTTGAACACAAAGATCCTCTCAAGGAAATAGCCTAGAGAATGCTCCTGTCATGTTAGCTGATCTGTAATGTGATTTTAATCACACAGGAAGAACAACAGGTTTATAATCCAGCCTAATCCCAGCCAAACAGTGATAAATAAATGTTTTAAATAATTCTGCAGGTCTCCCTTGAAAAAGAGATCTATGATCTCAATGGGACCAATCTGGTTAAATAAAGGTTTGAAATGAAATGATTCAATATCTATTTCCCAGCAACTTGTGTATGACATGAGAACATTTTGACTATTAACAACCTTCATATACTTATGTTTTATACATGTTATTTAAAACGTTAAGACTTATACAATAAAATACATATTTACCACAATAACCCCTATGGTTATGATAAACCGTAAACTAGGTAAAAAGTGATAATATGAAGCTTCACATTTTCACACCAACCACACTTTGAAGGTTGTGTGTGTGTGTGTGTGTGTGTGTGTGTGTGTGTGTGTGTGTGTGTGTGTGTGTGTGTGTGTGTATGTAAGTGTAACCAGTACAAGGTGTGGGTACAGACACATCTCAGCCGGTCTGTGCTGTGATGTCCTTGTTCCAGAGAGTTCTCATCAACTTACTCACTGCCTCCTCACAGCTCTGCCTCTACAGCAACACTCCTATCGATTCTGTGTATTGCAATATTAATTAAATTCACGTCAGCAAAAACACACTGTAATGCCAGACTAATTGATACAAGGAAAATTAGACAAACTGCTTAAAAGCTGCCTGTGACTTTATATTTATAATCATTGCCATCTAGCTGACAAGCGATTCCATTATGATGATGAATCGCATTAATGGATGTTTAAGATGCTTATGGGGCTCGGCTCGGCTCGTATTAGGCTGTTATGAACCTGTGCAGCCACCCAAGACCTGGGGGCCGGATCGGGGGGAGCTGAACCTGGACCTGGAGCTGTAGAGTTTAGACGCTGCAGAGGAGAGGAGGGCTGATGAGACTGGGGGGGGTCAGTCAGGCCCTAAAACGCAAGCCATACGACAGGCAGAGAGGGTGGGGGGGGACATATTCTCATCAGCAGCCCAGGGCCACTTAAAAGAGCCAGAGGCAGAGCCGTGGAAGGATTCCCTGAAGTCTGAGTAAAACAAGCCCCAACACAGACCTTCAGCCAAGGACACACACATGCACGCACGCACACACACACACACACACACACACACACACACACTATGAGGAGGTTAGAGAGGGAGGGGGCTGAGGGACACACACACAGAGAGAGAGAGAGAGGGTGGAGAATGTAACACTTAGTTTCCTGCACGAATGCTCAGCAGTGCGGCCCCCCCCCCCCAAACTTACACACCAAGAGGCAAAGTCAAAGAGAAGAAGTACACAGCAAAGTCACAGCAGTCTTAAAAGTCAAGTGTGATGTGAAAGGCTGCAGAGAGCTACATTAAAACAGTTCAACTCGTAGATTCATATGAGAGAAACCCCCCCAAGTGAAGTGATCACAGGGAGGAAGGAGCTCATCGTGTGACGCCCATCAGATCAAGGCAGGAAAGATTTTGTGTAGAAATACTGAGGCACTACTTATTTTTTTGTTTATTCAAATGACTGAAAATTAGGTTCCAAATTATTATTGAAAAATTGAAAAATGTTATATTAGTTAAATGTTTTGGTGTTTGTCTTAGTTTTTCAATAATTGAAAAGCTTTACATACCCTCTCTTACAAAATAAACACATTAAAAGTGAGGTTATCATTTCACAATTGTAACCCTTAGATGGTTTCTATATCCTGGTGGATACAGTCATTTGACATTCGGTGTCCATGTCTAAAATGGTTGTAATAGCGTGTATTAGGGGTCGATGAATGTATAAAATAAGTGTAATAACAGTGATATATGGGTGGAGTAAAACACTGGCCCAAGATATCTACTCTGCAGAGAGTGAATGTGTGAACATCAATGAACAAATATACACATGTACATATATAAATGATGTCAACAAAAAGTCTATTCAAACGTATAGACTAAAAAAACATATACACATACTGTACATCAATGAATATATGAGTCCATGTGTAATGCTCCAAAGTCCAAAGTTAGTAACAGATTGCAAGTGTTGAGGTTGAGTAAAACAATATACATCAACATACAGGTGCATCTCAATACATTTTAATATCACGGAAAAGTTGGTTTATTTCAGAAATTCAATTTAAAAAGTGAAACTCATACATTATGTAGATTCATTACACACAAAGTTAATTATTTATATCGTTTATTAGTTTCAATCTCTATGATTACGGCTTACAGCTAATGAAAACCCAAATTCAGTTTCTCCCAAAAGTAGAATATGACATAAGACCAATGCAAGAACTGATTTTAAATACAGAAATGTTGGCCTTCTGAAAAGTATGTTAATGTTTCTGCTCTCAGTACTTGGGCCTCCTTTAGCATGAATTATGGCCAGCCTGTGGCACTGCTGAGGTGTTATGGAGGCCCAGGTTGCTTTGATAGCGGCCTTCAACTCGTCTGCAATGTTGGGACTGGTGTCTCTCGTCTTCTTCTTGACAATACCCCATAGATTCTCTACAGGGTTCAGGTCAGGGGAGTTTTCTGGCCAATCAAGCACAGTATCTCCATGGTCATTTAACCAGGTGTTGGTACTTTTGTCAGTGTGGGCAGGTGAGCATATCCATAAAGCTTGTCAGAAGAAGGAATACATCTATATAATGTATGAGTTTCACCTTTCAAATTGAATTACTGAAATTAAATCACTTTTCCACGATATTGTAATTTATTGAGATGCACCTGTATGTTGTCACCACGCCCCACAGAAAACACTTTTATTATTTCCTTTTACAGTCAGAAGGGAACATTTTACAGTGTAACCAAGATGTAATTGTATTATCAACTCCTGTCTAAACATGCTGATGTTGATTACATGTTAAATCAGGGTGTGACAACATGCAAATAAGCAAAAAGCACAACAGCTGTGAGCAGTACACTTTTCTTCCCGGCTGATAAGCTTGTTGAGTCCACGCTTCAGCTCTGAATGGACTTCTTGATCATGATCCATGCGTTGTGAATGCAGAGTCAGCATTTTGTGATGCTTTTGTGCTCTTTAACAAACCAAGTTTAATGTGAGCTATTCGTCATTTTGACTCTTGCCTGTTTATTTGTGTTTTTTCCAGGAGGAAATCCACAGCTGCAGTGTGAGCTCCTTACACCTGAGCAGTGTCTGTGTCACATCAGGAAACAAATTACAAGGGCACGCATGACCCTACTGGTCAGGTTTCTGTTGTTTACCAGTGAGCTCTGCAGACACTCTATCACACATTAACCCCAGAGCCCGGCTAACGAGCTTTGGCCCGCCGCTCTCCAGCCTCATTAAAGAAACACTAACCGCAGCGGGACAGCGCCTGAGACTCATAATAAACTCCAGCTAGCTAAAGCCATGCATGCAGTAAGACACACACACACACACTTTCCTGCTCATTTAATTAAGACAGTGTGCGAAGGTTAAGGCAAGTGTCTGGGGAGGAGGTCAGAAGGAGATAAATAAGACAATTTCCAATCCGTGGTTCAATACCCATCAGGGGAAGTAGTGTGCAGCGAGGCAGAGGTTTTACAAGTGCCGATCACTTTGGTCCCCTGTCTGCATGTTCCTCCAGTTATGATGTGCTATATGCAGAGTTATGCTCTTAATTGAGCCCCTGGAATCCTGTAGCTAAACACTTCCTTTCCCTGCAAAACAAGCAGCACTAATTTGTTTTGTCTCCCCTCTTGTAGTCTTTATTTACACAGCAATCACCATCTATTACAGCTTTGAAGCTGCCCTGGCTGTAATAAGGAGCTCAGTGCTTCTAATACCTCCGGGGCTCCTAGCAAGCACCACTCCTGAGATAAGCTGAGCTGTAGCGACTGCAGGAGAGCCACTATTCTCCCAACTCACGATTTTAATCTTTCAGACTTTTTCAGCAGCGGGGATCAAGCTAAGAGGCCTTGAAGATGTAAAAAATGAGCCAAGCATTCTAAATGGCATATACTTCAGAGGTAATGTGTTTGGTAGTTAAGGCGGCGACAGTGACTTATTCCCGCTCCATCTTCAGCCAAGGCGTCTTCCTGCTCTGCAAATGGGCCATCTGGATCTCCTGTAATAGCTCTGCAATATGACTTGACCATCATTTTTTAAAAAGCTTTTCTATTTCTACATAGCAATATGCTCATTAAGGAAATTAGTAAGTGCAGGGTTATAAACAGACCTAATGGCCGAGATTTTAATGGACTTAAATCCTCAAAGCCGGGCCGAGCGGCTCGGAGACGAGCACTGACTGCTGGTTCTTCCTGAAGAGAGATTGCAGTGATTTTAGAAGTCATTTTGAACTCTGACAGCCCGGTTGTGAAATACAGATCTGTGAAGGTATTTTTGAGCTCTGCTTCCCTGAAAGGGCTAAGTGTAAAAAAAGATATTTGGTTTCACTCTGCCTGGCTCCAATTGTGTGCCATCTAATATTAGTATTTGTATTAATTATCTTAAATTAACTGTCAAAGTGCTTAATTAGCATTATTAATGTTGTGTGACATAAGCACTGAGTGGTGGCTGAAAAATGAGATGAAACATGTCAGACCCAACTTCATAGTAAGTCGCAAAAAGACTTAATTACACTAATTAATAAAACTTTGGGGGAGAGACTCATTTAACAAAGCAGAGCGAGGCACGGGCCGAGACGAGGCTGAAATATCTTCATCGTCGGGACCGAGAGCACTCATCAGCAGCTGGTAACCCGTGGGAGTGGGTCACACACACACACACACACACACACACACACACACACACACCACACACACACACACACACACACACACACACACACACACACACACACACACACAACCACACACACACACACACACACACACACACACACACACACACACACACACACACACCACACACACACCACACACACACACACACACACACACACACACACACACACACACACCTGCCAAGTGTTAGATGTGAGGGTCCTCTAATAAGAAGGCTTGGAGGTCAGGGGACAGGTGTCTGCTTATTATCTTAAAGTTAATGCCAGGACATAACAAAGGATTATTTGGCAGCATAAATCAAAGGAACCAATGAGCAAAGCGGCCCATGGCTACCTGGAGATATTTAGGAAGACAACTTGTGTCCCTGCAGACAATCAATTGGACTCATCACCTCTCTGGAGTTAATCTGTTTCCTATGTGTTCCTTGGGTGCTGTCGGAGACTTTGTGTTTGCTTGTTTCTGTAATAATATTGTTTTTAAACATTGCACCATGTCTGCAGGAATTGCAAAGTCAGCAGGCTTGTCAACTAAGTCAAGTGAACTCAATATGGTATGGATTTTCATTATAACCATGGTTTCTTGTGGATGAATTCTAATTACGTCGTCTATAGCTTGAATTTGTATGTATAGTTCCACCATGACGAAGAACAGTTTCAGATTTGAAAGAAACGTCTCGATAACATTCGGATGGGTTGCTGTGAAAGTTGGTTAAGAAGCTTTAGAATTTTGTTTTGCTGACATCATGTTCCATTGCGCTATTTTTGAGACTTTATATCTATTGGAAAAGTCTTTGACATGTGTTCATGCTTGGTTAATATATTCATTCTCATTAAAAGTGGCTAAGAAGAAAGTAAGCAAGAGCTTGAGGTTTTCTTAGACAATAAAAGGCATGCATTAAAATATCCCAAAATGTGCCCCTTATTTCTGGAATCAGATATTTTGATATCTGCTCCTGGATTTAGGATTCAAGTTGTGTCTCATTATTTTAAGGTTGATTGATTGATTGGAAATATTAAACCCTGTTTAGTCCGAACCTTGCAGATTTCATATACATAACTGATTTCCTTTGATACACTGCCGTAATGCCAAATGTATTGAAATCACAGCCACTACTTAGGATTAAGGCTTAGTAAAAGGGCACACAAACGTGCTTATTAAAGCAGAGAGGAGGAATGGAATAACACATCAACAACAAAATTAAAATGTAAAATTAAAATCTAAGCATCCAAGCAGTTGCAGTGATTAAAGGTAAAAGTGGCTGCCACGGGGCAGGGAAGTCATGCCAGGAAGGATAAGAAATGCAGTAAAGAGAACCAAAGCACAGAGAGAGAGCTGATGAAGCTGCTCGAGCCGGACAGGGAGCAGCTGATGGAGGTGAGTGGCAGCTGTTTGAACACTGCCCTATGACGGGGGGGGGACGGTGTTGGCTTCTTATCCCTCCTGTTGTGTTCAGGTCAAATCTGACCGATTTACTACGTTCATCAATCATAACTATTGTATTTCACATTTGAAGGCCTTATGATATCCTCCACAGTAGGCATTTCTACATATAAAACTACCTAAAATGCCAAATTGGTTTGGCCAACTTTGTAAAAGCTATGGTGTTCCCAGTATGGAAATGAATGTGTAACCCTAGATCATGTTCATCCATCTGATAATACACAACCACAAAATGACTCCACAACCCTCCACACATGACTAATGGGGCGAAGCCTGCGAGGTAGTTCAGGCAGTCAACTCGAGCACCAATCATACATTAATTGATACGTGACGCACCTCGTCCCTCTTATGCTGCGTTCACACCGGACGCGATGCGATGTTTGGGGGCGGCGCGATTACATGTAAAGTCAATGCAGAGACGCGGACAGACGCGAATTCGCTCCGACGGCGAGCATGAAGCGGTGGACGCGGCGCGAATCACGCGATTGAACGGCGCCGCGTCAAACGCAAGAGTTCCATTTTTTTCAACTCGAGCGCCAAATTCATGTGACGCGTTCTCACGGAAGCCAATCAGCGGTGAGGATCTCAGCCTGCCGTTACTGACGTTCAACCAGAAAACATCAGCCGTTAGCTGTTAGCAGTTAGCACACAGAGATCACAGCTCCTCATATCTGTTCAGAAACTGGACAAAAGTTAAACAAGTACAAACCAGACTGTCTGTGTCATGGCGAATACAGTCGCTGGTTTATTTATGTCTGTAGGCCGTTGTTATGAGTGTGGAATGAGCATATACAATGTTAGCTTAGCCTGGTCGACCCAATCTCCATTCAGAAAACAAGCATTTTAAAAAGGTTTTTCGCCTGCTGTCTTGTCTGCAGACTTGTCAAGCATTAATTCATGGTTTTTACTAACCGGTATCAGTATGTTGTTACTTAGGCATCATTTAGAAACGTGTATTACAATTTAATCACAGTCAAATATCTTCATTTTGTTGTAGTTGTAGCTCCCGAGCCAGCGCGTCTTGTTTGAATGATGCGAGTAAACACAGCTGGCAGCCTCGGTGAAACTCGAGCGATTATAGCGAAGCGAATATTCGCATCGCGTCCGGTGTGAACGCACCATTACGGTACGTCCACACTGCAGCTTTAAACAAATCTTCAACCGCTTCCAACGCTTCTCTGTCCATTGACTTTGAATGGGGATGACGTTACTTTGCCTCGCTTGTCGCCGAACTGCATTGTGGGGGAGCGAAGCGAAGATTTTCAGGATTCAAAAGTTGAGCAATGTTCTACTTTTGAAGCTGAGCTGGAAGCGTCATTCAATCAAATCCCGTTTATGCAAATCTGACAGTAGAAGCGCTAGCCAATCATACCGCGTGTAAGCAGGGAGAGCCAGACCGCAGTTCATTTCCTCATATTCCAAACGAGAAATTACGGTAGCAAATCACCCGGTTCTTTACGACCAGAACTATTAACGGGATACAAACCGGAGGAACCAGACATGGAGGGAGGTGGCAGAGACAGTGGGTGAAACTGGTAGGTTTTCGCCTGTTTGGGGAGTTTATATATATATATTAGGGCTGTCAAACGATTACAATTTTTAATCAGATTAATCACAGCTTAAAAATTAATTAATCATGATTAATCACCATTCGAACTATGTCCAAAATATGCCATTTATTTATGTATATTGTTGTGGGAATGGAAATTTAAATGAAAGAAGGCGGATATATCCATTTAACATACAGTATCTATGTTTATTATAAAAAAATTCTGCGTGTCAAAATGAAAGACAACCCACACACCTATCAATCATCAAACCGTGGGGTCTTAATTCATTACGTGTTGATTTCTATCAACGGGGGAGTACTTCAGGAAAGTCGACAGAGGGGGGGGGGGCGGCGGCTAGTGGAGTACTTCGTGACCACTAGGCCATAAGGTGAACCCTGTTATCGTTTCATCCCGCTCCACAGAAGTGGAACTACACAATCTTTAGTTCATAAAAAAGAACGAGTCATGCTTATCCACCAAAAAAAAGTTTGTCGCTAAAATTCCTGTCAATTCTTCTAGGCACGTAATTATTGGCTGAACTAGTCCCTTCAAAGCGTAATAATATCTTGGTCAAAAGTAGTGCCACGGTTTGTCACGTGATCGTGCTACACCAATTGGGTAGCTGCATATACCGGTATCAACAAACAGATTTGGAAAAAATGGCGACCGCCATGGTTTCATCGAGTAGCGGGGACGAGGAAAACGCACCAGAAAGTCTCAAAAAGTCAAAATTATCAACACACAAACATTGTTACATGCATATTACGTCTGTGAAGCACGAAAAGGTTGATTATTTTACCAATACAAGATGGAATACGTACAGGACAAGCTTACAACGGTGGCATTGATTTTGAAGTTACAAATACAATATTATCATATTACAATAATAATAATAATAATATAATATATATATATATATATATATCTATAATAATATATATATATATATCTATAATAATAATAATCTATATATATCTATAATAATAATCTATATATATCTATAATAATAATCTATATATATATATAATAATAATCTATATATATATCTATAATAATAATAATAATAATGCAATGCATCAAATTATTATATGATGAATGAGTAAATAAATGAATCAATGGTCATTGGTATAAGTACTGCATTTTATTGATCTAAATTACTTAACGTAACAAGTTAACCTTCTTGGACGCAGCTATGTATGAAATCAAGTCATGTTTATTGTAAGAGTGCATTTAACGTGTACAGGGTAACAATAACAACAGACAGACAGACAAAAAGTCCTCAGTCTAATGGAATAATCCACGAGCTCAGCCAATGAACCTAGCGATGCGAACATGGTAGTCCAGGAATGTTGTTGTAGCTGGAGTTGGCTGATAAACGCTGCTAGCCAATGTTGATTCGATGGTCAACTCTGTTCCCAGATAGTAAAACCTCTCACAAATACCGCGTATATAATGCAAATAACTCGGACTTAGTGATGTATTAAGACATATGACAAAACATGACATAAAACAAGCATACAGCACTGTTTAGAATCCATTTGGTCTGGTTTAGCGTAACCATGTAGGCGGCCATCTTTCACTTCTGTTGACAATATGCAGCTACCCAATTGGTGTAGCACGATCACGTGACAAACCGTGGCACTACTTTTGACCAAGATATTATTACGCTTTGAAGGGACTAGTTCAGCCAATAATTACGTGCCTAGAAGAATTGACAGGAATTTTAGCGACAAACTTTTCTTTGGTGGATAAGCATGACTCGTTCTTTTTTATGAACTAAAGATTATATAGTTCCACTTCTGTGGAGCGGGATTTCTTTTCTAAAGGACTTTTCGAGGTTCACCTTGCGGCCTACACAGAGTGTGAACGTCGTGATCAGCTGTTTTAGCGCAGTTCTCCAGTGAAGTGGGGGGGGAGTCTCCCTCCGCCGCCGGTTGGCGTAGTTTTGGCACAATTCCGTTGTACAGACCGACGTTAACAGCAGCCCTGTCTGTGCACACGGAGACCGACTCTGTCGTCCGGTGATCTAACCGCCTTCTGGAAAAGCTTCACAAGTACGTCGGTACGCAAATGCGCTTTGTGACACGTTGGAAATGGGGGACCCTGATGTAAACAAGACGAAAGTCTTTCTCTGGTCTGCATCCCCTTAACAATTGTATGTTTTGAGCTGTACTGTACTGTACCCAATATACAAGCTGTTAATAAACTTTTCAATCAATCAATCAACACAAGTGACGGTACGCATTTCAGATTACGCACATAACCTGCGTACCAGTTATGTGCACCCCTGTACTACAGCAACATTATTCTCCGTCGGGACTTCCTGCAACAACACCACGCCGTTATCAAAGATGTTCTATTGAGAAGACGATCACTACGTGACAAAAGTTTTCAAAACCGTGGCTACTGAAATCAATCTTACTAACTGCTGTCTGTGCAGTTGGCAGACTTTATTTTGCTTACTTTAACAACATTTTTCATGGTGGGGCTAAGCCATTTCTTGGTATGGGTGTAGCCTACCCCAGCCATACCCTGGCGCTGCCACTGGTGGCACGTATGGGGCGGGCCATTCTGCACATGCGTTAAATGCGTTAAATATTTTAACGCAATTAATTCAAAAAATTAATTACCGCCGTTAACGCGATAATTTTGACAGCACTAATATATATATATATATTGCTCGCATAAAATCCCCGGGGTTTTTTGCTTTGTATGTCGGGGGCGGCAGATTCATGTGATTGGTTGTTGGTCTCGTTGCTCGCAAAAAATCCCCAAGCTTTCAGACACGCCCAGCTCCAAGATTTTCAAGATTTTTGAAAAGCTGCAGTGTGGACGTACCGTTAGAGTAGAGCGATGCGATAGGAGCGAAGCGAATAGCGAGCGAAGCGAATATTCGCATCGCGTCCAGTGTGAACGCAGCATTACAGGCAACTAAACACATTCTCCTAAACATGCCGCTCTATTTAAGCTGCCAGGTCTTCCTGCCTCTGCCTCGCTATGCTGCTGCTGCCACTGCTGTGTTCACTTGCTATTGCTACGTTCATGTTCCTGTTTATTCACATCGCTGCTGCTCTATACAGTCCTCCATGATATTTTCAGGTTACCTGCTGGTGCTGTCCTTTGCACATGTGTCTCGCTATCTCCGACTCTTGAAGCGAATCATCATCCATGGCTCAGACGCCGCTGGAACGAGCTGCAGCTCCCACACCACACGCATCACTCGGAACGACTGGCCGGGTGTCCCGTCCGTCCTCAATCACGAGGAGTCTTTTTCCTTCCGGCCAAGAGAAAGGCCCGAGTTGTACGCCAGCACCGGTAACAACCCCTCTCATCACAGAGCGTAAATAAAAGAGGCTCAATACCTCTCGGCCAGCGGGCAATTCAACACCAAAAAAGGCAGGAGCAAGCTGACTCCGGCATTCCCAAACTACCTGCATTCCTGTCCTCCCTTCTCAAAGTTAAATCAGCGCTTGAAGCCTCTAATTCCAGGATAGATTCCCTGGAACAAAACCCGTTTTCTGCCTCCTGCAAAATGTAAACAAACCGGGTCCCTCCCATGGATGTATAATAAGAACTGGATACAGCATGGGAGGCGGGGCCTCATTCATTCCTATGAGAGTTGCTCATTAGCGCATGATGACAAAATGGCCCAACTTTTGAGAGAATGAAACGTCACAGATTACCCGGCATGCCTGAGAAGTACCCGTATGTGCACTCATAGAGCATGCGCAACTTTAACCACGCCGCCCAAAAGGCTCGTTCACATTAAGCATGTGAATTTGCGTACACGTAACAGCACCGCACGTTCATGACCGCATGGTACTGGATTTATATTAACGAGGCGGCAGTTAGCAGCTAGCGGCTAGCTAGTAAATTATGCTAAGTTACACATCAATCGTTATGTACTTTTATATTACGCTGACATCAGGATCTAGTGATATCCAAGCAACAGAGCTTCGTTTAGCATGATACTTGTGTGGGTTGTACATGAAACCACTTGGTAATATATACAAATGTTGAAGCCTGTTATGATCAATTGTGAGTTAAAACTTTATCTAAAAAGTAAAGCTGATGATGGATTACTGTGGTGGAGTTAAAATAACAATAGCCTATTTCTTTTTGAAATGTGATGGAGTAAAAGGATAGTAACTGTGATTATTCATGTTAAGTAGCCCACAAGTAACTAAAACAATTGCAAGTGCAATAAGAAGCTACAGGAACGTTAATCTACGTCGGTAATATTAACTTTATTTAATACAACATTTACGGTACAAGATTTACATCATACAGCCCATGTAGTATAATATTTTACAAATGATGAATTACAGCAAACATGTGCAATATATCCATTATTACAGCTCCGTGGGCTGGCAGTAAGGCGATATGGTCCGTTGTTATTGTGCATCCATGGGTAAAGAGAAACTCATGTAGTTCTGAACACGTAACATGAACGTGCCGAGCGGCGCGGTCCCGTGGGTTAGATGCGCGTTCATAATGCCGAGGGAAATAACTCTCAGAATAACGTTATTAGCACATTTTTACAACTTGAGGAACTAATGTTTTTAATAAGGGCTATACAAACGTTCATACTGGGTAGTTTATTTAGTTTAAAAAAAATTATCCAACGAGTTACAGACCACTCTTTCCCAATGTAAGTCAATGAGAAAAAGTGTTTCCGGGCCCAGCAACCTAAAGGAAGTGTAGTACCGCCGTTTGACCAGCACGAATATTCTCATCAGACTCCGGCGCACTTCCTGGGGGCTTGGTCCCTCCTCCTCAACCCATGCTTCTACTTCCGCGTTTACCCATAGGGGTACATCTACATCTACGTGACTTTACGGCCCCGTCCACTTTTGGGGGAAACAACGCTGTCATTTGAATGGCGATCGAGCCTGAAGCCACAGAGCTCTTCTTCTACTGTTCTTTTCTGTTCCATATATCAAGACCGATTGTCGATTTCCAATGATCGAATGTAATTGTTTGCCTGACTGGCCATCGTAATCGAGCTCTTTGAAGATCCAAAAATCCATGGTTTTCAAAATGTTTTGATCGGATTGGCAAAAACTTCAGAATTTGTATTGACCGCCAGTCAAATGACAGCGTTGTTTTTCCCCAAAAGTGGGCGGGGCCGTAATATTTGCCCGGAAGTGACGTAGGTGTTACTCTCATCTATGCTGCTCCGCTTCCCGCTGACGTCACACCCCTGAGGACTCTGGGAATTGAAGTCTCAGCTCCAACCAGGGGTTCTAGCTTCCTGACCCCTGAAGCAGCAATTCCTGACTTAGGAATCACATATTAGCAGGTATATCATACAATTCTGCATGAGGCTAGTGATGTGTCGGTCGCGAACGAGCCGGCTCGAAGAGCCAGCTCTTTTAAGTGAACGACAGGAGCCGGCTTGCACCCGCGAACGAGCTGTTTTTTTGTTTTTTTTGTTAAGTAATACAAGACAGAATGATGATGATGATCTCTGCGCTACAGCTGCTCCGTGCATGCATGCAGTGACATGTAATATCCAAGGATTAGAGACTGTTGGATGCTGCTGTTTTGAGCATTGCAATACATTTTTTTAAATGTCTATGCTTGAGTTTTTATAGGTGTTGCTATCTGCTTTGTGTAGCGTTGTTCTACAAGCAAGTCAGTGCATTCATTGGGTGGTATCAGAGAGTTACAAGGGTCTGTAAATGCAATGAAAACATTTGGCCACAGCAAATAATTTATATTAAACATGTCATTTTTACTTTTGAATACTTCAGTACAAAGGATGTATTGAATAATTTAAGTGATATATGTGTACACATATAAATAATTCATTAGTCAAAACAGGGCTACATTTGATTTAATTATAAAAGGTATAATATATGGCCGTTTGGGAGCCGAAAGAGCCGGCTCTTCTTGGTGAGCCGAGCCAAATTATCCGGCTCACCAAGAAGAGCCGGAATTCCCATCACTACATGAGGCAATGTTTTATTATGGAAATATTTCATCTGCAGTAATTCCTATTTTGAGGCAATTATACAGAAGTTGTTATACTACTATAAATGAAATAAATTATTAAATAATAATAAATATATATCTGTTATGTGGATCTGCCTCAAAACATATCTCTTCACACTCGCATATCCACCCTGATCATTATCCATCACACATCCTCTGTTTTATTTATTTGATTTGTTGCATTGTCTTGTTTATGTTTCTTATACTGGTGTTAGGTATTGTGTATCTTGTTTTTTATGTGTTTGTACGGCGACCTTGAGAGCCTTGAAAGGCACCTATATAAAATAAATGAATTATTATTAGGGCCCGAGCACGAAGCGCTAGGACCAGAGATGGGGTCCTTACTAAAAAAAAGTAATATATTACATATTACATATTACTTTTTAAAAAAGTAATATATTACACTACTTCGTTACTCTCTACATAAAGTAACTCGTTACTTTACTCGTTACTTTACTCGCAGGGCCGACCCGCCCCTCCCTACAGGCAGATCACGCAGACTGCGGTGCACCTACAGTGCGCGCCACAGTTTTGCCTCTGCGAGACTCCACTTGCACCCCCAATTACTATTGCATTAAGGAAGACATAACACAAGTCTTTATTTGTATATGCTCTCAAATAGGCTACCAGCCACACAACAAGCTAACAGTCTGTGAAACGTCAAGACACTAATTAATGAAACCAGTTCAAGACGCATTATTCTTATCATTCTTTATGAGCGCATAACGGTAAGGTATCTAATTACTTATTTATTTAGTATTCCATAACTTAGTAACAGAGATGGTCAAACTAAAGTGGTAGAGACATGGCAGAATTCCTACAATGAAGCGGGACATTGAACTGTTCACCCGTGAGAGGGCGATCAACAAAAGAGAGCGAGCGGCCCCGTTGAGGGAGTTTACAGATGAAAAGACTCAGCCATGTTTATGCAGCACTGCACGTGGAGATGTGGTCTCGCAAGTCGCGCAGATTACATAGGCCTACATGTATATAAACCTGCGGCGGAAACCCCTCTTGTCTGTCAGTGAGTGTGATTATTTTATAAAAGTAACGAAGTAACGCGTGTCGGGGCAATGTTAGTAACTGTAGTGTGATTACTAAATTATAAAAGTAACGCGTTACACTACTCCGTTACCGACAAAAGTAATATTATTACAGTAGCGCGTTACTTTGTAACGCGTTACACCCAACTCTGGCTAGGACCCAACGGCGTCCTAGCACGAAGTGCAAGGATACCTATTGTTATTGGTCGCACCGTAACTCCCAATGACCTGAAATTTTGCACACATATCCGGGAGTACCTGCTCTACAAATAATCCAATTGGGACCCTAAGCTCCGCCTCCATTTTTTTTTTTTAATTGGCAGAATTTACATAAACAGTTAAATATTCACTTAAATTTCAATTTTCAGATTTTCAACACCAAACTTAGTGTACAGCATTGGTGGAGGGTCAGACACATTACCCTAGGAGATGAGCATGTTCAAACGATTAATATTTCCGCCAAGAATTAAAACGTACTCGCAAAAAGGCGGGGCTTATAAAGAAATGCTCATAACTCATCAACAATGTATCCAAACATCACAGATTTTGGTAAATAGGTTCAGTTTGTCTTGGGAAATGGGCACACCAAAGCATTTTCATTTTGGACTATAGGGGGTGCCAAAAACACCACCAATTTATAACTCAAGGGCAGATGGACTAATCTTTATTTTTTTTGTTTACACATACTCTCGGGGTGACTACGAACTCAGATTTAAAGTGTCGCAACAAATTCAGAATGTGGGCGTGGCCTACACATTTTTTTAAAATTGCGATAGCATAAAATGAGCTTCGGACGCAAAACTTGGGACACACGTCAGAGACCAGGACTTTTCGAGAATGTAAAAAAAAAACTTAAATTTTCAAAAAAACTGCTCACTAGCGCCCCCTATTGTGTGGTAGTCACATATAGTTTCTCAGAACTTCACGAATTTTGGCACAGACATTCCTCATGGAATTGCGGACATATTTGTACATACATTTCATTAGCCCCGACCCCCAAAAAGTCGGCCATTTTGAAATATGTGCGTTTTTTATGCATTTTAAGCACATTCTTGCGCACTCCTCCTAGGGGAATGATCGGAAAAATTCCAATCCAGGACACGTTCAGCCCCTATCCAATATGATACTGAATTGAGGAGCACATTTTTGAAAAATTACTCGTGGAGGTCGTAAGCTAACAGCGACTACACCATTTTTGACGATTTACATGTCGCAAATTACTCCAAACTACTCGAATATAGTTATTCCGATATTCACGAAACGCTGTATACATATTGCTATTATGATTGCACACATATTTCACATTGCCTTCCATTAGCCCCGTCCCCCAAAAAGTCGGCCATTTTGAAATATGTGCATTTTTCAGCCATTTTAAGCACGTTCTTGCGCACTCCTCCTAGGGGAATGATCGGAAAAATTCCAATGCAGGACAGGTTTAGCCCCTATCCAATATGATACTTAATTGCGGAGCACATTTTTGAAAAATCACTCGTGGTGGTTGTAAGCTAACAGCGAATACACAATTTTTGACGATTTACATGTCACAAATTACTCCAAATGACTCCAAACTACTCGCGTATACTTTTTCCAATATTCACGAAACGCTTGATACATATTGCTATTATGATTGCACACATATTTCAAATTGCCTTCCATTAGCCCCGCCCCCCAGGAAGTCGGCCATTCAGAAAAATGTGCGTTTTTCATGCATTTTAAGCACATTCTTGCAAACTCCTCCTAGGGGAATGATCGGAAAAATTCAAATCCAGCACAAGTTCAGGCCCGATCCAATATGATGCTAAATTGAGAAGAACATTTTTTATAGCTCAATCGTGGAGGTCGTAAGCTAACAGCGAATACACCATTTATTACGATTTACATGTCACAAATTACTCCAAATTACTCCAAACTACTCGCGTATACTTTTTCCAATATTCACGAAACACTGTATACATATTGCTATTATGATTGCACACATATTTCAAATTGCCTTCCATTAGCCCCGCCCACCAGAAAGTCGGCCATCTTGAAAAATGTGCATTTTTCAGCCATTTTAAGCACATTTCTGCGGACTCCTCCTAGGGGAATGATCGGAAACATTCCAATCCAGGACAACTTCAGCGCATATCCAATGTCATGCTACATTGAGAAGGAATAGTCCTTCGCTCAAACGGGGAGCTCGTAGGCTAACGGAGAATGTACCATTTTTGACCAATTATATGTCAGATAAGCTACTGAGACCTGCCTGTCTGCCTGGCACATCAACTCTCTCTCTCTCTCTCTCACACACACACACACACACACACACACACACACACACACACACACACACACACACACACACACACACCACACACACACACACACCACACACACACACACACACACACACACACACACACACACACACACACACACACACACACACACACACACACACACACACACACACACCACACACACACACACACACACACACACACACACTGTTAGTCCAACAACGCCCTTTGCTGGCGGCATATTCATTACAAAATACACTCCCTAACCCTAACCCTAATGTTTATTTGTAGATATCTCCTAAAGCCTACAAATAAAGTGTGAAATGTAGGCCTGTTACATTTGTTATTGAGCGATATATATTATACACACTGTTCTGCTTTCTGCACTGACCTCAGCAGCTGTCTCACTTTAAACATCGCGTCACAATGAAAGCAGTTGTGTTGAGAAAAAAAATAGCCTAACATCCAGGGGAGATGTGATTAGTGAGTAAACAAACGGTAAAGGGCAGAAAGTCTGATGCACATTTGATCATCTCAAATAACTTATAATCACAACGGGAACAGTTTGCAGAGCTGTGCTTTGTTGACAGAAGTCCAGCAATGCGTCACACCTCTTTTAAACATCACTGTTGGCTGAAATCGTCTCAGGAGAATACTTCAGTGTACCCTCGGTTATGTGACACTCCTAGAGACACTCTCTAGAGACACTCCTCTCTCCTCTAAATCAGTGTATCCTCGGTTACGGCTCCTCCAGACAGCCTCCTCGATAATCGATCCTCGACGACCCTTTAGAGACATTTGTTTTCCTTCGAGACGGCGTGCCGACATCCGTTTCCGGGTTGCTGCCGGAGGACCTGGGAGTCTGGGACGCGAAAATTAGAGAAATGAGAAACGGCTAATTTCCCAGGACTCGCAAGCATCTGCTTGACGCCGCGACGACCGGCTACCCTCGCCGACAGGCGCACGGACGCGAGGGCCCGCTCATCACTGCGCGCACAAGTGCGACCGCAGTTTTAATTATTATTATTATCTGAATAGTGAAGAATAGCTCGATACATAACTGTCCATCATCTTAGACTTCGCTCTTTACAGTAGCTCTCTCTTCTATGAATACCATGAATCCTTCTCTGCAAAAGCGGCCATGTACATTCAATCACCTACCAAGGAGAGAGTTTTTCCCACAGGATTCAAGCCTTCTATATGCTATAATTCTGGATGTGTGTACCTATCCTAATTGTAATTTACACACGTGTGTAGTTTGTACAGAGATGGCCAAGGAACTTGAATAATCATTGCTAAGACTAACACTGTTTTCTTTGTCCTTTATCTTCCATGCTGAACGTCCTCTATCATTGCCCTCTGACACATGGGTCGGCACTCATGTTTATTCATGTTTTTTAACCTTATTACTTATCGGATCTGCACAAACAAGATATCGATTAGCAAGCTGAGATTCCATAGATTCCAGAAATATAAGTATCATCACTGAGCAATCAGAACCCGCGACAGGGGAAGCAAACACATAAATCACACCATGTAGCTTTGCTGAGCAAACACGGCCAATTTGTCTTACCTTTTGCTGTTTCTGATCAAAATGTGTGTTCAATGGCATCAAAACGATAAAAATCTTCATATTTACTAGTTTGAGCTAGGGCTGCTCGATTATGGCAAAAATCATAAAGCTTTTAGTCTACTATCCCATCATTCAAGGGTGGTTTTCACTATAAGTAATGTTTTTGTTTTGGACGGACACTATCATTTTATATATAGTTAAATGTTTTACTATGTTCAATCTGAATTTACAGGCCTGGGGCTTAACAGGTTAAGGGGGATGGCTTTTCGTGCTGTTCCCTGGCCTTCACATAGCAGTCACTATAGGTAGTATATTCGCCTCAAAGCTGCGGTGCTTAAGGGGGATGGCTTTTCGGGCTTTTCCCTGGCCTTTACATAGCAGTTTCACTAGGTAGTATATTCCCCTCAAAGCCAAGGTACTTAGGGGGAATAGCCACGTGGCAGTTTTGCCAGGCCCTCTACTTATCAGACTAATATCACCAGCGTCAGGCTCTCAGTCCACGCAGTTTTGGAGGATAGGTATGTAATCTCCATGCAGTGTTGGGGGATAGTTATCTAATCTCCATGCAGTGTTGGGGGATAGTTATCTAATCATCACTCAATGTTCTTTGTAAATCTGTGGAGTGATGAGGCCCGAGCCTAGACGCCAAACTCAAACTATATGCTGCTTCTAATAAACATATTAAGAAACACGTGAGTTGTCTGACTGAATTGGTGTTATTGTCGTGTGAATATGTTCTTTGTTTTGATTTTTTTTACGGTAAATGATGTGTATTCTTTGTTTATTTACTATTCATGTAAACCAGTAGTTTGATACATTGTTTACAGCTGAAAAGGGTGTTCAATAAAATGTGGTAATGATAAACGTTTTTTGCGTAAATGTAAGAGCAGTTTAAACAGACCGGTCAAATTTGAACAGAAACACCAAGGTATGGGGGGAGAAAGGAACATGACAGGAGGGTTAGAGAGAAATATAACCTCTTAATGTGTATTACATACATCATGACTGCCCTGACTGCATCTGAGAGTGACCACAGTACTGGCTCTCAGCTGGAAAATACAAACTAGTGTTGACACGGCTGTGGTTTCCCATGCCATCCTCACATTTGTCCAAACATCCAGACTGCTCTGTGTTTGTAGAGAGACGGCCATTAAATATTTATGTTGAGAATCATAACAGCCGGATCTCATAGCTGCACAGCAGGGCCAATATCAGGCAATATGAGGCCCTGGCCCTATGAGGACGCATACGGTAAAAAATACGGTAAATACGCAATCGCAAAAAAGTCTTCTGTTCACACGCATTCGATTCATTAACGTGTCCGTTCACACGAGACAGCTGGAAATGTGCTGGAAACGTTGAGTACATATGCCAGGCCTGTAAGTGGCGCTGCTGCCACCACAAAATACATCAAAAGCAGTGAAGAAGACCCCGGAGCATGGTTGCCATGGTTGCCCTTCTGTTTATTCTCCGCGGTGGACGGCGTGTTCTCCTGCTGTATATCTCTCCGGTAGTCTACCAGCAGATGAAAAACACCCACCTCTCCGCCTCTTCCAAGGGACGAGGGAACCGTGCGGCAGAGTTTCCGTTAACATTTTTTTCCGCCGGTCCACATGTCCGTTAAAGTTTAAATCTTCCGGACAAAATTAGAAAAGTGCCGGTCAGAGGTCTTCTTTGTTATTTATTGAGCTTTAAAACAAATTGATAATGACTCTGTTCTCTGTATAATAATATAAGAATAATAAACGGTGCCTGCCTCTCTTTTCCTCCCCCTCTTCTGACAGCCCAGCAGCGGCAGGAGACGTGGGGAGAGGGAGGCGGGGCTATTTCATCGTTATCAGAAAATGATCTTACGGAGCCGTTTGACCCCCCCAGAGCACTCAGTTTGCAGATCTATCCACCTTGGGACCCGTTATCGTTTGCGGGGTTGTTTACTGCCATATGCTGTCGTCCTAGTGTGGCCGAACGGTCTATATGACACAAAACTGTAACGGAAACGTATGCAGTAGCTACATTAAAATGTTAAATAAGAACAAAAATAGAAATAAAAACTATAAAAAACGATATCAATATAAAAAAAGGAAAAACTGCAAACTACAGAAAATGCCTTTCCTGCTGAAAATGTGTGTGAATGCTGTAACCTACGTACATTTGTTGCTGAATTTAGCGGGAAAATGCAGAAAAGTTAAATTATGTCAATCAAAATTGTTAAAGCTCAGATGCATTGCACTGACTTTGTTGGGAAACTTGAAAGTGAAATGTAAAACTGGAAGAGGAGAACAAATAGTGATGAAGCTTAATATTTCAAAGAAAAGTAAAAAAAGGTATACAAAGTGTATAGCCTCAATGTCCTGAAATAGCTGAATAATGTAATAGTTGAATGGTTTCTGTAGCTGAAAGTAGGCTGAATGAGTTAAATACAAAATGTATGTAGTAGTATACTGTAAGTACAAGTAGTAGTAGTAGTAGTAGTAGTAGTAGTAGTAGTAGTAGTAGTAGTAGTAGTAGTAGTAGTAGTAGTAGTAGCAGCAACAGTAGTTATGTGTTTGCGGGGTGTGTAACTCTGTGTAATGCTTTTCCCCCTTGCACTCCACAATTCTCACCACAAGTGATTCAATGTCTCCAGTAGTGTTCCCTGTTGAATTCCATGAATGAGTGTTGTGAAGGCTGCTGGACCTCAGAGAGTCTGTCAGTGGGTTAGTGCTGGTGTTTTCACACACTGGCATTTTCTCTCTCCCTCCAATTCATTCCAATTCAGATTACATTCTAACATAACAAATGAAATAGGATGAAGAAAAGGAGTCATCATTGTTGCAGAGAGAGCCAATCTCAGTGTAGCAAACAACGGCTTTCATCTGAGGCTAAGACGCCGCTGTTCCCTGAGTGGCAATGTGCACCAGCACAGGCCTCAGAGGTGTGTGTGTGTGTGTGTGTGTGTGTGTGTGTGTGTGTGTGTGTGTGTGTGTGTGTGTGTATGTATGTGTATATTACTCAGCAACACAATGTGAAGCACTGACTTATCCATTCACACTCACGCTTATACAGCCAGTTTATTATTTATGTGTGACGGGCTACATGTAGACAGAAGGTAGAATGAGGACTGAATGCAATCAATTTAACCATTGCACACATAATGTGGTGTTTTTTTAATCTGATGGATATAATAGGCTTACAAGCTCTAAACCCATGTCCAAATAGAGGTCTATGCCCCTGGGGCATGGAGATCATTTAACAAACAGCCCTCCCTCAGTATTTCCAGACTATTTAAGCTCTTTATGACACGAATATCCAAACGAAAGAAAAATAATTTCATAATAGCGCCTGCTAACAGTTTCAAAATGGCCTGATAAATTCACAGAGAGACGGAACAATAACACGGCGAGAGGATGAATAATAGGAGTCTTACTCCAGGTCGTGTATCCAAAGACTCAGCAGCTTCAAAGACTTGGAATATGTAATTAATATCCAGACAACACTCTCCGCACCCAAAACATCTCAGCGCTGGTTCACCTATTATAAGAGCAGCCCAGTTTGCTGTGTAAACATGGAGGAGATAAAGCTGCTGATCAACCTTTCAGCCTGAAATGCCAATCCAATCAAATCACTCTGAGTTTGAATTACTCAACAATCATATTCCCTGTGACTGAACACCAAGCCACTCCCTTTGCAGACAGCAGCATGCAGGGAGCTATTAGCATGTTTGTTACAGCTAAGAATGACAATAAAGTATCAACATATAGTGTGCTGGACTGGGCCATAGTAAGTAAGGGATACATTGACTTGAATGTACTTGAAAATCATCGTATTGCTTCCGTTAAGAAATTAATAGTATGTTCCACGGAGTAGGAACAGGTCTCCCTTGAAAAAGAGATCATTGATCTCAATGGGATTTTACCTGGATAAATAAAGGTTTTTAATTGAATTGAAGTACCAACGGCTGGTACTTCAGCAATGACGGCAGCACTGATGGAGGTTCACTGTCACTGTCCAAGTCTGTTCAGAGTTTCTGTTCCATTAGTCTTTAAACTCTGCAGAGCCCATTACGTGTTCCTGTTAGTGTTTACTTCCTGTCTGTCTTTCTCTGCGGTTCTGTTGAGAAGGGTCCAGCTGCAGCCGCAGCCGGTGGAGGTTGAACCTGTAGGAAGTTGTAGGAAGTTGTACTTCCAAATATGGTCAGAAGAGAGCGTGCCCAACACGTGAGACGCTGACGCAAGGATATTTAATCAGACATCCAGGTTTACAGAGAACAGACAATATGGCGCACCGAGTACAGGTAATTAATGTCTTGTGGATTTAGATATAATTACATACTATTTAGGTTCTCGGTTGTTTGTCGATTTGGCTGTTCAGCGCAGTATAATTGTGTTTATTTTGCTAATTTGTATTTTAAATATTCAATTTAAAGGAATGGAATACATAAATAATATTTATGTGTATGCTAACTGAGCGAGCATGTCCAGTTAGCATACATGCTAACTGGATGAGCATGCATAAGATGTATATCTTAGCTTGACAGATGGAACAATGCATGTACTCTAATTTTTACAAGAATCTGATTTTGTGTAAGTTTTAAATATTCATTGAAGGTGTCTTTCACATTTGAATGTTTATTTATTTAAAACATGTATTAGTTGCTACACTGTAGACATGTAGGCCTACATATGTATAATTATATTATTATTTTAAGTGTGGTTTAAAGTAAACTTATATAAAGTTATTTGGTTGAGCCAAGTAACCCAGGTGGATGCAATCAGGTAATTAGGACAGAGCCTCTGTTTTTAGATGGGGTTTGTGGCCATGCTGTAGGCCTGACGTTTAAAATAAATGATCAAATCTTATCTGTTAAGATTAATGTTATATTTAAAAGGTTTTTATTTATTTGTTTAAGGAGGGACCCCAGAGCCAAGGGCAGGCCGAGCAGACCGCCTTCTCCCGCCGCAGGCAGGATCAAACTCTTGGTCCGGCAGCTTCCCCGGTGATGGGCTCCGTGTAACAAGTCCCCTCAGTCTGTGTGGAGAGCCGCGCCGTGCCCAGGTACTCCCCGTGCTGCCCTATCTGCACCACGGTGATGCTGCTGTCATCGCTCGCCTCTCCTCCGGTGGTGCCCTCGGCTCCTTCCGCCGCCACACTGCCCAGCACACTGGAGATCACTATCCTGTCGGCACTGTTATTTTGGGGGTCGCGGGCTGAAAAGTCCCAGACAGTAGGCCTAGCACATGGTATATATTGTACAACTTTGTAATTTTTGAATGTTATGTATTCGCTCATAGCTGTGCCTTTCACGCAGACAATAAAAGTGAATTTTGAAATGACAAAAAGGTTTATGTTTCAACTTTATTTGCATTAAACACGTGTTTTTAAACCCTTCTGTTCAAAGTTGATATTTTGTTTCTCAAAAGATTAAATCTTTAAAAACATGATGTTTGCCATTTTTAAAGTTTGATGGAAGAAATTAAATAGGTCACTGACATGGAGCTTTAGGCCTGCAATGCTTTAAAAAAGCATGTTGGTGTTGTTTCAGTTTTGAAAAGTGAATATGGATGTTAAATTCACAAATTAGTATGAATAATCTTAAACAAGAACAGGATCTTGAGCCATGATGTTTTTAAAGTACAGAAACATTCAGAATGCATGACGATTCCTTAAAAGGTTTTGTAATCCCCTAGTACTCTTAATTTATAAAGTAATAATACATTATTATTGAGCTCATTAGTGGCCTGCCTGGCCCTCCTAATTTGGTCTAACAAAAGTCAATGATGATCATTGTGAAGGGGTGTCCAGCCCATATCAATAACATACCAAACTACAGGCTAATGTGAGATTCAGAAATTAGTTTTAAAAATCATGTTTTCATGTTATAGTCGGCCTACCGTACATGAACCTGTTTGAAACCTTAATGACCTCATGATGTGATTATTTATATCTTAAATCCTTTAACAACTATATTTAGATGTTCATACATATCTACATGTATGTATAAATACATGTGTAGCAGTTAGTTAATAGATGATCTCATTATTACCTATTTTAGATGTACTAAAAAATAAAGTTTACTAAGCCCCCTTTTTGTTTTAATTTATTAATTAGACAAACTGATTTGTGCTTAAAGTCATATACTGGTTATTAATGAATTTGCCTAATAGTTGCTTAAAATGGTACAATAACATTTGCAATTCGTTTTTAATTAGCCGTTTCTCAATCGCGAGGATGCTTGCTTGGTAGCACATGTCTTCCGAGTCACTTGCTTCAGAAGCTAGGCAAGAATCCTTCCTGGCATTCGGAAAACGAAGAGTGGAACAGGCTAGCAAGTGTGCAGGTGTGCGTCATATGAGAGGCCCCGCCATACATTTTCCACCACAGATTTGGGGAAATTGGTCCGTGCGCAAAGCATTGTGGGGATTTTAAGGACGCAAAGTCTACCCATGTGCAGCCTCAAAATTACCCCCAAACCAAGGACGCGGCCTCGGTGGAATTCCAAGTATGCTGGAGATTGGAACAGTCCTTCGGCGGCACTCGATGACATAGCATCCTTGAAATATTGGCTTGGAAGCCAGTTTCCTCGAGATTGAGAAACGGCCACGGTATCAATGTCTCTCAGCCACCGTCGTGTCAGGTGGGCGTGTCGTGTAGGGGGCGTGTCGTGTACTTGCTGCGGCTGCAGCTAGACCATATTAGGCTTGTTTGAGACGAGCTGCGGCTCGCCTCGAAAGTAGACGAGAATAGCCGATCGCAGCCGCGGGGAGGTCTCAAAAAGCTCGCCTGAAGTCGGACAGCTTGGAGTCGGCTTCTTCTTCTTTTTCTTCTTCTCTCAGTTTTTTGGCGGATTGCAAACAACTTGAAGGTGCATACCGCCACCTCCGGAGTCGGCTTGACTCGGTTTGCATTTATAAAGAATGCACACATGTGTTTAATCGTTAATGTCAGATATGTTCTAAGTAAATACATTTGTTCCTGCTCAAGATCCGCAGCCCGTGGAGAGGAACTGCGCCGCCGCGCCTCGCTCTCAAGTCTGCGGGGCGTCTTTGTCCCGCGAGATTTCAACGTCTCATGTGGGCGAGCCTCCAGAGCAAGTCGGACAAAATGACTAACCATCATGCAACGCACTAGGAAGACGCTGATCGCAACTGCGCAGGTCTGCGTCGGTCTCGCTTGTCTCAAAAAAGCCTATTGGTTTCGTTAGTGTTTACTTCCTGTCTGTCTTCTTCTGCTGTTCCTGTTAGTGTTTACTTCCTGCCTGTCTTCCTCTGCTGTTCCTGTTAGTGTTTACTTCCTGTCTGTCTTCTTCTGCTGATTTTGCTGACGTCCAACGCTCTGAACGTTTCCCATTTCTCTAATTTCCCCTCCTCTACTCCTATCCTCGCGTCTTAGTCCCGCCCATAGGAGATGCGAGCGGAGGAGTCGAGGAGGGGAAGCAGCAGGCGTTTAGAGAAATGAGAAATCCTCTCCTCTGAGCAGTAATTTTAAAGAGACGTCCATTAATGATGACAGGAGGCCCAGCATCTGTCTGATGGACAGAACTGTGTTCATGACGACAAATATATTTATTTTATACTGAGTGATATATATTATACACACGTTCTGCTTTCTGCACGGACCTTAGCAGCTGTTTTCACTGTAAACACTGCGTTGCGATTAAAGCAGTTAATACATATCCAGCTGTCATTGGTTGAGATAAGTCCGGCCGCGCGTCACACCTCCTTTAAACATCACTGTTGCCGGAAATACATCCGCGGAGGACAGACTGCATTATGGGATGTTTAGGGGGAAAACATAAGTGTATATACTGGAGAAAATAGTATTAGATCTGATTACTCTAAAAAATATTTCCACTCCAGTTTCAAGCTGTGTTTTCATCTTGAAGAGAGAGAGAGAGGAGAGAGAGAGAGAGAGAGAGAGAGAGAGAGAGAGAGAGAGAGAGAGAGAGAGAGAGAGAGAGAGAGAGAGAGAGCTCTATAGAGAGCGATAGCGAGCCGCTATCGAGAGAGAGATCGAGCTGAGAGAGAGAGAGAGCAGAGAGAGCGAGCGCTACTCGAGAGAGAGCTCTCATCTCTCGCATCTCTCTATCGTCTATAGCGATTAGAATATATAGATCTCTATATAGCCGACGGAGACAGTTGTTCGTCTGTCACCCTGATGGCACAATGATGAACAAATTGAAGATGCGTGTGGTCTGATCAAGGGGGCCAGAATTTGTATGTATCTAATCTAATCACAAGATGGTATATATTTTTTGGAATTGGTGGTTTTTGGAACTGCATTGTATTTTATGAACTACATTTCAGGTTCATCACAAAAAAAGGACAATGATGTTGTCTGACTCGTCATCGGTAGGCTATAGCTGCTATATTTACTTAGAGCATTTACAAATAAATATAAAAAAATCACAAATTCGTTTTACTGACAATAATATTATTGGCACAAAGCGTAACTCACATTTATTTCAGGATTATCTCTAGAATATACCACAAAAGACAATAATCATCACAACCTTTGGAAGGCTGTGTGCAAATGTAATCAGAATCAGAATACCTTTATTAGTCCCACAGAGGGAAATTGTTACAGCAGAAAAAGAGCCACAGACAGCTCAATGTTACAGATGTTACATGCATTAAAAAGTATTAAAGACATAACATAGAACAGACAAAACAGAGCCATGTTAAAACAACGTGTTGATACGGCGTCTGCATATGATCTTCTCTGAGAAATCACATTGTTTTTGTTTGTTTGTTCCACCTGTTGGAAATGTAAAAATGAACTATAATTCCTGTTTATGTTCTGCTCTGTGTCCTGTCTTTTAGCACATTGGACTACAACTGCAATTATTTGTGCAGCCATCAGTGGCGGCGCCAGAGATTTTCTCTAGGGGGTGCTGTGGGGTAGCTTGACGTTTCATAGAGGGTGCTCAAACATTAAGGGTTTCCCATTAATGCACCAGCGCTACAGTTGAATTTTCTACTGCAACACTCCCCACACACAGTGTAACCGTGACTGTTACAATGAAGGCTCGATAATCAGCTCACGGCATATAGGTGTAAGCAGGGGTAAAGTGCTATTTTTACACGTGGGGGGTGGACCTCACCTCCTCTAGGAGGGACCTCACCTCCTCTAGTGGGGTCCGGGGGCATGTTTCCCCAGGAAGATTTTTTTTAAATATTGAAGTTAAAAGCATCAATCTGGTGCACTTTGAGAGCAACATTAAGAGATCTATGGATACATCTCTCAACACCCATATGAAACAGAACTGTAAACAGATTTTCTATTTCTTTATAAATATTTTACAAATCACTCCTCTTTTAAAACAAACCGTTTGAGACCCACTGAGATAACTAGACTAAAGTTAACTATCTAAACACTGAGAGTCCTTTACTTCACCTGAGCTGAGGTTATCTGAGACTCTCAGTCTGACAGGAGAGAGTTCTCCCTCCACCTTGTTGTTGAAAAAGCTCCTTATATCCGTTAGCTTGGCTAGCTAGCACCAGATGCTAACCACAACGATCACCAGTAGATACTCACCGGTGCGCAAGCTCTCTCTCTCTCTCGCTCACACACACACACACACACACACACACACACACACACACACACACACACACACACACACACACACACACACACACACACACACACACACACACACACACACACACACACACACACACCCACACACACACACACACACACACACACACACACACACACACACACACACACAGAGCAGAGCTTGAATGAAACACAGAGACCCAGAAGTAAGCTACTTGTACTCACGAGGCTATGCTATTATGTGCAGAATCCCTCTCGCTTTCAGGTGGTTTTGATTAAGTGTCCACACATGGACGTTTAAGGACTAAAAAATGATAAATGTTTCACGTTGCTGTTAGCAAATAATTTGGCGCTCTAGCTAACAGGAAGTCACTCAAGTGTCACAAAGTAATTTAGCCTATGGGTAGGTCAAAAATCGAATGGGTGCTGGCCATTGGCCTAATCATATCACCTGTGTTGGCTTTATTTTTTTGGTAAAAAAATGTGTTTGTTTCACATTTGCATTGATGTAATCAATAATTTTTCTAATTTAATAAAAATAATTATTATTATTTTCGAAAAAAGAAAAAAAAAACACATATTTATTGGGGGTGCTTAGGGGGTGCTTAGGCAATCCTGGGGGGTGCTTTAGCACCCCCCTAGCTCCCCCCTGGCGCCGCCCCTGGCAGCCATGTGTTGCATAATGACAATAAATGATCTCTGAATCCTTTAATCCTTTAAATAATGAACCTTCAGTTCTGTCCTGAAGGAGCACACTGATATAACTAGCCTGCAGTCCAGTGTAATGCTAACTATCAGTGAGGCTCATAGGGGATCACGATTTCAAAGTGAATTCCCAACATGCTCCATGTCTTATAATATCAGTCAACATCATTCTCCCAATATGACTTCTATTCTATGTCTGTGAGTTTGTGTTGTGGGTGTTTAACAGTTTTAATGATTCAGTCCATGTTATGAAATGTGTCAGGAGCGCTAATTCATTCAGCAGCCTTCCTGTTTTTCAGTCAAGCTAACTTTGTTCCTCGTAATGACCCACCTCTGCTGTGTGACTCATGCATGCTGTTTAATCACCACCAGGGTGAGTCACTTAGCTTCTCGTCTCATTTATTGACAGCAATTCTCCTGGACAGACAAATAGAGGGGTCTTAAAAGAATCTCACTGTGAATGTGGATCAAGTAAAAAACAAGTTGTAAATGTACAAAACAAACTCACCAAAGCGTGCATTCAGCAGCTGGATGGGAGTTTTCAAAGATTTATGAAGCTATAAAAGAACCTTCAATTATTTGTTTTAACTTCTATGTCATAAGTTAAGAAACACATTTCAATCCAAAGCTGTGGTAGTCATTTTAACTTCCAAGTAATGGCAACAGATTGCTGAGAAAAATCGAAACCTGTCGCCAAAACTGTGATCTTCCTTCATTCTTTGGCTATAAATGTTCATTCTAGATTTGATTAGAGAGTTGGTTTTCTGTGAGGAAATGTGATAAATGATGTTGAACTCCCTGGGGAGCTTCTGAAACACTTGAAAAACAGGAGTTTTCTGTACCATGTTAAATGTTTTTGTTGTTAATTATAGATTGTGTAACTGTCAGAGTGGTTGTTTGTGAGATGCTGTCTGGTCCCAGTATCTGCCATGTGTTTGGAGTTCCAGCCGGGCCATACTCCAGCCCACAGATGACCATTACAGGTGGGGTAGGTAAGTTTGAGAAACCGACTCAAGATACAGTTTTTGTTATATTCCATGGAATGCTCATAACATCCCGATAGCAATGAATATCTTAAGTGCTTTGACAAAAAATCCATAAAATAATTTAATCTGTGGAAGCCGTAGTACTGTAAAAAGCACGACCAATCATTTTAGCCGGGCCGGCAAAAATAACTGGATTGCCTACCTGCCTGTCAGCCTTCCATCTGTGCACAAACTTCCCTCGTGCCCTCATTGGTCATGTGCGTGTTCGTGTGTGTTGGAGGAGGGGCTCTGTAAGGAAGTGGCAGATTTTTTCCGGTTCCATCCATCCATCCATCCATCCATCTTCTCCCGCTTATCCGTGGTCGGGTCGCGGGGGTAGCAGTTCCAGCAGAGAGCCCCAAACTTTCCATTCCCTGGCCACATCAACCAGCTCTGACTGGGGGATCCCAAGGCGCTCCCAGGCCAGCGAAGAGATATAATCCCTCCACCTGGTCCTAGGTCTACCCCTTGGTCTCTTCCCAGCTGGACGTGCCTGGAACACCTCCCTAGGGAGGTGCCCAGGTGGCATCCTAACTAGGTGCCCGAACCACCTCAACTGGCTCCTTTCAATGCGAAGGAGGAGCGGTTCAACTCCGAGTCCCTCCCGGATGACCGAACTTCTCACCTTATCCCTAGGGGAGACACCTGCCACCCTGCGGAGAAAACCCATCTCGGCCGCTTGTATCCGCGATCTCGTTCTTTCGGTCATGACCCATCCTTCATGACCATAGGTGAGGGTAGGAACGAAAATGGACCGGTAGACAGAGAGCTTTGCCTTCTGGCTCAGCTCCCTTTTCGTCACAACGGTGCGGTAAAGCGACTGCAGTACCGCTCCCGCTGCTCCGATTCTCCGGGCCATCTCACGCTCCATTGTTCCCTCACTCGAGAACAAGACCCCGAGATACTTTAACTCCTTCACTTGGGGTTAGGACTCATTCCCTACTTGGAGTGGACAGTCCATCGGTTTCCTGCTGAGAACCATGGCCTCAGATTTAGAGGTGCTGATCCTCATCCCAGCCGCTTCACACTCGGTTGCGAACCGATCCAGTGAGTGCTGAAGGTCGCAGACCGATGAAGCCATTAGAACCACATCATCTGCAAAAAGCAGTGGTGCAATCCTTAGTCCACCGAACTGCAGACCCTCTCCCCCACGACTACGCCTCGAAATCCGATCAATTTTTTCCGGTTGTGTACAAAAATAGATTCTTGATAACGAAAACTATGACGAAATGTATATTTAGTTTTCGTTGACGAGACGAGACGGGACTAAGGTGTTAATGGTGGACTATCGGACATTCAAAATGCAGCATATTTTCTCCCAAGTGTCCATCTTGTCTGTCAAAATTCATCTTACGTTTCTATCTTGCAATATAATTATTTCCGCTCTCTTCACTCCAGAAGAGCGATCTCCCTGTGTCTCTCTGTGTGCGGGGGGCGGGGCCTAACAGACATGCTGCAGCGGACACAGAGATCTGCCGGGGAGCGTTCAGAGAGTATAGAGACACATTTTGACTAAAAGTTGACTAAAATGTCATTTTTCATCGACTAAAAGTTGACTAAAACGTTTTGAGTTTTCGTCGACTAAAACTAGACTAAAACTACGAAGGATAGGAATGACTAAAATGTGACTAAAACTAATAACCATTTTCGTCTAAAGATTAAGACTAAATCAAAAACAGCTGCCAAAATTAACACTGAAATATGCGAACACAAACCTACAGACTGGGGGTTGGGAGATCACAGGAGGTGGGGGGGGGAGAGCTGTGGAATGTGACCACCCCCCTTGGGAGACTTACTCCACACATTCCGATGGCCAATTCGTTTTAAACAAAGAGTTTGTAGCATACAGCACAGGCAACATGGGGGGTGGGGGCTTCTCAAAAGATTTTTGTTTGTTGTTGTTTTGTGTCAGTTTTACGTCGCCACTTCCATTCACATTTTCATCATTGTTCCACAATGTTTATCATGAAATTAATATCCATATATTTTATACTATACTTGCACTGCTTACCGTTTTCATACTTTATATATCTTAGCATATTCATACACACTGTTAATACTGCTCACAGGCTGCTAGTGTATTCATACCCAAGCTCACTGTTTATTCATCATTCAATTCATTCTATATTTTATTCTGTAGATTGTGTACATTACTTTTCACTTTACTGCTTGTTGCACCGTCAGAAGCTAAACTGCATTTCGTTGTCTCAGTACCTGTAATCTGTGCAATAACAATAAAGCAGGCATCTTTATTGTAGCCTCAACAATCAAGTTCTAAGTAGTGCAATATGAAATAAAAACAAAAAAATCTGTGCTGTTGCATTTGCTGTAAAGTGTCTCTACTGTAGGCTATTTTTATTATATGTACAGCACTTTGGCTCGACCAAAAATCGTTTATAAATGTGCTATATAAATAAAACTTGATTTGGTTTGAAAAACAACTACACTCTTTTGGCAGTGTTGTGGTGCCGAGAGATGGGAGTCGGAGGCGGGGTATCAAAGGTACAAGCTAGACTTTTATTTAGCATCTGAAAACCATTGTACACAACTTCATTCCCGGGAAGCGAAGACCGGCGGAAACAGGAAGTCCGGTTCACTAAAATGTCCGTGCAGAACAATACCCCAACCCATAGATCCGTGGGTGAATAATGTCAATCACCACAGTGTACACATTAACAACAACTACACTATTTTGGCAGTGTAACAATTAAACAAGAACTACACTCTTTTGGCAGTAACAATTAGATAAATAATAAACTGTCAGACTGACACTGAAGACAAACAAACTATTTTCAGCAATCAATCTGTTTAGTTGACTCTGGGTGACATGTGGCGATTTAAAAAAAATCGTTTTTTGGCTGTTTAGATGGTGTTGCTCCATCTAGGTCACTGCCGGTGGTTGAGATGGGGTCTTTGGCGACTAGTTGTATAGCCTCATGTACATTAGTTAGGTGCTTCAGGAGATTGGCATTGCTGTTATTCGATGTGGACAATGCTTTTTGTCCTGCACACAGTTTACATTTGACCATAATATTTTGTGCGTCCATTATCCCCACAAATTGAAAGTGGTTATATCTCCAAGTTGTAAATGCGCTGCTGCTCTCGCTGATACTTGCATCTGCCATAGTGTGTGTGTGCTGGTGGTGAGCGTTGCCGTGTATGTGTGTGTGTTAGCAAGTGTTTGTGTGTCTGTGTATTTTCCCCATAAGGTAAGACCCGCCCAACTCTGTCTCTGATTGGCTTACCCTGAAATGTTACCACGCGTTAACCAATCATCACTCCTCTCTGGTCACTTTCACTTTTCCATGGTACTGTGAGAGGACATCGCTGTATTCGCCTGTAAACTACATCCGCAGGGAGATTCGGTTCAGTTCCATCCAAGCGGCAAACTCTGGGGAACAGCCGGTACGCCAATACGGAAGTGCCACACACTGCAGTTCATACATGGGCCGCTAGGGACTGGCTGCAGAAAGGAGCAATTTCCATAGACCCCCATGTTAAAATGCCCAACTTTATAGCAGAAAAAAACATGTTTCTACCCATGGATGCAATAAATATTATTATCGATATAGTTAGATTCCACCTTAATGATTATGAATCTGTGAGTGAATTGTTTTCTAACACGACCCTTTTATTTATATTAAGTCTTAAAGTTTTTGCATAAATAGGGCGTGGTCACTTTGATGGCCACGTACATGCCTCACTGTCAGCTAACAGCAACTTGTCCACTCTGCTAGGCTACAACCATAGAGGCTACAACGTTAGTTAGTTGTAGTTACTGTATTTGACCCTTTAGCCGTGTTCATGGTGATTGTGCCTTTTAGGGAATATTGTTACAAATACCAGACAATTAAAATGTCGTGCTGTGCGCTTGAATGTATACAGAACTTCCAAGAAGTCTAAAATGATAATATTATACATGTTAACCCCGTTCGCAGGTGTTTGTGTGCTTGATAGCTTAGCTTGTTACTTATTAGCCAGCTAAGGGCGTAACCCTTTATACATACATATACATTTTAGTTTATGATTCAGCCTTGGGTAAGACTTTTATAGTCTATGGCTATGACGCCCATAATGCTAAACGGGAGCAAATGTTAATAGGGGACCCAATTATCCCAGTGGTGGCCGCCGGAGCTAACGGAGCCGCAGGGGGCTAGCTCCAGCCGGCGTCCCGGAGCTAGCCCACTGCGGCTCCGTTAGGTCCGGCGGTGGAGTCCGTCTTTTCTCAACGTGTGAATGACAAGCATTAAGAATAACAAAATATAGCTAATTCTCTTGCAGATTGTCTCATTTGATTATGAATGTAACGTTTATATAGGGGCTGGTCCCGCCTCGGCTCCGCCTCTTTGCCCTTATTTGGAGCAGGCGGGATTAGACTCTGATGTCACAGTCGAGCCGTTAGTGGCCGACTCCGCCTACTAAGGGCTTCACGGCAACTCTGCAGAATTCTATGGGTGACGTCACGGACACTACGTCCATTTATATATACAGTCTATGGTTCCATCACATAATGTAACGCAGTAACGCACCCATTTAAATCACAGTAACTATAACGGCGTTACTGAATGGGAATAGGTAACTAGTAACGTTATTAGTTACCGCAAAAGGTAGTTGCGTTACAGTAATGCGTTAGTATGTAACACGTTAGTCCCAACACTGGTAAACACACACCTGATCACCTGAGAGCTGCCATTTCATTCAGACTGTTTACAAAAAAACAATGGTCTGATTTTAACAACTCAATGTGTGATTGTTATAGCAGTAATATTAGACACTAATAATACAGTAAACTATTAACACTGTATATATTATTGTTTGCCCGTGGGATTAGGATGATCGGTAGTGAGAGCCGTGCTGCATTTTCCTCCGGTCGGATGTGATATAAAAACAAAGCGATTATTTTTGTTGTTGGAAACTCACGCGGATTAAACTACATGTATTAGTGCATTAATTTCAATTCACGAACATATGATACATTAAATGATCGTGAGGATGATGATTGAAAATCGTTTGTTTGAGCCGGGCTGCATTTCCTGATGAAAAAACATAGTGATGGTTTTGTACTTACACCTACGTGAATTAAACAACATTATTTTGTTAAATAAAAACATGGTGATGTTTTGTAAATGATTACATGTCTCTTATTTAGCACAGAATATGATCCTATCCGTGACATATGGATCTTAACAAATATCCGATCAGATACCTGTAGATCTATCATCTGTTTATTTCACATGAGTTCCAGTGTGGCAGCTTTTCATGGCTCCCCCTGGTGGATCCATGATCCATTGCAGCTGGTTTCATTAAAATTACATTTATTTATCAAGGGGGCGTATCAAGTCCTGCGGGGGGGGTTTTCCTTTTCAGCAGGGGCCCACCCCGTGCAGATCACGGACCCGCACGGGTAGGCGTCTGAAATGAAGCGCTACATCTGGTAAGAATGGAGAAACCAGCTCGAGTGGTAGGAGGATATTTAAACGGTTGATGTGTGTTCCTCGCCCTTCCCTTCGCTCTCGAGACGCCGAGGACACAGCTGTCTCCTCTCTCTGAATCATATTCTGCTTGTAACATTACCGCGCCATTTTAATTAAAGTACCCATTTGAACCTTTCTCAGAGACTCCATTGTCTCTTACTTTTAAAGCTTTTCTCCTGGACGCGAGAATAACGAACAAAGCTAATAGTTTTTTTCATTATATTTAGTTAAATGTCCAATATTATTTTGTGTTCTTTGCAAACATTTGGACACCATACCTACATCTTAACTGACAGCAATGAGTCGGCAAAAAGCATCCAATGTTTTTTTTTTTCTCAAGAGATAAGTTCTGTAACTGTGCTGCTGCCTATCTTTGCCAGGACTCTCCTGGTTAAATAAAGATGTTGTCAGTGTTTTCTCATCATGCTTTGGGTACTGTAAGCAGCACACGTAATTTGTTATCACAATCACTTCTTGCTTAGTAAAATCATTTAACTGCATCTTAAAGGTTTCCCTTAGCTCAGTTGTGGTGGAGATTACTTGTTTGTCACCATTTGATCTAAGTATGAAACTTGAGCCACATGATTCTGATATCGTTGTAACGTTCCCCACAGCTGTCACGTGATGTCATCATGATGTCATCATAATGTCATACACCACCACAAGGCGGCCCTCTCTGTAGCAGCAGCTGTCAGGTGGTGTGGAATGATTTGTAGTAAGCGTAGCCATTTTTTACCTAATACTCTTCACATCATGGTAAATTACCACCATTGAAACACATTGGTTCCGTTTAGAACTGGGACCATTTAAGTCCCCATGATTATG
Organism: Gymnodraco acuticeps; assembly: GCF_902827175.1. Lineage (NCBI taxonomy): Eukaryota > Metazoa > Chordata > Actinopteri > Perciformes > Bathydraconidae > Gymnodraco > Gymnodraco acuticeps. Next base: position 587,600 of record NW_022990311.1, read on the forward strand.
AAATGATAAATGATTGACAGAAAAGTGTAAGTTTGATTATTACGAGCCAATATTTGATCTATACATGGCACAAATAGCTGAACAAAAACAAAATCAAGGAATGAGGATATAAATAGGAAAATATATGATCCCGGAATAAATATTTGGTGTAACATTTTTACCACCGGCTGCTCCAGTCTCACATTGAGTCAGGGTTTTGGAGAGAATATGAGGTTCTCTACATTTGACAGGTGTGAGGATCCATGCAGAGCATCTAGTTTCATCAACATATGCAACAAATGAACTTCTTGTCCCCATTTAGACTCCGTACAAACACACTGTCAGGGTGATCGATAACATTCTCTGCAGAGCTGGCCACTTTTGTTTCCACATGGAGAATTGCCCTAACTACCAATTTTAATATGTAAACGTCAGCATGGATGGATTTTAATCCAGAGCCGGCAGTGGTGGCTCAGAGCAGAGGAGGTCCCTGCATCAATCATGTCAGAGAGTTGGAACAGAGCTTGACAAATGACCAGGCCCTCCATCAGCGTTTGGGCTCAGAATCTCCCATTACAGAATGAGAGGAGCCCGTAATTTATATGCTGCAGCCCAGCAGGGGAGGGAGAGGCTCTGCATATACATCTTTCTTCTTATGAATGCTGTGGGGGATCCCTCTATCAGTGTTTGTGAATTATTTTTGCTGAATTGTATCAAGGATTCAGGATTGTGACACACGCAGCTCAGTCTGTATGTTGCAACAGCGTGCTGTAATAAAGGCTTCCAATACATACATCAATGCTGCATCTATTTGTAAGCTGTTTTTTGTTGCTACTGAAAGATAATGTCAAAAAACGTTCTCAGATTTGAGCATCAGATTCGTGGAGTAGTGTTGTTGTACTCGAGACTGGTCTTGACCTCTTTTTAAAAAGGTCTTGGTTTTGTCTCGGACCTAATGTATATGACTCGAGATTTTATGTCAAGACCACGGCTGTGGCTGGGGATGTGATGAAGGTTGGCTACCGATATCCGGTTCCGATTCGGAACAAATAACAATTGTCCGGTATCGGGATTCATAAGAATTATTAGGACAGGGGGCGGAAACATCAAGTTGTTTTAATCTTGACTTGGTCTTGCCCTGCCTTGGTCTTGACTTGGTTAACTCTGGTCTTGGTCTTGTCTTGGTCTCGGTTAAGGTGGTCTTGACTACAACACTTACGTGGAGGATGCAGGAGGGCAGACGAAGCACTAAATAATGACGACAAACTAATGAACTACAACACTATGTAAGACAGGCCTAAATACACAAAACACAAGGGCATCAGGTGTAAATAATTGAACAATCAAATATGAGGGAAACACAGAGACAGGAAGGAAAACAAGACAAGACACAAGGAAAAAACACATTTCAAAATAAAACAGGAAACCAAAACTGAGATCATGACAATCAAAGCAAACTTTAAAAGTTTTCTGCTGATGTTTTGTCAAAGACCATGTGTCTGTCCAGGAGTTGAACTCTGGACCGTTGGTAATCCAGGAGGGTTTCAGAAAGTGAAAGACATGGATGATTTGTTTCCAGCTCAATAATATATTTCCCAGTGTTCAAATTAAATCAAGTTTTATTTATATAGCACATTTATAAACAATTTATGGTCGAGCCAAAGTGCTGTACATATAATACAATTAGCCTACAGTAGAGACACTTTACAGCAAATAATCAATGATCAATGATCCTCCAATGTATACCACCTCTTCATGGCACTTCAATGGGCTGCATCCCATTACACAGGTGAGAGAACATGGCAACATCATTCTTGAGTAAGGAGTTCCTCTCTGACACTTCTGTATTGGCTCTTGGTTGTGGAAAACGTTATAGGGTAATGGCATTGTTTCTAAAGAATGTAGTATGTTAAATATATTATGACTTCTTTACAGTATTTGTTATACTTCGCACTTGTCCTACTGGAGTTCACTACAGATTCATCCCAACCATTGTGTGTGTTGAGAGCCAGTAATTCAGCTCAATCGTTAAGAAAAATGATTCCTATCTCATTCATTACCTGAGCTAGATTCCGTCTTCATGGTGATAACCACACTGAGTCTTTTTCTTCTGGGAGATAGACTGCTCCTCTTCAAACTCCATCAATCTACGTGGCTATTTCTAATGTACAGAATCAGCTAGAATTAAACAGCTAAACGCTTTCTGAATGTATCACATTGTAATTTGCTTATTTACTATAAAAGTGGGTGCTGGGGAAATATTTTCCTAGGCCCTCAACTTTGACCCAGTTTATCAGTTTGTACTGCCCTCACTGAGCACAGGCCTGCAACCTTGGGCTGCTGTGCTCTCAGTGTTTTGTCTCCCTATTCCTTTCTGTTGGCATCAGCTGATAGAGGAGTTATAGCACTTTGACTGTTTTATCTTGTTATACACAATGTTGATTATTCTTCTAGAACCAGCTAAATACATGGTGTCAAGATTGGGGGAAAATAGGACCCAAATGCAGTAAAAGGACAAGAAGGTCAGGTAAAAAAAAGCGAGCTTTATTTAAACAAAAGCCGATGACTAAAAAAACAAGAAACAACTAAACATTAAGAAAACTGGGTTGCACGACAGACAGGAACAAACTTACGAGCATGGCGGTAACATGGACTTGAAAGACGGGCAGGTATCATGGACGAGAAAAGGCGACGACCGAAAATGGAGCAAAGGGGAAGACAAGACTAAATACACAGAAGGGTAATCACAGGACAATACACAGCTGGGCAGGGGAGGCAGACACACAAGGGCAACAGGTGAACACAATCAGACAATCAGGCAAAGGAGGGAAACTAAACAGGAAGTAAAACTAGACAAGACAGGAAGTAACAGGCATAACGTGGGGTGAACACTTTTCAAAATAAAAGAAGGAAAATGGCAACAAATCCAAAACCATGACACATGGTTTCTGGGGTAGAGATCTTGAGAATTGGTTGGGCAACCGCCGTGTCACCTCGTGGTGACACACATGTCTTTGACGTAACTTCATATGAATATTCAGTGTTTGACATCAAGCTCCAGCTCTACCGTGTTCTCGTTGTGTTTCAACCTTGTCATTATTATTTGTTCATTTTATAGTATTTAAAAGAATCTGTTTATAATAGTTCTATATTTGCTCCTTTTTTTACAACTTAAGGCGATACACGGCAGGCAAAAACATCGTTTTTCAAGTACTGGTCAATTTTGAGATTTTGTGCTATTTTGATTCTATAACATGTTTTCTTTCAGGCTTTTGGAAGGAAAACGTACAAAATACACATTTAAGTGTTTATTTTACTATAGTTTGTCTATTTGCGTCTGTAGATTTCTCCTAAATTCACCAAAAGTTAGCATTCTAACGTAACATAAAGTACCGCGACCGCTGTGTGCACCATGTCAATAGAGATATCGTTGGAAAGCTGTGTCTCTCCTGCACAATCTCATCGGATCCAAATATGGTCATTTATTTTGTATCAGCAACCAATCGTGAAAGCACAAAGGGGTCTTAAACCAAGAAACAAAATCTCATTGGCTGGTGTACATTTCTGACAACGTGATTCGTTCAGATGCGTCACGTGGTGTGCTAAAACACTTCCTGGTTAGCTTTCCGCTAGAAATTGAAATCTCCAAATGGCAAAAGAACGGCGAAAAAAACGTTCACAGAGAAGACGACAACAATTGTCCCTTGCACAAAGCAAGGTTATACAAAAAACAAATGACACCGAACATCAAATACCTTCACGGAGTGCGTCAATGCGCAAGCTATCATCCAAAGAACAGGAGGGTTTAGCTATCGCCTCACTGCAATCTTTAAAGGTCGTTTTCTCAAAATGAGTTTTTTCTCCTACTCGAAATTTCAACTTCAGTAGCACGTACATACACCAAACCTTCCAGTTATATTCCTATCAATATTATGAAGGCTTTTACAAAAGGGTTTGTTCATATATCATTCATAGCCTGAATTATACAACATTGTAGCCTATACCTAAAAACATGGCGAAAATTGATATTTTAGGGCTGTTGACAGTATTTTCTGATTTATGGAGTGATAAAAAGAGATATCCAATATCCCTTCTGTAAAAGTCTTAGATATTAATATGACTACAAAATTAAACAATAATTTTGAACCTGGCTTTATCCAAAGTTCAGATTTTGATTCCTGAAATGTGTTAAAATATGTGCATATTTAATGAGATAATAGACAATTTGCATATTTAAACATGCTATTTCAGAAAACTTGTAATACAAAACACAATTGCCTTATTGTAAGTAATTAACTGGATACATTTCTAGCTGATACCTTTAAGTTAAAAAAATTACCCTATTCACCTGGGGTGTCTCGCCTTAATGCAACCTATTGCACAATCCATAAACATGTGTAAAGAGATTCTGAAAGTTTCAGGAAAAAAGATTCGCTCACTTTTTGTCCTGATCCGGAAAATGAGCTGATCAGATTTGGGCCACTTTGTGATGTCATAAGGATTTGTTGGCTTGTGTAACCAACCAAGGTAGCACCCCCCCACCTTATCACCTGAATCTCCTCCTAGAGCACCATTATGTTCTTTTTAACCAAATCTCTCTCAGAGGGGCGTGGGGAGTGGCTCCTTATTTTCATCTAAAGTAACAGACAGAGAATCAGCACTTTTGAAACAGGGCTGAAACAGAGGGGATTATGGGATGCTTCAATGGGTGATATTTTTGGTATTTCGAGCCAAACACTTCAGAGACATGTTTTGTATATATCTGAGACCTATAATATATTGATGAAAGACAGTATAATAGGGGACCTTTAATTCCTCCAATTGTGATCATATGCACAAAGCATGCACTTTATACACTTTAGCTAATTCCTTGTATGTGTAAACCTACTTGGCAGTAAACCTGATTCTGATTGTTTGATCTTGGTTCGTTGTTGTGCGAAGTGTCTGAAAAGACATGAACCACATTACCAACCCAGTCTCATGGCATTTCGTGTTCACCAACACGATTTTTATCTATTGATTCGTGTTCACCAACACGATTTCCCCCTGTTTTTCGTGTTGCAGAGCACGATTTTAAAAGCAATGTATTTCTACTGGTAATGTGTTTCGTGCCTGCAGCACGTCTTTTTCTCCGGTCGGGTCGTGGAAGACCGGAAGCTGTGTGGTTCATAAAAACATGTTCTTACTCAATATCAAGCCACAATTATTGCTTTTATTTTAAATCGTATAATTTCGGACTTTTGTTGCCGTCTGTGAGGGAAGTAAATGGGGCTCAGAGCCTCAGAATACTGAAATCTGTATTTTTAAATCTTTTTTTCCTTCTAATTTGTTATTCTTTTCAAAATAACACACTGTTATTTACTCACTAATAACACACAATTATCCTTGCTTTTATTTATTAGTTTAATTCCATAATCTCGGGCTTTTTTGGCGTCCGTCAGGAACTGAATTTCAAAATAAAAATAACCGGAAACAGACGTAGGCCTCTAGGAGTTTAGGATGGCCGAAGACACAACACTACCCATAATCCCCAGCTATCGTTTAGGACTACAGTTCCCGTGATTAATCTTCAAGCTACGAGCGTCAAACAGCTGTTTGAAATGGAACGAAACCACGCCAGACTATCCAAAACTGGAATCGAACGCCCCTCTAGAACTACACATGCTCACTATTGTGTTTCGCAAAATGTTCTATGGGACGTCTCTACTGAACGTTTTCGTTTTTCCCACAATTAGAAGTTGCCAGTATTAAACACATTGGTGTTATCAAATGTAAAACATATAATTAATACATGGGTGAAAATCGCTTGTGTCCATAATGCGCAGCATTAATATATACCCACATGACAGCTCATTGTTACTTTGTAATTCTACTCCACTACAATTCAGAGGTTAACCTGGTATTTTTACTCCACTACACTTATTTGAGTTACTTTGCAGATTCTGATTAATGACGTGAAATGTGAAACCCTTAAATCAGACTTTAGTTACACCTGAGTAAAATTCAGGTGAGGTGATTGTCAAGTGCCGACAATCAGGAGAGATATTTGATAGTTGGTGCTTGAGAAGACTAAACATTTATCTGCAATTGACATGAATGGAAACGAGTAATAAAGTATATTCATTACTCATTATTCTCTACTAATAGTTAATTAAAGACTGTATATAATTGCTATTTTGCACATCCGTTTCAAGATTTCAAGATTTTCAAAGGTTTATTGACATATCATATACACAACTACGGTGTATGCAATGAATGAAAATCTTGGGTCACAGGTTCCTCAACAGCGCATTACAAGACATCTATTATGTGTGTACCTCCACCATTAAACTGTCATATTCTGCACATTTCTTATACATACATAAGAGTATAATTCATATGTATAATATCAGTTAAAATACAGTAAGTGCTTCAACATAGTTAAGATTGCAGGAAAGCAATATATTAGACGTTAACCTGTTAAGCCCGAAGGTCCCCGCCGGCGGGGACCCTGGGTTTATTTTTCACGACACTGTGTCTCAGGGCATCTTAATATTTAAAAACCTATTAATGTGTTATACCATATTAACGAGAAGAATCTCAGCTAACTGACTATACGAACCATTTTTACCGAAACAAAACACAAGTCTCACAAGAAGCGTTAGCATTAGCCCTTAGCTAAAACGGGCAGATGCTACTTCCGGTGCTAACTAGCAAAAACGATCTTTAAAACTTAATATTTTCTGCACAAACTACATATCATCTGAAAGCTGATACTCCACAGATTATTTTTGTTATAACTATCATCACTGTAGGACACAAACTCACTGAGATATCAACCAGAACAGAGAAGGAAAAAAACAACAGTTTTCAAAACCATAACAATAATTATGTCTTACCGTTGCTGTTTTGTGATCAAAGCTCGTGTTCAAGGGAATAAAAATGCTTCTTAAGGTTAATCCAATGTCTATTAGTCACTTTAGAATTGTTCCTGATAATCTATCATTGCATTCATGGCAGCAGAGTAGGTATAAAGTTTCGCAGTCCCGAGCTAATGCTGTCTCACGTGCTGTTTACGCAAACCTCTCTCTACTTGACGTAAATGTTTAGCGGGACTTACTAACTTTCACTCGATTCTATTGGCTCTAACGGTTCAGAAAAGGTGTCAATCACCCAAATCGACCAATGGGTTCCAAAGATATGATCCTGCGTAGTATAAACTACGCCCGCTCCGGCTCCATTACGCATTACGCAGCCAGAAGGGAGAGCTTCACCACCGAGGCGAGCAGGTGCTAGAGATGCTAGCTGACGATAGCTCATACCAGATGACTCTTCGTCGGATGATGAAGATCTCCTCCTGGATCCGGACAGTAGTGACTCGGATGTTGAACTTCCACCACGGTAAAGGCATGTAATCTCTCTGTTTTTATATATTACTTATGTGTTTGGTGGAACTGCGTCACAGTGCTAGCTTAGCCAAGAAGCTACAGGAATGATTAGCCAAAAGGCTAAATAGTGTTACTTGTCTTTTTGGAGTTACATTTTCTAAATGAATGGCCAGTGAATGAATATATATATATATATATATATATATATATATATGTGTTTACTTATTTATTTGGTGTAATATTATTCATTTATAGTCCAATATTATCCTATAAGTATAAGCCAGTGAATTAATCTAATCTCTTTGTTTTTCCACATTTGTTAGATGAGGAGTGACCCCAGCAGGACAAAGCCACACACCCAGAAGACTTTCAGGGAGCAGCTTGCTGCAGAATTGTTGGAGTTTGCTGAAGGCCCTGCAGAAGGCCCTGCAGAAGGCCCTGCAGAAGGCCCTGCACCTCCACCACCCCCACCTCCTCCTCCATCACTCACATGCATGTCCGAGTATTATGGGGAAGATGCCACCAAGGTCAGGAAGAACTGCAGGAGGGGCCTAGATGCTGGACTCAAAAGGGTGAAGACACCTGTGTACTGCAGGAAGTGCCAGGTCCCTCTGTGCTTCACTGTCAAAAAGAACTGTTTCAGGGAGTGGCACGACCTAAATACTGGAACATTCAGGTAGGTATAAAGTTCAGGTAGGTATAACGTTTTGCGAGTGTTTATTTAAAAAAAAAAATACGTGTTGTTTTTATATACCTAGTGTGATTTTATTGTATAGTGTGTTGGTAAAATATTTGTTGTTTTTACAAACCTACAGTGTGGTTTTATTGTATAGTACATTGGTAAAATGTTTGTTTTTACATGCCTATAGTGTGTTGGTAAAATGTTTGAAATAAATTTGCCCCAGTTGGAGTCAAATGTTACCTATGTTTCTGTTTTTTTTTATTGTGCAAGTACACCTACACACAATGACCTACAGTGTGGTTTTATTGTATAGTGCGTTGGTACAGTTACATACACACAGCTACACTTACACATACACACCTACACATACCCACACAGCTACACATACCCACACAGCTACACTTACACATACACACCTACACATACACACACACACACCTACATTTACACACACCTAGTACACACACTCACACACACACAAATATATATTTTTAAAAATTATTTTAAAAAAAAAAAATTTAATTTTTTTTTGGGTGGAATGAATACCTATAGTGATGATTCAATGTAATACAATGATTTGTATAGTCTGGTACCTGAAAAAGGTCAAATGGCACTGATGGAACCAAATGTGCCCAAATGTGCCCAAAGCTTATTCCGCCTGGACTTTATTTTCATAAACCTCTCTAAAAAGGTCAAATGTCACTTGTTTTGCCTCAATCTTGATACAGGGTACAGGGTATATGTTATAATTTGGATTCCTAAAGCTTTTAGGCTACTAACCCATCATTCAAGGTTGGTCTTCACTATAAGTAATGGGTTTTCTTTAGGCGGAGACAGGAATTTACATTTTTTTGCTATGTTCCATCTGAATTTACTCTGACACAGAAAAATCTATATTGATTCTGACACTTCTACATCCAACTCACAGATGTAACCTTGCTTTGATAACAACAATTATTCATATAAACCTTTTAGAAGTGAAGTTATAGTCATTTGTTCTGGGAATGTCATTTTCGAGCCTGAAACCTGAAAAACAGGCTCGGGGTTTAACAAGTTAAGTACTTTGTCAGGCTTAATATTTATCTGTAGATAGATACCCCCAAAGTTTTTTTCTTATTTAAAAGAAGATCTTAATCTAAAGTATTATTTAATGTTTAAATAAAGGTTAATTCGTTTTTCTGTTTTGCACCTCCTCCTATTAATATCTTTGTACATCCTGCACTAAACTGTTTTATTGTAGAGATCACTTATAGTATCTTCTTGATTTTTTATATTCTATATTTCTATCACAGACCTTCTACTTTCCCCCTATAAAAGTATGTACTCTTAATATGTTTTTTAATCACATATAACACATAAAAACAATAATTCAATAACGTCCTTTAACCACTAGGCGGTGCACACAAGGTACACACAGCCATAATAAAATTAATAAATAATTTGTATTATTAGTGTAGGACACTTATGTATGTACAACATCTGAAGATGTGAAGTTGTATTCATGCTTTCACATAATTAAATAAATATAACCTATCTATGAATTAGATCAAATGTAAAAGTCTGCCGAATTAGTGTTGATACTGCAAGGAGACGTATTGTGTGAAGAGAAATTGAAGATGTTGTTTAATTGTTGATATATTTATGATCCACGTCAAGTATTCAGTTTCGGCGGTATTTCTTCCAGTTTTTCCAAAGGTCTTCTCATCAGGGCTCTATAAATAAAGAACTACGGCAGATCTGTAACATGTAATGCAGCCGAACCGTGTATTACAATGCCGTTATGTGATGACTTTAATCAACTTCCTCCTGACTGCTTTTCTGTTGTGTTTTGTTTCTTTTTGGCTTTGTCTCTGTTTTTTTGTTTTGTTTGTATATACCCCCCCTCCCAAATGTAAAGCGTCTTTGGGTCCAGAAAAGCGCTATATAAAATTAATATATTATTATTATTAAAGAGAAAAGCAAGAACACTCTGAATTAAGTATTATTTTATTCTTTTAAAATGTTTTCCGGATTTCATATCATATAAACACCAAATCCCAGCATGCATTGCGGCTAAAACATCCAATCAGCTTAAACCATAGCTGAGGATCTTGGCTAATCGCTCGAAATGCCTACGTCTGTTTCCGGTTATTTTTATTTTGAAATTCAGTTCCTGACGGACGCCAAAAAAGCCAGAGATTATGGAATTAAACCAATAAATAAAAGCAAGGATTTTTGTGTGTTATTGGTGAGTAAATAACAGTGTGTTATTTTGAAAATAATAACAAATTAGAAGGAAAAAAATATTTAAAAAAATACAGATTTCAGTATTCTGAGGCTCTAAGCCCCATTTATTTTCCACGAAACACATTACCAGTAGAAATGCATTGCTTTTAAAAATCGTGCTGTGCAACACGAAAAAAAGGGAAAAATTGTGTTGGTGAACACGAATCAATAGATTCAAAATCGTGTTGGTGAACACGAAATGCCATGAGACTGGGTTGACATTACACAATAGGAGCAGGCAAAGAAGGGGACTACATTTGATCCTATAGCATCTTAGTTCAATTGTGTGAAGGCTACAACTTTTACTAACACAAAACCACACCAAAGTCAGCACACATGTCTCATATCTGATTTACTGAATACTTTATCCGTCTACTGTGTTTTATTATTTTAGGCGGGAGTGGGGTAGATGAGCCAGTAGATAAGTTGACCCACCCCCTTTATCTAGGGAAGTGTGCACATTTGTTGTCATGTGACCATCAATTCAGGAAGCACACTATACAAAATAACATGTTTTTTTACAGTTTTTCGCCCAATAAATTAACAGTTTTTTTATTGTATTTCATAATTACAGGAAATCAATTGAAATGTGTGATGTATTTTAACATAAACAAACTGTAGAAATGGATTACATTATTTATCTGTTTTTTTAGCAGTTTAACAAAACTAATTGTAAATAAATGATTTTCTGTTGGCAAAATTAGCTGAATTTTCTGTAATTTTACCAAAAAATACTTTTGTTATGGCTATATATCACTGTCAAATACATAACAAATACTGGTAATACTCATTAAAAAAATTATAATTGCAAGAAAATATATGAGTAAAGAAAGAAATATTTTGTAATTTAACCACTTTACATTGATAAACTGAAAAGAACACAGGTATTGACTATCCTATTATAGTAACAAAAAAACTACATTTTAACACATTTTGACTTTCATAGCACAGCTTTACTTCTCACTTAACACAATAAAGAAACAGACCGTATAGTACAGCACAAACAACACAAATGATCAATACTTACATATATTTTCACTTGTAGTATTATCAGGGCCGGCCCTGAGTATTATAATAATTGAAATGCTGGTTCTCCTTCATGTTAAAACAAAGAAAAAAGACTTATAGTTTACATGATTACACAAATGATTTGTTTGCAACTTATAGTTTTATTTTTTTAATTTATTTAATTTTTGCTTGACTCAGTTTTTTTTTATTTTAAACTCATAGTTTTGCTTTATTCTGAGAAAGTGTTGGTTTATCTTTATGATACAAAACTAATCCCATACAGAAGGAAGCCATGCACGCAACGCAGCCCCGCTCTCTTTAACTCCAGGCGACTTCCTGCCGCTTTCCTCCGTAGTGCAGTGCTGATCGTTTCACCACAGAGGAAAGCACTTCACAAATTGCAGTAGCCCTACCCATAAGGAGCTGTACAAATGCCGCAGTTCTCATTCATAACACTCCGTTCGATGTCTCACTATGAGATGCGCCTCATCGCGGAGCAAACAGAAGCATCAATCTCATTACGCCAATCCTGATTGGCTGGTGATCTTGACGTCAGCGTCAGGGAATTCACCCCTTATAAGTAGCTTGCGCCACGACGCATGCGTCATTCAAACACCTCTTCTCGCTTACACATCTCTATAGTAGCCGGACAAGCTTAACGGTCCACAGACTGAACCCAAATATAACCATTTCGGTCGACGGGCGCTCGCCGGCTACTCGCCGGCTACTCCTTCTGCTTCGCAAGAAGACGGTAATACTAACGCCAGTTAGTATGAAAATCGACCTCGCCGTTTCTTTCCCCGGAAGTAAGGTAAGGTTTTGATTTTTCTCAGGCTAGCTACGCACCTGTTGCTAGCTAGCTTCCCCTTACTACCGACACGACGGGAGCGAGGACGCTTTTCTTTTTCTCTCTCACGGAGGAGAAAAGGATTAGAAGTATATTGACACACCACTCAATATTCTTTGAGAACAAAGGACCCACACCGTCCCTTTTTCTCCGGATTAAGGACGGGTTGGTAACACTTTTTCTCTCAACGACGTACCTGTTACGAGCGGGTCCTCTCCACGCCACGAGGCGAACAAGATGGACGCCTCTCCCCCTCACACCAGAGGAGTCAGGGACTCGGAGGCTCGGTCATGCGGCTGCGGGTTGAAGATAGCAGGCACAGACTCACACCAGGTCTGCTCGTCCTGCCTCGGGCTGGAACACGCCCAGGAGGCTATCGACAACCCCGGCTCGTGCGGGCATTGTGCCCGTTTCACCCGAAAGAGCCTCCACCGACGGCTAGCACACCAAGCTAGCTTGTTGGAACAGGACTCCCTCATGTCCACTGATTCGCCGTTTGGCAATCAAGACACAGGGGTGTCCGCCGCAGAGACTGAGCCCCTCACTGTGTCGGTCTGGGGCTCACTAACAGCGACAGCTGCGGAACCGGGATCCCACGCCGTGTCAGGCCGGGACCCGGTGGCGGCAAGAGACGCGGGAATGGAGCCCCACGCCTCACCAGGCGGGAGCTCCCGGCGAGACCTCACCATGGTCTCGCCCGCGGAGGATGTCCTAGAATTAGACTACATGGAGGACGAAGAGGACACCTCTGAGTTCCTCCTGTCTGATTTGGATGAGCAAGAAGAAGATATCTTCATGTCATCGGCTCAAACGGCAAAGCCGGGAGCGATGGCTGCTCTCCCGGGCGATAGCACACCAGCTTCGCCCTGTCTGAGCATGGACCTGCAGGCCGCGTGTCAGCGAGCTGCGTCCAGGCTAGACATCCCGTGGCCCGAAATGGCCAAGGAGATCGCCAGGTCCCGTTACGAGGGGAAACATTCTCCCCAAGCAACGAGGACAAGGAGGCAACTCCTCCCGGTCTTCCCGGAGATGTTGAATGAGGTGTCGGTCTCGTGGAGGGACCGACCCTTTAGCAACAAGGCCCCAATCCAGGGTGCCTCCTCCCTAGACTGCGACGGTATGGAGAGGCTCGGCCGGCTCCGCATACCGCCGATGGAACTGCTGGTGGCAGCCCACCTGCTACCGAGGATGGGCCCGTCACCAAGCAGGAATCCCACGCTGCCAGCGAAGGTGGACCGTTTCCAGTCGACCATGACTGAACGGTACTACAGAGCCGCAGCGTTGTCCGCCAGGGCTCTGAACGTTTCCTCACTACTAACCGCATACCAAGCGGAGCTCTGTGAGGATATGTCGAGTAATCCTGGACCGGCCGTTCTGGACGAGTTGGCCGCGGTCACAGACATTTGTCTCCGTGTCCAACGCTGCGCCGTCCAGGCCACGGGCAAAACAATGGGGATCATGGTGGTGCAGGAAAGAGCTAGATGGCTCAACCTCACCAACCTCCCAGAACGGAAAAAGGAGGATGTGCTTGACATGCCCATCGTTCCCGAGGGGATTTTCGGCTCCGCTCTTGCCTCCATGCAGAGGAGATGCGAGTCGAAAAAGAAGGAGGACGAGGCCCTCCACCTCTGCCTCCCTCGAAGGGCCCAGCCGCTGCCTTCGCAGCGGCAGCCCTTCGTCCAAGCTGCCCCGAACCCTGCTCGGTTAAAAATACCGAAAACGCAGAGGTCGCAGTCCTCCCGAGAAAATCTCCGGTTCCGGCTGCAGCCCAGGCGCAGCCAACCCAGAATTTCGGCCAGCAGTCGAGGAAGAAGAAGCGAGCGGCGTGACAGCCCCTCCTTCTCCCCTCTGTGACAGAGCTGGAAGTCTACGGTTCCCCAGCTCTAAATGTGTTCCCGCCGCCTCGAGAGATGCCTCAACACCACCCTCAAGTCCGCATAAACACATGTCACACACTTATTGATTTTTCTGTCATAAAACATTTTCCGCTGACGCATCCAGGCTTCGAGCCAAGGGCGCAGCTCGAAAAAATGAAAAGAAAAACAATAAAAACAATAAACAGTCCGTCAACTGTTCCCCTTCTGAGAGCAGCTACGGCCTCTCTCAAAGGGCGGACAATTGATGGGTCTGTGAAGGCACCACCGTCACGCGCATGCGCAGTGCCGGCTGGGGCTGTAAAGGCACCACCGTCACGCGCATGCGCAGTGCCGGCTGGGGCTGTAAAGGCACCACCGTCACGCGCATGCGCAGTGCCGGCTGGGGCTGTAAAGGCACCACCGTCACGCGCATGCGCAGTGCCGGCTGGGGTCGTGAAGGTACCACCGTCACGCGCATGCGCAGTGCCGGCTGGAGCCGTAAGGGCACCACCGCCACACGCATGCGCTGTGTCGGTGGGGATTGTCGAAATGGGGCACCACAGTGCTCAGACACTGGAGGGCCCCAGAACACAACAAATAGAGACTCAGAGGGGAAGAGACGTGACATCTAAGCTGGCTCTAAGGAGCATACAGCGGGAGATGCTCACGACATCTGCTTGGGTTTCTCAAGACAGTCACCGTCACCCTCCCTCGCTTCTCGGGCATTCTGCATTCGCAGGCCCGAGGAGAGTCAGCCCATATTCTGGAGAGAGAGATTCTCTCACTCCTAGAAAAGAGGGCTATATCTATTGTACCCGCCGAGCAGAGTCAGGGCGGCTTCTATTCCAAGTACTTCCTCGTTCCCAAACGGGGAGGGAACGGAATTCGGCCAATACTTGATTTGAGGGCTCTGAACAAATATCTAAAAAGATATAAGTTCAGAATGCTCACTCACACATCTCTGCTGCGGCTCGTGCGACAAGACGACTGGTTTACATCAGTCGACCTGAAAGATGCGTATTTTCACATCCCAGTATATTACCCACACAGGAAATATCAGAGATATAAGAGATTCGCATTTCAGGGGATCTGTTATGAATACAGAGTACTCCAGTTCGGTCTGTCTCTCAGTACAAGGGTGTTTGTACGATGTACGGAAGCCGCGATAGCCCCGTTAAGACAACAGGGTATTCGCCTGGCGACCTACCTGGACGACTGGCTGCTTCTCGCACAGTCGGAGCAGGAGGCTGTTACGCAGACAAATGTCCTCGTAAAGCACCTGCTCAACCCGGGTTTCATAATAAACACAGAGAAGAGCATGTTGTGCCCCGCGCAGACTATACTCTTCCTGGGTTTACGCCTGAACTCGGTGCCCTTTTCAGCTCGCTTGTCAGCGGAAAGAGTGAAAGCTTTCAGAGCTTGTCTCGCTCTTTTCCAGCTGCGCAAACATGTTCTCTTCAGATCATGCCTGCGCTTACACATGAGGGAGTTTCAGCGCTAGGTGGCCGCCCTAAAACTAAACCCCGCGTGCCATAAATTACCTGGAGCTTTTAGCGGTGTTTCTCACCCTAAAACGCTTTCTGCCTTTCCTCAGGGGACATCACGTCCTCGTGAGGACAGACAATACGACCACAATATTGTATATTAACCGCCAAGGGGGTTTGCGTTCTCTCCAGTTACACACACTGGCGTGCAAACTGATCCTATGGAGCGGTAGACGTCTCCTCTCTCTGAGAGCGACGCACGTACCGGGAGTGATGAACCTCGGGGCAGATCTACTGTCCAGAGGTATACCACTTTATGCAGACTGGACTCTAAATCCAAGGATTGTGAGCCAGCTGTGGGTGCGTTACGGCAGAGCCGCGGTGGATCTGTGGATCTGCTCAGTGTCAGCTGTTCTTTTCGATGCGCGATCTAAATGCACCGTTAGGCGTGGATGCACTCGCGCACGATTGGCCCCCGGGCCTTCTGTACGCGTTCCCACCCCTGGCTCTGATACCCCCAACTCTGGCCAGAGTGAGAGAGCAACGCCACACACTTATCCTGATAGCTCCGCACTGGCCAGTTATGTACTGGCTAGCGGAGATATATCAGCTGCTGTGCGGGCAGCCATGGCAGCTCCCACTACGCAGGGACATACTGTCCCAAGCGGGGGGGGCGATCTTTCACCCACACCCAGAGCGCTTGGCTCTATGGGCCTGGCCCGTGAGTGGTACAATCTGAATACAGTGTGACATGAAGCTGACCCTGGCAGCTGCCAAGCGAGCCAGTGGCACTCATGCGCTATCTGTACAGTCTTCATGCACTCAGTTCGCCCCAGGGCAAACAGAGTGTGGTTGAAGCCCAACCCTGCCTTTATCTTAAGGCGGTTGGTTCAGGTACCACATTTGACATTGAGGCATCCTCCCCGCCACTGTATCCTCCCCGCCACTGTATGTCCAGCCCGTGCTTTAAGCACGTACAAGGACAGATCAAGGGTGCTTCGTCATAATGACCAACCCCTTGTGTCCTGGGCTAACCCTTATAAGGGCAAGCCTGTTACTAAGCAACGGCTCTCCCACTGGTTTGTGGAAGCAATTGCTTTGGGGCCCATACGAGTCAGAGTTCGCAGGCACCCTCGGGTCCGCGAGCTCTTTTGACTCAGGGTCTGGCTGCATCCTGGGCTCTGTCCAGGATGTCTCCCATCCAAGACATTGGTGCAGCGGCGAGCTGGTCCTCGCCGCTCACTTTTGTCCGCCTCTTAACAGGCTGGACGTTCTGCTCCCAGTGTGACCTGTTAAGTTCTGGTTGGTTTGGTGATTTTCGAGATAAGCTCGTCTGACAATACGGGAGCTACAATTTCCCATAGTGAGACATCGAACGGAGTGTTATGAATGAGAACTATAGGTTACTTATGTAACCCCAGTTCTCAGAGTAACATGAAGTGAGATGTCTCACCAGACGGCCCTCCTTGCTATGGTGAAGCGAGAAGAGGTGCTTATTTTGAATGACGCATGCGTCGTGGCGCAAGCTACTTATAGGGGGTGAATTCCCTGACGCTGACGTCAAGATCACCAGCCAATCAGGATTGGCGTAATGAGATTGATGCTTCTGTTTGCTCCGCGATGAGGCGCATCTCATAGTGAGACATCTCACTTCATGTTACTCTGAGAACTGGGGTTACGTAAGTAACCTATAGTTTTTGCGTGGCTGTGTCTGTAGTTGAAAGCCCAGTGGCGATCTGCTCATCTCTCATCGAAATAATATGCTACAAAGGGGCGGACTGGTCTATCTGTGTGTTGAACTTTCCTGTCGGCTCCCAGACCGTAGTCGAGGAGGGCAGAAGCAACAAGCTTCAGGTTCAATAACCCACTTTAGCTTAAATGACTGGAGAGAGGCGAGCTCTTCTTGGGAGGTTGTTGCATTTATTTAGCTGTTCTTCTGTTTCACAAAATACATCACAGACCTCTGTTTTTCTGCTTCCTCGTTTCACTTCCAGAAACACACACACTTTCCCTCACTGTTGCTCTCCCATCCACAAACACACATGCACAAGCCACACCCCTCTCCCTCTCTCTCTTAAAGGGACAGCGTCTGCGATCTCATCTCATTCTGTCTGCATGACCCTAATATCATAACATGTGTGTTCTGGAGAATCACAGAATGGACGATCGTCCTTATTATTATTATGCCGTTTAAACCAATTATTTAAATGTGTTTGTTAATTTCGGCATCATCATTTAAGTTGCGCTGACAGGTCCACACACTGCTTCCCCGCAGCGAGGCTCCCCCCGTCCTCCTGCTGATAGTTCACGAGCATCAAGCTCCCCCCCCCCCCGTTGATATTTCTCGATCGTTGGCACGCTGATAACAATTTTTTCTTTTAATGGCATTTCATATCAAAAAGGTTACCGACCCCTAAGCTAGACATTTCTCCAGTTAATTACTTACATTAAGACAATTGTTTTTTGTATTACAAGTTTCTGAAATAGCATGTTTAAATATGCAAATGAGCCATCATCTCATTAAATATGCGCATATTAACACATTTCAGGAACACAAATCTGAACATTGGATAAAGCCAGGTTCAAAATTCTTGTTTCATTTTGTAGTCATATTAGAATCTAAAGTTTTTACAGAAGGGATTTTGGATATCTCTTTTTATCACTCCATAAATCAGAAAATACTGTCAACAGCCCTAAAATATCAATATTTGCCATGTTTTTAGGTATAAAATGTCATATAATTCAGGCTATGAATGATATATGAACAAACCCTTCTTTAAAAACCTTCAGAATATTGATACAAATACAACTGGAAGGTTTGGTGTTTGTAAGTGCTACTGAAGTGGACATTTCTCACTCAGAACATGAGAAAAAACTCATTTTGAGAAAACGACCTTTAAAGGGCCCATGTCATGCTTTTCCAGTTATTACCCGTCCCCTTGTGTGTTATGAAGTTTTGTATGCATATAAACGGTCTGCAGAGTCAAAAACCCTCAAAGTACACCCTGTAGCGAGTAAAACTCTAAATACCTCCCCAAAACGCCTCGTTGGAGATTCGTCACTGATACGTCATTGTCCAATGTTCCTTCCGGGTACGGCTTAACGTCATGCGGTACCTGGAACCAAATGGACCAATCCGTGGAGCCGTTACGTTACGTCCGCGGAGCCGTTACGTTAAGCCCCCGGTGATTGGTCCAAATTGACCAATCCACGGACTTCCTCACACAAACACCTCCCTGTGCAGGCTGATAACAGACAGTTGGGATTGCGGCGAAATTCTCTCTGCAGACCCATTCTCACAGCGTTTATCAACCTTTTTCTTATTCAATATCAAGCCACACTTATTGTTTTTATTTCGGCTGTGAGTTTGTGTGTGCTCAGGATGAGTTTGGCTGCAGTGGTTCCCAAACTTGTTGTGCCCAAGGCACACCAAAGGACAAGTAAAAATCTCAAGGCACACCTATTGTGCAAAATAGCCCTTATAACACGTGTTATCACTCATATCATGTAAAATATCTGTAAATGTGCATAATTATTTACTAATGCCAAATAAAATGTGACAAAGACAACTATATTACTCATGAAATATTTATTAACGAAGTATTTCAGAAATTAATTTGACACTTTATCAAATTAGGCTTCATCAAAGCAGCAACACACTCATTTAAACCAGACAGGTCACAAAATTAAAAATGAGGCAAAGGAAACTCAGCAGAAATTCAGCACAGAGAACTGTCAATGCAAGGAAGCTGCACTGCATGGTCCTGAACTACAAATTATAAATGTAACATTTCAGCAATCAGCATTGAAACATGTGCTATTGTAAATATTTTTGCCGACTTACAAATTAGTGAGATACATGTGCCTGTCGGGGCGCGCAGAATTTTGTAATCCTTGGTTGCACTGAGGAGAGGGCCACTCGCAAGTCCTGTTCAACAGAGAGCCGTGACCTCCTGTTGTTCTTCATGTAAATCAGAGTAGAGAACGCCAACTCCAGAGATGGGGTCGTTACTAAAACTTGTTACTTTACTCGTTACTT
Organism: Gymnodraco acuticeps; assembly: GCF_902827175.1. Taxonomy (NCBI): domain Eukaryota; kingdom Metazoa; phylum Chordata; class Actinopteri; order Perciformes; family Bathydraconidae; genus Gymnodraco; species Gymnodraco acuticeps. The sequence goes on from NW_022990311.1 coordinate 607,127, forward strand.
TACTCGCCGAGCACGTACGAACTGCGCATGCGTGAGTGGCAATAACTTTCCTTACCAGCAGGTGGCGGTAGTGTGTATTTGTCATTCAAAACAGGCAACAACCGGAAGACAGAGAAGAAGAACAGACTACGTGATATAAACAAACAACAAATAGCGTGTGCGGTAGCTTCACCTTAGCATGTGTTCTTTGCAGGTGTTTGTTGAGGTTTGACGTGGTGTTTCCAGCAGTGGATAACAGCTTCTGGCCTGGACACAGTTTGCACCTCACCGTCACATTCCTGTCTATTCTTCGGACGAACCTACACCTACAGTCTATGGGACGAACTCAAAATAATGGGCATACCTCCACCCCTCGAAAGTTATCGCTGACTCAGCCATGTTTATGCAGCACTGCACGTGGAGATGTGGACGCACAAGTAGCGCAGATTACGTACATATAAACCTACAAAGTACTGATATAGTAAATTAAAAAATAATTATTTGTTGTGTAGTTGTATATTGCAATAATAACGTATGGTTGTCACAAAATCCCACGGCATACCCGGACTTGCCTCACGGCACACCAGTGTGCACACCGTTTGGGAACCACTGTGTGTTTCGCTGTGTATCGCTAAACAAGGAAACCACACTTCCACGGAGCTCAGCGCGATTCACAACGTCCCGACCAATCAGAGCACACTGGGCTGGAGCTATTGGAGCTCCAACGAGCCGTTAAAGGCAGAGAGTGAAATTCAGTGAATACACGTAGTTTACAGAGATGCTGTATGAGAAACCAATGTCAGTTTGGAAAATTGCACAATATAAATCTATTCTAGTAGACCTCAACAATGGAATTATGATCAGTGGAAATGGCCATGACATGGGCCCTTTAAATATTGCTGTGTGGCGCTACCTAAACCCTGCTGTTCTTTGGATGACAGCTTGCGTATCGACGCACTCTGTGAAGGTATTTCATGTTCGGGGTCATTTGTTTTTTGTATAACCTTGCTTCGTGCAAGTGACAATTGTTGTCATCTTCTCTGTGAACGTCTTTTTTGCTGTTCTTTTGCCATTTTGAGACTTACATTTCCAGCGGAAAGCTAACCAGGAAGGGTTTTAGCACACCAAGTGACGCATCTGAACGAATCACGTTGTCAGAAATTGACACCAGCCAATGACATTTTGTTTCTTGGTTTAAGACCCCTTTGTACTTTCAAGATTGGTTGCTGATACAAAGGAAATGACCATATTTGGATCCGATGAGATTATGCAGGAGAGACGGAGCTTTCCAATGATATCTCTGATGACATGCTGCAAACAGCGGTTGCGGTACTTTATGTTACGTTAGAATGCTAACTTTTGGTGAATTTAGGAGAAAAATAGACGCAAATAGACAAACTATAGTCAAATAAACACCTAAATGTGTATTTTGTACATTTTCCTTCCAAAAGCCTGAAAGAAAACATGTTATGGAATCAAAATAGCACAAAATCTCAAAATGTACCAGTGCATGAACAACTATGTTTTTGCCTGCCGTGTCTCGCCTTAAACTGGAAGAGTAGTACAAATAGTGAAGAAGCTTAATATTAAAGTAAAAAACGCTTTGAAAAGCATCAGATTATTTTAACTGCAAACTTTTGAACTAAAACCAAACGTCACCAATAATGTATAAAATATGTGGAACGTGTTGAAGTCTCCATCAAACAGAAAATAATAGGCTGAGACAGTCTTTAAACTCCAGTCTGTGTGTTTGTGTTTGAGGTGACGACGTTATCAAACACCTGTGTGTGTAAGCCCAGAGATCAAAGGTTACCATGGTGACAACGTTGTCAAACACCTGTCTACGTGAGCCCAGAGATCAAAAGTTTCCATGGAGATGTGCTGTGAAAGGAGAGCCTTTCCATTGTTCTGAATGAGAAATAAACCTCTTACATTTCTAACTATAGTTTAAAAACGGTAGCTGCTTTCGGTAAAATGTCAACGCGTGAAGCATGTCAGGACCCTGACGAGCGTCGGAGTCTGCTTTTTGTGCACTTTCGGATCAATAATGTGGCATTTTTGGCAGATTTACTAAAGGTGTGCAGCTGCTGCTCTTGAGGAAAGATCCGGCTGGATTTACAATGGGCCTTAATGGAGACAGTTTTTGTCACGTCATGCCCTCAAGAGGCATTTTGTTTAATTGTTTTGCTTAATTTTTATTATTTTGTCATGAAAAATGATGTCCAAGGAGTGTAGGGTTTGGGAGTTATGGCAGGTTTAAAAAAAAATATTTTGAAAAAGTTGAAAGTTTCCCATCATGTGCTGAAAAGGCTGAATATTTTTGATATTTTAATGGTTTCTGTAGCTGAAAGTATGCTGAAGTTATTCGACGGCAAAACATATACGGAAGAACTGAAATAATATGAAGTTGAAGAATAAAGATTTGAAGAACTAGTGGAATGCTGTAAACAGCATTCACACTAATAAGTATATTGAATACTAGACTGTGTGGCTTCGTCAGTCACAAATAATTAAATGTATTATGTCAACACACAGTCATATATATATATATTTAAAAGCAATAATATTAAGTTGAAACCAATATTTTTATTTAAATGTAATTGTATTGCTTTGAACTAAGCTAATACAGTTGTGTGAAATCTGTTGACATAATACATTTATTTAAAGTCAGTTTCATTCTCTCTCATTCAGGCCGAGCTTAACAAAGGTTAAAAACACAGCAACATTGTTTTCCATTTCCTGACTCCCTCACTGCAGCTGTGTGTCTGATGGTGGTTGTGTCAGCTGACTGTGGCGGTGTGTATTTTCTTGTCTGCACTGTGACATCGGTCAAGCAGCAATTGTGAGGGGTCAGCTCAGCCAGGCAGGAAGGAGAAAACAGGCTGCTTTATTGACTCAGAGTCTGGTGATTGCTCCTCAGGGAGAGAAGCTGTTACTGTGGCAATCAACAAAGCATGGCTGGGCAGAGCTGTTCTGTCACGGTGACGCAGAGGATCCTTGGCTCGTAGAGAACCTGGAGTTAATGTGAGTTCAAAACACTCTTGTCATCAATGTCACTCGTGTTGCACACAGTAGGAATGAACATAGTTGTAGTAGGAATACAAATCCTTCACCAATTTTTTTAATTTAGTGTTCTTCAAATCGTATCCTTCGAATATAATGTTTTCAAGTTTGTAATCTATATTTTCTTTGTTTGCAAACGTAATGTTTGTTTGTCAAAGTAGAGCTGGAAACAACAAGAATACAAGCACTATGTTGTTTTGAAGGCTCTAGAGTTAGTTAATTTTTTATTTTTTATCATGCTAGTGGCTGTCTCGATACATTTTTCAACCACTTTGGTCGAGACTAAAGTGTTTCAACAACTATTGGATGGATTTCGATGACATTTGGTTTGGATATGCATGGGCTTCAGCTGATATATCCTAAATACTTTTGCTATCCCGAGTGCCAACATGAGTTTGACATTTTTTCAAAGAGAAAACAAATAAGTCTAAGTATTAGATCTTTTGAACTAGGATGCATTAAACCAAACATCTGCACAACTAATCACTTTACCATCAGCATCACCTGTAGGGGGGAGTGGGAAGATGAGCCAGTGGGTAAGTTGACCCACCCCCTTTATCTAGGGAAGTGTTGTCATGTGACCATACATTCAGGAAGCACCCATCATTTATATTTGGCTGTGATGGAGAGAAGCACATGGTAAAGTGGTAATGTGTTTTCTTCAGAATAAACCATGTTTTGTTTGTCAAAGTACATGTTCAACATGGCAGGTATAATTACTGTTATGTCAAAGCAAATGTATCCATTTCTGAAAAGATGTATCATACATGTTGGTTATTTAGCAAGGTGTGAAACCATGTGCATCATTATGGAGATCTGTAACTCACACTCAGTTACCTTTAGGTACATGCCTAGCCACACTGTATGTTTGTCTTCTTCTTTGCAGCGTCAGTCTTGCTTTCATATGGGTGGACTTGGAAATGCTTTAAAACATTTTGACAAATACAAATGATGATCAAATCTAACCAAACCTCATCTTCGAAATAAAGCCAGGTCATTTGCAAATAGAGAAACATTGAACTGAATATATTAAATAGTTGAAACTGCATAATACGGCACACTCTCGCAACCTTTTGCCCTGGGCCGTGGAACACGCCAAGGTTGCCCATTAAGTCCAATCCTTTTTAATTTGGCTATTGAACCGCTAGCGATTGCTCTCCGCAACAGTGCAGACGTTGCCGGTATCTCAAGGGGGGGCTCGGTGCATGAGGTGTCTTTGTATGCAGATGACCTTTTGCTATATATTTCAAACCCAACAACCTCTCTGCCAGCAGCATTATCTCTGCTAGAGCAGTTCGGTTCCATATCTGGTTACAAGCTAAATTTAAACAAAAGTACTCTGTTTCCAATCAATAGTGAAGCACTCCATTTAGACTACAAAGACTCGCCATTTAAACTTGAACGTGAGCAGTTTATTTACCTTGGAGTGACAGTTACACGGAAATTTAAAGATTTGTTTAAAGAAAACTTCATGACCTTATTCGGCCAGGTGAAAACGTTGCTACAGCAGTGGTCTCCTCTCACAATGTCCCTTGCCGGACGTATAAACTCCATCAAAATGACTATACTCCCGAAATTCACTTATCTATTCCAAATGGTGCCAGTGTTCATCCCCAAATCCTTCTTTGTTTCCTTAGATTCTGTTTTCTCCTCATATATATGGCAAAACAAGAAACCACGAGTTAATAAACTACTACTGCAACGACTCAAGAGGGATGGGGGCATGGGCCTCCCCAACACTCGCCATTATTACTGGGCTGCTAATATTCGCTATCTCACCTTCTGGCGCCACTTCTACCTTCAACCCAACAGGCCAGCGTGGACATCCTTGGAACTGGAGTCATGTGGTGATGTCTCACTTCCAGCACTCCTTGGATCACCACTCAGTCAATTTTCGTCTAAGTTGATAGCTAATCCAGTTGTTCGGCATACCCTGAAAGTGTGGGTCCAGTTTAGGAGGTCTTTTGGTCACAAAGATTTCTCACTTCTGAGCCCTGTGGCTTCCAACCATCTTTTCGTTCCATCGAGACATGACTCCACCTTTCAGGACTGGCACTGGAAGGGTATCAGTCAATTTAAGGACATGTTTACAAATGGTAATTTCATGTCTTTCGACCAACTTTCAGAGAAATACAATCTACCTAAGACACATTTCTTTCGATATCTACAGGCTAGGCACTATGTGCGTTCTGTCTTGCCGTGTTTTCCTAAGGAACCGGATAGTAACCCTGTTGATATATTCCTCTCCTTTAACCCAATGTCTGAAAAGGCTATGTCAACCTTATACAGAAACATCTCCATGTTGATTCAGGCACCCTTGGTCAGTATTAAGCTGGCTTGGGAACATGACCTGGGGCAGTCCCTGGATGATGACCTATGGGACACAATCCTCACATCAATTCATAAATCTTCACTCTGTGCAAGACACTGCCTTATACAGTTTAAGATAGTACACAGGGCGCATTTTTCAAAGGCTAAATTGTCCAGCTTCTACCCAGATGTGAACCCTACTTGCGATAAATGTAAAAACAATGTTGCTACTCTCTTTCATATGTACTGGCTATGCCCCCGCCTACAGGAATTCTGGGTAGACGTTTTCCTTACCTTGTCCAACATCCTAAATAAAAAACTAGACCCGGACCCCCTGATGGCTATGTTTGGTACAACCACTGTAGGTGTGCTGCACTTGACACCCTCGGAACGCCGCATGATTGCCTTTTCCTTGCTTCTGGCCAGACGTGCAATTCTACTTAAATGGAAGGATGCTGCCCCGCCCACATGCAATCAATGGCTTCGGGACATAATGTCCTGCCTTAACTTAGACAAGCTGCGCTTCTCAATCAGAGGCTCTGATGAAACATTCTATAAGACCTGGGGTCCCTTCTTGGCTTACTTTAATAAGACCAAAGTAGCTTGATGTGGTTACTTGGCCCTTGACATGAAAACAGTGTGACTCCATTTTAATATATAACATATAGTAATTATATTCTCTACTCTGGACAATGTGCTATATAATTAGTCTGATCATCCACTGGAACGGGGAGGGATGGGGAGGAATGGGCCATCTCTGGCATAATTATTTGGTGTATTTTTTTTTTTTTTTTTTTTTACTATAAAATGTCTTCAAGTTTTCTATGTAATGCTACATGTTTGCACAACTCACTGTATTGTGACACTGTTTTGGCCAATTTGTGGGATTTCTGTCTTGAACAAGAAATTAATCAAAATATTTTGAAAAGAAACTGCATAATACAGGGGTGGAAACGACTAAGCGGAGCAGTTTTTCATAAAAGGCCAATCTCAGCCTCTGGTATTGGATTGCCTCACACATTTATCTATTTCTCCCTCTGTTTGTTCTCTAATTACATGACTGCTTTTATCTCTGAGATAACTGGCTGTTGCGATGCTGCCAGCACATTTGTCAGAGTCACAAAGTTGATATTTCTGGAGTCACAGCGCAGCAAATTCTCGCCAGCACCACTGTCAGCCGAGTAATGGACATCAGCCATCACTCCTCAACAGGGCCTTATAACACAAGTAGGTGTTGCCACTGATAGGCCTATTACATCTCAATACATCTGTCAGGGTACAGCTGGGCCTGACATCTCCCTGCCTGCTAGCACTAAGGCGGAGGGGAACAAAGCAGGGGCTTCTACTTGTCAAGACAAAGTTACTTCACCAATGTCTCATTTTTGTACTCTAACACTCACTGGGGTTTTTCACAGATGCCATGTTCTGGTAAGAGTTGATGAGAACATGGCTTTGCGGGACTTTGCTCACATAGGAAAGCAGGGAATAAAAGAGTGGGCGATATAGTGAAGGTTTATTTTACATTACATATCATTTAGCTGATGCTTTTGTCCAAAGCCACTTACAATAAGTGCAAAAACCATTGAGAATCAAACTCCAAACAACAAGGAAAGTGCAGATATATTAAACTCAAGCAAGATCATAGTTAGTGCTGGTGAATCAGTTACAAGGCCTAAATTAACTCAACAAGGGTTTTTTCAGCAATAAGGAGGGGGGCAGAAGGGGACAGTAGGGGTCGGGAGGGGGCAGAAGGGGACAGAAAGGGGCAGGAGGGGACAGTAAGGGGCAAAAGGGGACAGCAGGGGACAGTAGGGGTCAGTAGAGGACAGAATGGGACAGTAGGGGTCAGTAGAGGACAGTAGGGGACATTAGCGGACACTAGAGGACAGCAGGGGACAGTAGGGGACAGTAGGGGTCAGTAAAGGACAGTAGGGGTCAGTAATGGTAATTGGTAAATGGACTGTACTTATAGCGCTTTATCCAGTCTTTAACCTGTTGGAGATTTGGAGGGATAACTGGTCCGCTTTTCAAATCTCCGCGCGTTCCTATGAAGCTGGTTATAATACAGGAAGGAATCCATATCTACAAAGTAACCGTTAACAATAATCTACTTTAATGGCAATATGACAATGCAATACAATCATTACAATACAACATGATATATTACAGTTATATTGTAATGCTTAAGGAGTAATGCCGGCTTACTCCTGCACTGGTTCGCATACTGCAGAGCTACTTTCACCCGAGGGCAGCATGTGAAGAAGAGGCCGAACGCCAGGGATCCACCGGATATATACCAGAGTAAGAAGGAGGGGTTTGGTGTTAGGTCAGCTGGTCATCTTTTCAGGTCATCTCATTGGGAGACGCAATGCTGGCCAGCAGGAAACCAAACAGGCTCACTTTCCAACAAAAGGTCTCAAGGCCTGCATACCTACACCTCCCCCACAGAGCAATAAAACCCTGTTTACTCCAACCAGCCCAGAATGTTTATAGCCATTTGTAGTCCTTACATTTATGAAAGGATAAAACAGAGAAATCAATATAAAACACAAACACAGGTATTGTTTGAACAGTATTCACTTAACTGCTACTGTTGATAACCACCAGAGAAACCCAAGGGACCTCTCTTAATATCACAACCACTGTAGCTCGTTCTAAGTTGAATGCAAATCAGGACATGCTCTCACCTTCCCCCATCTTCCTTTGTCCTCAAAAACACATGTCAACAGGCCCCATATCCAGCTCACAGTTTTACCCAAATTATTCCCATTTTAAGCTTATCCATAGTTTGCTAACATGAATAAATACAAATATAACTCTACAAACCTGTTAGGCCCCAAGCCTGTTTTTCAGGTTTCAGGCTCGAAAATGACATTCCCAGAACAAATGACCATATCTTCCCTTCTAAAAGGGTTAAATTAATAATCTTTTTTCTCTCAAAATAATGATAAACCTGTGAGTTGGATGTAGAAAAGTCAGAATCAATATAGATGTTTTTTATTTTAAAGAAAAACTGTAAATTAGAGTGTCCGTCCAAAACATATTTTGTACTTATAGTGAAAACTAACCTTGGATGATGGGTTAGTAGACTAAAAGCTTTAGGAATCCAAAGTACAACATATAATAAGTACCCTGTATCAAGATTGATGCAAAACAAGTGATATGTGACCTTTTTAGACAGATTTAGCAAAAAAAACCTCTTCTGGGGCCACTTGGGTGGATTTTCCATATCTCTGGCCCCCTTTGTTCGATTTTGACATGTGACATCTCTTTCTGACCGTTAGAGCCAATAGAATCCAAGGGAAATCGTCCTGCACACACTCATGTTAAAAAAAAAAGATGGCGTCTCTGCGCATGCTAGTTTGCAGCAGAGGGGAGAAATATCGCTGCTCTGATATCAAGCAACGGAAAAGCTGTTTTATTGCTTATTGACTATCAGAACATTTCAAAGGGGACGCAGTCACATTGGATTAACCTATGGATTAACTACACCATCGTTTTTATCGTTTTAATGCCATTGAAGACCAGTTTAGACCAGACAAAGACGAAGTTAAGCCATGTTAGCGTTGTGGGCTACCTAGCGCCACTTGTTTTGATGTACGTTTTTGTTGATAACGTTGCAAGTTTGTATCTTTCAGTGTTGAGGTGGGCACCGTTAGATTCTGTGTCTCCTTGCGATCATAAACGATGTGTTGGATGTGCACCTAGGATAAGTAATAAGGGAGCTAGGAGTAATTATCGGTGCAGTAATAGGTTAGCATTTTTCATTCAGGGGTCATTTAGATAATTCTTATGAGACTTGTGTTTTGTTTTGGTAAAAATGGTTTGTATCGTCAGTTAGCTGAGATTATTCCCGTTAATCTGGTATAACACATTAATAGGTTCTTAAATATTAAGATCCCCTGAGACACAGTGTTGTGAACAAAAAAACTAAAGTACCTGCCGGCGGGGACCTTCGGGCTTAACAGTTAAGACCCCTCAAAGCGCTTTTACATACTACATGTCGTTCACCCATTCACACCCATTCATACAGAGCTGTGTACCTTACTCTAGGAACTAACATTCATACACATTCACACACCGTTGGCCATGCCATCGGAAGCAACTCAGGGTTAAGTATCTTGCCCAAGGATACATCGACATGTTGACTGCATGGGCTGGGATCGAACCCACAACCTTCTGGTTGAAAGACGAACGCACCCCCTCGCAGCCACAGTTGTCCAGTAGAGGACAGTAGGGGTCAGTAGGGGACAGAAGGGGTCAGTAGGGGACAGTAGAGGACAGTTAAGGGACAGTAGGGGACAGAAGGAGTCAGTAGGGGACAGCAGGGGTTAGTAGGGGACAGAAGGAGTCAGTACGGGTCAGTAGGGGACAGTAGGGTACGTATCCGCAGGATCTGGTTTCAGCAGCGATGTTAGCATTGAAGTTCAGCTGGTCGCCCAGGGTAACGCCTAGATTCCTTCCAGTCTGAGTCGAGGACACGACAGAGGGGCCAATGTCGATGGACAGTTTGAACTTTTCATAAACCCTAACATGTCAGACAAATATTGTTCAATGCTGTGACAACAAAGTAGAACAGCAAAGAAAACATAGCATAGAATAGAAAAATAAAATGGACTAAAGACAAGTTTATTTACCAAACCAAGATACATTTTTGAGTGAAACACTCACTTTTATGTTTTGTAAAGTCTTTATCTGTTCTTAATTGCATCTCTGTGTATTGCCATGTTTTGAAACGTCCTCTTGTGTTACCTTATTTATTGTGGCGTTGCTGTTGGGCTTTATTGTATGTAAAGCATTTATTTATTTTTTTCTTGGCCCATTCCTCTTTTGGTATATTTGTATTTGCCTTCGAGAACCTACATTTAAGGGAGTGCGATACTAATTTGCTGGGTTAATTTATTTTTTAACTCAATATGTATAAAAGCTACAAAGACAAATTCCTTTTTGCTGAATAAGTGCTCTGTACTCAGTCCAATGCAGTGTGATGCCAAGATTCATGCACGTGGCACTCTATTGCCGTTATCCAAAACTCACACAAATCAAGAACATCAAATACAGGAAAATGTCCGCATTGACTTTGATCAAAAGCTAGGGCCGGTCAAGGCTGCAGCCAGAGGATGATCTGCGTTTGTTCCTGTGTGCATCAAAGACGCCAAATCATTGTTCCCACTAAAGTAGGGTTGAGTGTAATAAGGAGGCAAAGTTGACGTTCAGTGTGTTGTCGGGAGCATGTATCCACGATGTTGAAAATGTTAAAAAAAACATGTGTTGAGAACACGGCGTGCAAAAATATACGGGTCGTGCTGCAGCCTGTCCTCTGTAAGAAGGTGTCGGCGACTGACATGCAAGGCTGTTCCAACTTTAACAATTGTATTAACTTCCAGGGTAGTGAATTGAACATGCAATTGTAATTGGGTGTGTGGTATATTTTCATGCACGCACACGCATGTTCCACAACACACAAACTGAACAACACTCAATTGTTGCGATCTTGTTATAACAACAAGTGCAAGTTACTGATGCATATGGTTGAGACCATTCAGGCTTATTCTAGAGGGGTGCTAGGAATAGTCCAAGTAGTGGGGTTTTATACAATATGTTTAAAACATAAAGATAAAAAAGTTTTAAAAAGTTATTGTTTAATGTTTTAAGGAGGTGAAGCTACTCAGCCAATCAAATCGGTGCAGTCAGTGAGTCAGCACGATAGATTCAAGAGGAGAGAAACAGTCGGAGTAATTTCAAATGGCAGAAGGTAGACAGCGAAAACAGAGCATTTAATGACATTTTCTCTTACTGGACCTCTTTGAAATGCAATTGAATACCCCTGCATTATAGTAACAACAATAATAATATTAATAATAATAATAGCAATAATAATTGGGAGGGGGGGCACGGCTGTTCTTATGTTCTCTGAGGGGAGGCTCACCTTCCCACACTTTGAAAACCCCTGGCTTAGACGGAATATTATCTGAGTAAATGCACTGCTAAATGTTAACCAATAGTGAAGCTATATTGTATAGCAAGTGAATAAAAGATCCACAACATTGCTTTTATCAGAAGCAAAACGACTCAGTCCTGGATCAAATATATGATTATATTTTCAGATTCTTTCTATCTCAGTGTCATATTGTAGAAAAATATTGATCTGCTCTCTGATGGTTTATAATCTGCTTGCATGACAGTGTACCTCAGTAAGAGTCCCTCTCCTTTCCTGGTGATTCATCCTCAGAAGCTCCTCATGTGTGAGATGTATTCCTGTCTAAGTGGCTTTATGAGAGCCTGACACCTCGGGGGGACGCAGTCAGACAGAGACACCCACCAGCTCTCCAGACAAGTCTGACGTCTACATCTGCAGAACAAAAATGCACTTCATGTCACCTAGCAACAAAGCTCCAGAAGCGTATGAACTCACCTAAAGTCCAACTGATATAACACATGGCATGCCTTCTTGCAATGAAAAGTGATGTCAAAGTAATGTCAGTATTCTTTTTTGTCAAGCAATACTGTGAATCTGACATGCTGCTTTGCCTATGTTGCCCATAGGAGGCATTACTTAGAAAGCAAATTTTTAAAGGGAAGTGTTCAGCCAGCAACATCACGGTTATGGTTACTGACACACCTGCTTTATCACATCTATTCCAATTTAAATACTCTGCTAATCTGCTGCTAAAAAAGTATATTTCTAACCATAATATTTCATAATTGCCAAATACAGTGGGGTCAAAACAGTATTTAGTCAGCCACCAATTGTGCAAGTACTCCCACTTAAAAAGATGAGAGAGGCCTGTAATTTTCATCCTAGGTACACTTCAACTATGAGAGACAGAATGGGGGGAAAGAATCCAGGAAATCACATTGTGGATTTTTAATGAATTAATTGGTAAATTCCTCAGTAAATTAAGTATTTGGTCACCTACAAACAAACAAGATTTCTGGCTCTCAAAGACCTGTAACTTCTTCTTTAAGAGCCTCCTCTGTCCTCCACTTGTTAACTGTATTAATGGCACCTGTTTGAACTCGTTATCAGTATAAAAGACACCTGTCCACAACCTCAAACAGTCACACTCCAAACTCCACTATGGCCAAGACCAAAGAGCTGTCAAAGGACACCAGAAACAAAATTGTAGACCTGCACCAGGCTGGGAAGACTGAATCTGCAATAGGTAAGCAGCTTGGTGTGAAGAAATTAACTGTGGGAGCAATTATTAGAAAATGGAAGACATACAAGACCACTGATAATCTCCCTCGATCTGGGGCTCCACGCAAGATCTCACCTCGTGGGGTCAAAATGATCACAAGAACGGTGAGCAAAAATCCCAGAACCACACGGGGGGACCTAGTCAATGACCTGCAGAGAGCTGGGACCAAAGTAACAAAGGCTACCATCAGTAACACACTACGCCGCCAGGGACTCAAATCCTGCAGTGCCAGACGTGTCCCCCTGCTTAAGCCAGTACATGTCCAGGCCCATCTGAAGTTTGCTAGAGAGCATTTAGATGATCCAGAAGAGGATTGGGAGAATGTCATATGGTCAGATGAAACCAAAATAGAACTTTTTGGTAAAAACTCAACTAGACGTGTTTGGAGGAGAAATAATGCGCACGCAGGCTCACAGTATATAAGGCAGCTACACCTCCTGACTGTCATCCTTTTCTCTTCAGCGAGCGGGAAAACACCTGAGAAAAGCATTCGAAACAAGTAAAAAAGTATCTTACCTCCAGGCAAGCGAATGTAGTCGCCACAGCAGGAAACCCGGGCTTGTCCCTCATGCTTAATAGCGGGCGCCGATCCCCACCAGCTCTGGTTCGAGTGCCTGAGACCAGACCACGCCAAAGACGAGCTCGAGGTAGTGGACGTGGGAGACCAGGATATGGCCGCGGCAACGCCACCAATGTTCGCCATCCCAGCCGTGCGGGTTATGGCTCTGTTTTGCTGAGGAGGAAGAAGATGACTTCGCCTCATCGGTGTCTGACACTTCCGGGTCCGGAATTCGCGGAAGTCCATCGCACATGTTTGCCCGCCAGGTCGTGTTGGACTACCGCACTCCCACCACTGCCGGTAAGCCGGTTACGGTCCGGCCCGCCTGCCGCAGCTTCGGCCAAATTAATATCCTGGTCCACGGTGTGGCCGCCGCTGCTTGCCGTGTGATGTCCCTGGCCACAGTGGGATCACGCCGCGTGGCACTTTCCAAAGAAAGACCGTGATGATCTCCTGGGAGCCCCCGTGTCTACGGAAGGGCTCTTTGGATCGATTTCCTCGGTCACGTCGATGAGGAGGAGTCGCCGTTTAGCCGTATGCTGCTTCTTGCTCATCCTCAGAGGAGAGAACACTGTCCCAAACTCGCCGCCCCCCGCTGTAACTCCAGTAAAGGAAGCAGCAGGTGAGTGTAATAAACCACAGAAAGTGCTGTCAAAGCACTGTGCAGGTTCAGGGACGTTATAGCCGGCGTGTTGTTGTCAGAAAACACACCTTGCCTGGTATAATACCTCCGATTAATGCATTTCACCGTTAATGTGAAACACAGCGTTAATACGAATAACGTATTAATGAGAGTAATGATAAATGTCATTTATGACAATCAAATCAAGTTTTATTTATATAGTGTAGTGCCGAGAGATATGGAGTCAGAGGCGGTGCAAGGAAGGTGCAAGAATAGTGATTTATTCACAAGCTGCAAAGGACATGTTGTCGGGTCGCAGCCCTGGTCGACAAGAGAAAGCCAAGAGGGCACACACTATTTATAGGTAACCCATAACATGTCCGTGTGGGAACAATAACCGCAACTGTAGTTCCAAGTTTGAATTATGTCCCAGTGGTTAAATAGGTGGTCACCACACAAGCCCCCCTAGAATTCAAACATGGCAAAAAAATATATATCCCCACGTCCGTGGAGGAAGCACCACAAGGGCCGAGGAGGGTGGGGCCGCAGGTGAGGACCGGGCCATGGAACGGGCCACGAAAGGGGGCCGCAGGAGAGGGCAGGGGCCCTAACGAGGGCGAGGGCACCCACACCGGGGGCGGGCCGTCGTAAGGGGGCCGCAGTAGGTGTCGCGGAGAACCCAGCAGGAAAGAGCGCAACCCGGCCGCAGGCAGACGCACAACGGCGGCGGGCACGAAGTCCTCGGCAGGCGTCGAGGTATCCCCGGAAGAGAGGAGCAGTCCCCCCGGGAGGAAGGAGCGCAACCCGGCCGCAGGCAGACGTGCAATGGCGGCGGGCACGAAGTCCTCGGCAGGTGTCGAGGTATCCCCGGGAAGCAGGAGAGCAACCCGGCCGCAGGCAGACGTGCCGCGGCGGCGGGCATGAAGTCCTCAGCAGATGTCGAGGTATCCCCGGGAAGCAGGAGAGCAACCCGGCCGCAGGCAGACGTGCCGCGGCGGCGGGCATGAAGTCCTCAGCAGGCGCTGAGGCATCCCCGGGAAGCAGAAGAGGCCTGACAGGGTCCCGGAGCGCGCCACCCATGGGCCGATGGAGCATGGGCGACGTCCGGAACTGTCGAGGCGAGAGGGGGTCCAGGAGTGCACCACCCAGGCGTTGATGGAAACGTGAGTGGCGTCTGGAACCGCCGTGGAGGTGGTGAAAAAGGTGAGAGTGTCCACATGAGGTCAACCGGCTGGTCGAACCTCCTCTCCGGCACCAGAAAAAAAAAAAAAAAAAAACTCAAATGGGCTGATAGCCGTTAGCACTAGCCGTCGTTAGCCCCACGTGGTTAGCCGCTAGCTGCCAGCCATGGGTAGCTGCCAGCCGTCGTTAGCCCCACGTGGTTAGCAGCCGGGACGTGCAGCCGCACGCCCCAAAGAACAAACCCATGAGGTAGCAATGGGGTTGCTGGTCGACCCAGCAGGTCGTGCATCGTCCCCCCGTTGGATAGAAAGCCGATGCGGGAACGGCGAGCAACGTCTCCAGCCTTCTGCGGAGCGCGCACCGAGCCTCAGTCCGCGTGCCGGTGGCAGCCACGGACGTCTCCAATCAAACCCCGGCATTTCGAGAAAGGAACTCGAGTTCCTTTTGCTGTGTTCGGCTCCGTCCCGGAAACTTCTCAAGACGTATCAGGGTCACCAGTGTAGTGCCGAGAGATATGGAGTCAGAGGCGGTGCAAGGAAGGTGCAAGAATAGTGATTTATTCACAAGCTGCAAAGGACATGTTGTCGGGTCGCAGCCCGGGTCGACAAGAGAGAGCCAAGAGGGCACACACTATTTATAGGTAACCCATAACATGTCCGTGTGGGAACAATAACCGCAACTGTAGTTCCAAGTTTGAATTATGTCCCAGTGGTTAAATAGGTGGTCACCACAATAGCACATTTATAAACGATTTTTGGTCGAGCCAAAGTGCTGTACATATAATAAAAATAGCCTACAGTAGAGACACTTTTCTACTAGTGTCTCTACTGTAGGCTATTTTAATTTTATGTACAGCACTTTGGCTCGACCAAAAATTGTTTATAAATGTGCTATATAAATAAAACTTGATTTGATTGATTTGATTTCACTGCTTGAGAGCAGAGGTAATGTTTTCCTCGTTATTATTGATATTAAAGTAACTTACATATATTACTTGTATTAGTCAACTATAAACAACTATATCTTAGACATATCTTTAAAATGCCAAGGGTGTGTGGAGCTGTGTGTATTGAACTGATGGGGGAGGGGGCCAGAGAGAGGGAAATCTATGCAGAAAATGTGTGTGTGTCCAAACTGCAAGAATGTGAGACAGCGAACACCAGATGTGTTTGTTTTGCCCTCAAACTGAAGAGACTATTTTTCTTTGCTGCCTCCTGGCTGGCTCGCACTGATTCGCTGCGACAGGCTGTCGTTTTTATATCGCCCAATAGATGACCCCTCTGGGAGGAGCATCCACACAACGCCTCCTGTTGTTCTTACATGTATGCTGTTGTGTGTTTTGTTCGGTCTCTTTTCCTCCTGCCGTCAAGATGATGGGATCTCCCGGCACTGGGACCAGAGCAGGGGGTACCCCCTTTAAAGTGTATTGTATTGTTCTATTACCATTAAAACAGATTATTGTTTAACCCTGTATCTGGTGCTTTGAATTCCTTCCTTTTATGATTTAACCCAGCTCATCAAAATGACACGAGGTGGGCTTCAGACCACACATTGCTCCAACAGCTCCCATAGTACTTTTAGAGACTCTAGGAACAACCAACAACCCTGCACTCTTGGAACGCAATGCCCTAGTAGGACAGTAGGGTATAATGAGTTTTTTTAAGGTAAAATGGCGCCTGCCCATTAAGGGCTTTGTAGGCGAGAAGAATACTTTTAAATTCTATCCTGTGTTCTATAGGGAGCCAGTGTAAGGCAGCCAGAACAGGAGTAATGTGGTCCCTTTTCCTAACTCTGGTTAGTACACGAGCTGCAGCATTTTGAATCAGCTGAAGCGACTTCTTGGTACATCCTGATAATAAGAAGTTACAATAATCCAGCCTTGAAGTAACAAATGCATGGACTAGTTTTTCTGCATTGTTTTGAGGCAAGATATGCCTGATTTTTGCAATGTTACGTAGATGGAAGTAGGCGGTCCTTGAAATTGATTTTATGTGGGCGTTAAAGGATAAATCCTGATCAAATATAACACCAAGATTCCTTACAGTCTCACTGGAGGCCAAATTAATGCCATCCATAGTTAGTATATCTTTAGATAATTTGTTTCGTAGATTCTTCGGGCCGAGTACAATAACTTCAGTTTTGGTCGTGTTTAACATCAAAAAGTTTAAGGTCATCCACGTTTTTAAGTCCTTTAAGTGTGTTGTACAGTGAGTAGGTGTGTGTTGTGAAGTGTATAGGTGTCTGTTGTAATTGAATTTGCCGCCAGCAGAGGCGGTGTGTGTGTGTGTCTATGTGTGTGTTGTGGAGTGTATAGGTGTCTGTTATAATTAAATGTGCTGCCAGCAGAGGCGGTGTGTGTGTGTGTGTGTGTGTGTGTGTGTGTCTGTGTGTGTGTGTGTGCGAGAGAGTTGATGTGCCAGGCAGACAGGCAGGTATCAGTGGCTTATCTGACATATAAATGGTCAAAAATGGAACTTTTTAGCCTACGAGCTCCCCCGTTCGACTAGTCCTTTGCAATGTAGCATCACATTGGATATGTGCTTAAGTTGTCCTGGACTGGAATTTTTCCGATCATTTTCCTATGAGGAATTAGCAAAAATTTGAAAGGGGAAGGGAGATGTCCCCCTTTGAGGAGAATCTGCTTTTGACCGTAGGTCCAATGCTGGATATGCCACCACCACCACCCCCACCACCAGTGGTGGAGGAGGACGAAGACCTGCTCTTTTTTCGGAGTCTCTTGCCCACCATGAGGCTGATCAGCAGGAGAAATAGGCTGAGGCTCAGATTCAAAATACACAAGGCGGTCCTGGAGGCAGCAGAGCTGGAAAATTAATTAATTACATACTTAATTAATACTGATCCACATGACATGTTTTTACACTCATCACACACTTCACTCACAACATTACATAAATAAAAGTTATTTAAAGTATGTTATGGCTATACTGTGTCTTGACTTGTTCATGTGGTTTGTCAGTTGCAACCATAGGTTGCAACATACCAGAAGCTTCATGTATGTCGATATATAATGTGCTGTCTTCTGTAATTGTTCAGGTGAAAACCTGTTGTAATTTGTATCACTAAAAACAGGACTGAAGGAAAAAGGTTGTTAGTCATATCATAATATCAATTCAGGAAACATGTTTATTAGGAATGGTTGATTTTAAAATGGCTCATTTGGAATATTTGCTTTTTAAAGAAATATGGGTAGCTCTTAAAAGAGCTTTTGGTTTGGAGACAATGGTGACCCTACACCACTCTATGCTGCCATCGCACTGCACCCTCCTCATTGAAATAGGAGCAGAAGTTCTCCCGCAGTTGGATGGATCTGCGTGTGGCATTGTTGGAGCCCATCCTCGGTGCATCACACAGGGTTGGAGTAGCTTCACCCGTGGACTCGGCGATAGGTGTGCGTGATGTCCTTCCTATCGTCTTCCTGCGGAGGAAGTTGTGCAACACACAGGCGGCCTTCACACACAACTCTGTTACCTCGGGGCTGGTGGTGATGACACGCCTGAGCATTCTCCACTGGGATGAGAGGATGCCAAACGCACATTCAACCACCAACCTGGCCCGGCTGAGGCGGTAGTTGAACAACCTCCTTTCACGGGTGAGGTGACGTCCAGGGAATGGACGCAGCAGGTTGTCCAGCAGCGGAAAAGCCTCATCTCCAACGAAGACATGGGGGAGAAGGCCGAGCCGCTCTGCTCCTGGGATGACGGTGTCAGGTGGTAGCTGCAGACTGCCATCTCTGAGGCCCTCTCCAAAAGCGGAATTCCGCAGGCTCCCACTGTCGCTGCTCCTTCCAAAGCCTCCGACATCCACTACCCTGAAGAGGTACTCAGCATCCACGACAGCCAGCAGTACCAAGGAGTGGGTGGACTTGTAGTTGAAGTAGAGGGACCCAGAATTTGCCGGAGCCTGGATCACCACGTGCTTCCCATCAATGGCACCAACACAATTGGGAAAGTCCCAACGCTCCTGGAACCCAGCAGCGATGGCTCTCCAGTCCTCCGTCTGTGGTACCGGCATGGTCTCCTCAACCAGGGCGGTCCAGATGGCACCCGCAACCTCCTTCACCATGACAGCCACTGTTGCATGCCCGACCCGATAGCTGAATGCTATGGTCCTGTACGAGTCACCGGTTGCCAGGTACCTGAGAAAAAATATATATACATGATTAAAAAATATATTTATTCAGACCCCACACACACAGATCACAGACACACATTGATCACAGACACACACACAGATCCCCCCCCACACACAGATCACAGACACATTGATCACAGACACACACACAGATCCCCCCCCCACACATTGATCACAGACACACACACACAGATCACACATTGATCACAGACACACACACAGATCCCCCCCCACACACACACACAGACCACACCCCCCCCCCCCCACATACTGTGTTTACCTAGCTATCTTAATTAATGTTATCCATCTGAACTAAATCACAGACTTCATTCATGCATTCTCTCTCCTTCTATACAGACTCAGATGATAGAAGTAGAAATACACAAAACGTACCGTAGGCATATGGCGAGTCGCTCGGCAGGTCCGATTGACAAACGCAGATGGGTGTCAGCCTTTGTAATCAGTGGACCCACTTTTCCGAGCAACTCGTCGAACACGTCTTTGCTCATCCTGAAGTATTTCTGAAAGAGGTTGTCATCCAGACGGAGCTCTTGGACCAGAACGTGGTATTCCCCCCGTTGCAAACGTTTTCGGAGTATAGGATGTACCCAACAGTGACGCACACTAAATGGCTTCCTGCGAGACAATGTATACACTTTATGCAACCTTGCACACACACGTGTTACCCTTCTTACCCTTCTTGCCCTTCTTACCCTTGCTACAACACCGGCATCCATTTTAGCAATAGTGGAGAAGAACCGGGTTTTTTTGCTTTGTATGTCCGGGGCGGGACATTCATGTGATTGGTTGTTGGTCGCGGTGCTTGAATAAAATCCCCAAACTTCAGACACGCCCAGCTCCAAGCTTTTTTTGAAGCTGTAGTGTGGACGCTCCGTAAAAGGGAACAAAAGACAAGAATAATGGATGCTGTAACTTTTGAACACATATCACATGACTGATGTTTGAATGTATTGATGGAGGAACTAAATGCTTGTAAATTAAAGCTCACATGCAATTACATATTGTTTCTGCCATTTTAATAAGTAATGACATACCACTGCTTGCATTTGGGGTTGGTACTGAGGGGTACTGGCTGGATTCTGGGAGCACTGTAGGACAATGAACATCAGGTGGCTTGGCAAATCTTCTCTTCACACAGCTGGTTTCTGACTCCCCATCTGACTCCATGTACACACTAATTTGCCCCATGGCCCATTTCTGTAGAATGAGGCCGCTTGACGTACAGGTAAACATAGAGATGACACTAGTCTATCACAGGACTGGAGGTGGGGTTTTTAATTATTGTTTACACAGAAACCAAGGATTATATATTTTAAGAGGGAGCGATCAAAGTAAACATCCTAAGCCTGCTTCCTCCACACTGGGAGTGCTGTGACCACTTTTCCATTGCATCTTATGAGTGGTTGGGTTCTTTTGGTTCCAGCCTATGCACGCATACTGGTTCTTATCAATGCGACGTTGTCTGATAAGGGTTAAAGTCAGGCCAGACATGGAACCTGACCTCCTACAGGAATTCAACTGTACCTTACTCTTCTTTTCCCACGTTCACCTGCTTCGTCCTCAGAGCTCAGATCAGTGGTTGGACATCCAGTATTCACATACTTTTCTTCGTATCGTTTGGCCTTTTCCAATGAGTCTGTAAAAGAAAAAGCATAAAATAATAGGATGACATTTTACTGACTAGTCTCACTTGTGACAGATATGTCATATGTGGTATGGCACCACACACATTCAAACTGCCATCCATAAAACGTGTGGATACCTATATACTTGAAAATAGACAATAGTAATGCAGTGACTACTTACCACAAGTAATCAAGAGCCGGACATTCGCATATGTGGTCCATCCTTTATGGGCCGTCATGTGTTCTTTAAGGGCCTTCAAATACATGTTTTTTGGGGGCCATAACAATTTACCTTCCTTTAGACTGAACCAGCTGGCAAGAACTGTTGCAGCTCCGCCATTTGGAAAAAGTACAACGGCCCAAAGCACCACCTCCCTTTCCATTCTGTATACAATAAAGGAAATAATGTAAATGATTAAAAAAAAAACCTGCTCATAAATCATAAGATGTCATTTACTCGCCCAGCAGTATGAGCGGTATGCTACTGCAAATGAGCTATTGGAATAGCTATGAGGCCATTTCCTTCTGACTCTGGATACAGAACACATTTACGTTTGATACATCCAAGTTTACCAACCCCGATATTGTCACACAACTCTCTAACCTTGTATGTACCTATGCATGAGGACTCGCAGGGATAAGTGTAATATGATTCTTGGTGTCTGAACCTTTTGTAGATCACATATACTTCATCTTCTTCCTGGACTATATTCTGCACTACTGCAATACTATGTCCCACCTCAATACAATTATCCCCCTGCTTTGTAGACAAGGTAAAACGACTACTGGAGACCTTTGTGTACTGTACAGCAACACCGAAATGTTGAGGGAGTGGACCATCAGTGTGGATTTTCTGTAAGACTGGTTAATCTGTTGGTAATGGAACCTCACAACGTGGCTGTTCTGACAACCTTTTGAACACCTGTTGTAGAGATTGGTGTGGCTTGCGTAAAAGATGCTTTATTTGGCCAAGATAATTCTCAAAAGGGAATCCTGAAACATTATCTAAAGGTCCAAATTGTTTGTATTCATCGGCTAAATGTATAAGCTGGTGTACACTGAACACAATCTGATCCCTGCCATACAACTGTCCAAAGTGTTCCACAAAGGAAATCATCAATCTATGCTCTAATTCAACCTTTTGGCCAGAAATTCCAGGAGACAAAAACAAATACATGGCCACTGAAAACAACATAAAGTTGTCATAAATCTCACTGGGAAGGCAATCCTTCAGAACTACAGGGCCCCAGTACAGTATGAAGGATCGGAGCTCTGTAGCTTTCCAACGATCCAGCTCATTCAAACCCCTTGGCTTGCGATTGAATTCACAAGGGGTGTGGGAATGTAACCCCAGCAGTTTGCTTGATATACTGTTAACAGTTTGTGAAGGAAGCCTAGTGGCTAGATTGCCCTTTAACCACATATTCAACAGTTTTCTCATCACACCAAGACAACAGAGGTGCATATAATCTATTGGGAATGAAGAAACCATCTTTACTGTCCCTGTTAAAGGACTGAGTGTCTGTTTCAAGTGATGTTCTTCATCAATCATATCACAATAACTTGAGTCTGTCCTGAGCCTGACATTTGTTTCAGGATAAGTCATTTTCTTCCTCCACACACCATGTTGATCACACTTGTCACACCCTGAATAGCCATTATGTGACTTGATATTCTTAATGTAGGCTCTGGCTGGAGCATCACACACAAATGAGGAAACCAGTACTTTCAATCGGTTACCATTATGAACAACGCCATTAGCCAGTACATTTTTAAGGTCGCTAATAAATTGCTGCAGATACTCAACAACATACTTGGGCTTGCTTAAACCACAAAAGATACCGACAATAAATGGGGACTTAGTATAATCACATTTCAGAATTGCAAGTATAGGCCAGAATTGAAGTCTTGAACTCTTAAGGCCCTGACACACCAAGCAGTCACCAGAGGACTCGCCGACGCTGACGTCGGCTGTTGCCTGGCCGTGTTCTCCTGCGTCTTGGCCATGTGTCGCACGGGAACACACCGCAAAGACTTCAGTGCGTGAGTGGCAATAACTCACCTTACCAGCAGGCGGCGGTAGTGTGTATTCGTCATTCAAAAGAGGCAACAACCGGAAGACAGAGAAGAAGAACAGACCGTGATATAAACAACAACAAATAGCTTGTGCGTTCCATTTTCCCTCTCGTCCATCTAAAACATGTTTCGTGCGGCACTGGAGCTATCAGCCATTGCAGTGTTACTTGTGGAAGACATTCTCAAGCAACAGTCTCTCAAGAAGCGGAAGCGAAGAATTAGGAGAAACCGCACTAAATGGGTGAAGTCATGGATACTACAGCGAGAAGCTCACGGTGCTTTCCCGAACCTGTGTCGAGAGCTGGAATTCAATGAAGTGCCAGATTTCAGAAATTTCGCTCGGCTTTTTCCTGTGCAGTTCCACACGTTGGAGGAACTCATCACTCCAATCACCCAGAGGGAAAACACCAACTACCCGGATTGCATCTCCGTGGGGACACGTCTGATGGTTACGCTGCGATTTTTGGCAACAGGTATGCAAGCTAAAGATGTTGCTATATTTAAATATGAATAGCAGTCTGTGTGTGCCTTTTTCTTAAATCGTTTGTTTACGTCCCTCACTTCCGTATCGCTTCTCATGCACTGATTTGCTAGCTGAACAGCCAATCAGAGTGATTGTTTGGTCCGACTGCCAGACCCGATCCATGGCCGATTCAACATGTTGAATCGGCCATGGATCGGGTCAGGCTGTCCAAATAAGGCGTGTCACGGTCGACGGTTCGGGACACACCAAATTGAGTTTGGGCGACAGGACACGCTTCGTCTCCCGACTTACGAGAACAGCCGATATCGGCTTGGTGTGTCAGGGCCTTTAAAGAGAGGGAGACCATCTATGTTGAACTGTAAAGTAAGAGTTCTGAGGCTCACTGGTAAACTCAAACATTTCAATCGTGAAAGTATCCCTTGCACCAATCCAAAATGGTAGTACTCGCCACCTTGCATTTGAGTGGTTGCAACATCATGTTGTGTTCTAAGCAGAGTTCTTCCATCCTTAGGGAGCATAGGGTGAAAAAGCTTTAAGATGGACAGCAGAGCAGACAAAGCAACCAGACTGATTGAGTAGGATGTTGCCCAATATCTTAGGCTCCTCATAAGCAGATCCTGACTAGGCTGATGCTCGTCATGGCTGTCGGAGTCAGAATCTGATTCAACATTCCCAGCCACACTACCATCAGTATGATCATTTCCCATTTGTACATGATCTGATTCAACTTCACCATCTCCAGCTAAACTACCATCAGTATGATCATTTTCCATGTGTACATGGGAAGCTGGTGGTGTATCTAGTTGGGAAACGTGTGAGATTCTGAAGGGTGGTTCCCTATTCACACAGGGGTCTAAATGTGACTTGTTATTATAAAGAGTTTCCTCGTATTCCTTAAGGATATCTTTCTCCATGTCCCTTACAGTTCTGATGACTCTACGTCTTTTAGACCAATAAGAAGCCATCTTAGGTAAAGAGAGTTGGCGCTGCTATAATTACTTTACTTGGCCTTGTGTATTGCAGTGATCCCCTCGACTCGTCTTGTAGTATAATCCTGAAAATGAAGGAAAACAAAGCAGATTAAAAAAAAGTATGCATAAACTAACAGTACAAATATATATCAGCCTCCTGGTGCAATGTAAATATAACTGTACTGACGAAATTCCCTAGAATTACACGTTTTATTCCATGGGTCTTCAACCAGGAGTCCAGGACCCCTAGGACATACATTTTACCCAAATATCCTATATGATGCTTTAGCTTGACTGTATCAGACCAACTTTGATGTAATTTCTGTAGGATGTAGGGATGCCAGAAACTGACCATGATCAAAATCGGCGGGGTCGGTGTGGAGCAAGCTGCAGCAGCAGTCTGGGCAGGGCAGCCTGCACTGCTGGCTTCCTCCAAGTTTTACAGTCAAAACTGGTGGTGTGACCAATGGCCATTTACAATTATTAATACTATTACTATTATTAGTCTATATTTTGGTTGAAACTAAGCCAGAAAAAAAAACAAAAAACATAAATAATAAAAAAATATATAAATAAAATCGAATTTTAAAAATAATCTTCGATTATGGAGACTGTAACGAATAATAGATTAATCGCTGGCATCCCTAGTAGGATGGTAGAGTTTAATGTCAGATTGTGTTAGCTAGTGTATCTGCTGCGTTAGCTAGGTGCTAGCCAGGGCAAGAAAATATCAACTGCGTCATGCGATGAACTGTTTAATAAATGTATGATATAGGCTATATTATAACAAAAAATATGCACAATTTCACCCAAATATCCTAAATAATGCTTTAGCTTGACTGCATCAGTGGACACTTTATGTAATTTCTGTAGGATGGTAGAGTTTAATGTCAGATTGTGTTAGCTAGCGCTGCGTTAGCTAGGTGCTAGTCAGGGCAATAAAATATCAACTGCGTCATGGGATGAACGACGTTAAATTCGTTGATGATATATATTATTATAAGTAATTAGTTCCCTCTTTTGCGCTCTGAATAGCCTAAAAAAACATAACGGTGTAACTGAGGTGAACATATAGAGTAGGCATGCACAACGGTCACGTTACATTTCTTACCGATTTGTGATATCTGTCTCTTCTCTTCAGGCGGCTTGGCGGCAACTGAACTGCCTGCCTTCCTCCACACCCTGAGGTGTACGCTCTTTCACATGACCAACGTGCTTTCAAGATTAAGTGCAACGTGCAACAGGCATGACGGGTAATCTGTGACGTTTCGCTCTCTCAAAAATTGGGCCGTTTTGTCTTCATGCACAGCAGCTCTCATAGGAAAGAACCAGACCCCGCCTCCGACGCTGGATCATGATCTCGCCCGAGAGGGGATAGCGCCACACGTTGAAACAGTGTCAATTCAATGTAGGGAATTTCAATGTTGAAAAACCGGCATCAATATTAAATTGATTCAACAAAAAAATTTCAAACGTTGAAATGGTATCTGTAAAAACACATCGAATCAACATTGATTTTTCAACCTCAACCAAAAATAACCAATCTAACCAAAATTCAATGTTGAATTAATATATTTTGCTATAGTTGCGACTTCCGACTGATTTCGATAGAGCGGGTCACATATGTCTGTGTATACCACAATATAAGTAGGTGGTGTGTTTAACCGTTCTAAAGGGTGTATCAGCTATCTGATTTTTTAGAGTACTTTGACCCAACTCCCATAGCTGTAGGACCTCAGGAAAGGGTAGCCCATCTAAACCACCACCGGGCCGGTTTTGGGGAAAAGTGCGGCTATTACATAAAAACCTGTGTGTGTGTGTGTGTGTGTGTGTGTGTGTGTGTGTCAGCAGGGGATGGAACTCTGGTGCAGTTGAAAGTATTGTCTTCTCAGAAAACTCAATTTATTGTATTGATCTCTCCAATGGCACTTCAAATTACAAAAGCCACCTGTGTTTCAGAAAAATGTATAATCCCTCGATCAACCCATTATCATCGCCATGCACCTAACACCTCTCAGCGTTCAGACAGCCACTATAAATACATGAATGCCTGTTTAATTATACACTTCCTCTTCACATTTTTTCAAAACCTTAAATCTTCAGAGCAGAACATTCTTTTTTTGTCTTTTCCCTCGTCCAGGATCCACTCATATGATCAACGATGACAATACCTTCTGTTCAAAAGCTTCTTCGGGGCCTGTCCAATTTGCACTCTAATCTACGGTGGCCATGAAGTGCAAGACACCACAGCATTTCAGAAAACACTACAGCATTTCAGAAAACACCACAGCATTTCACAAAACACTACAGCATTTCACAAAACACTACAGCATTTCAGAAAACACTACAGCATTTCAGAAAACACCACAGCATTTCACAAAACACTACAGCATTTCACAAAACACTACAGCATTTCAGAAAACACCACAGCATTTCACAAAACGCTACAGCATTTCAGAAAACACTACAGCATTTCAGAAAACACCACAGCATTTCACAAAACACTACAGCATTTCACAAAACGCCACAGCATTTCACAAAACACTACAGCATTTCAGAAAACGCCACAACATTTCAGAAAACACCACAGCATTTCACAAAACACCACAGCATTTCACAAAACACCACAGCATTTCACATTGGACGGAAAGGGTATTCCTTTAGGGAGAACACTTCTTGTTTGTGATTGGACTTAAACTAGCTTTATTAAATGTCAGGTCTTTGGCAGGAAAAACATTTTTAATCAATGATTTTATCACTGAGCACAATCTCGATTTTATGTTTTTAACAGAAACTTGGATTGAACAAAATAACAGTGCAGCTGTTCTTATCGAATCACCACCTCCCAACTTTAGTTTTATGAGTCAGGAAAGAATGCATAAGAAAGGGGGTGGAGTTGCTATTCTGTTCAATGATTCCCTTCAATGCAGGAAGACATCGTATGGAAACTTTGATTCTTTTGAATATGTGGCCCTTCAGCTGAAATGCTCCTCTCGAGCTCTGTTCCTAAATATCTATAGACCACCCAAATACTGTGCAAGCTTTTGTGATGACTTTACTGAACTGCTGTCTATAGTGTGTATTGACTTTGACCGTCTAGTCATTGTTGGTGATTTTAACATCCATGTTGACAACCCCCAGGACAGAGGGGCAAAATAACTGTTTTGTGTTCTTGATAGCTATGGACTGACTCAGCATGTGACGGAGCCCACGCACAATAAGGGGCACACTCTGGACTTAATTATCTCAAAGGGTCTGAATATCTCTAAGGTTGTGGTGACTGATGTTGCACTCTCTGACCATTCCTGTGTTTTCTTTGAGAGCTCTATTTCTGTTCACAAAAATGTTCAAAAAGAGGTAACCACAAAGCAATA
This sequence comes from Gymnodraco acuticeps, assembly GCF_902827175.1. NCBI lineage: Eukaryota > Metazoa > Chordata > Actinopteri > Perciformes > Bathydraconidae > Gymnodraco > Gymnodraco acuticeps. Next base: position 634,747 of record NW_022990311.1, read on the forward strand.
TTTAACTGAAAATACTAGGGAAATGTTTACTCAGAATTTTTCTTCCACACTTGCCCCTGCTAACATCTCAGTAAATGAGCTAGTAGATCATTTTAATTCAAAAATTAAAAATGTTATAGATGCCATTGCTCCAACTAAGGTAAAGGAAGTGACTGGGAAGAAAATATCTCCATGGAGAAAGGCCATGACCGTGAGAGCAGAAAAAAGACAGTGTCGAAAAGCTGAACGTAGGTGGCGAAAAACAAATCTCCAGGTTCACTTTGCAATCTATAAAGAGAGACTTGGCCTTTATAATTTGGAATTGAAAAACACACGACAGTCTTTCTTCTCTGACATCATTACCAAAAACAACGCACGTGCCTTGTTTGCTACCGTCGACAGACTGACTAACCCCCCAGTGTCAGTAGCCTCTGAATTTCTATCCACCAGGGCGTGCAATGATTTTGCCTCCTTTTTCACTGACAAAATTCGGAAAATCAGACAAGCAGTCAGTGCCTCGGCATCAGGTGCAGCAAATGTGTTGTCTCTGTGTCCACTTAACATCAATTCAAACACCATGACACAATTCCATCAGATTAATGATAAAAACCTAGAGGACATTATACAACTTCTGAAATCCTCCTCCTGCTGCCTTGATATTATTCCAACAGGATTTTTCAAAGATGTTTTGCCTTGCATGGCCTCAGATCTACTTCATATAGTAAACAAATCTCTTCACTCAGGTATTTTTCCACAGGCACTGAAAACTGCAGTCATTAAACCGCTCTTAAAAAATAATAATCTAGATGCTACAGTAATGAACAATTACAGGCCCATATCAAACCTCCCATTTCTAGGTAAAATCATTGAAAAAGTTGTTTTTCAACAGTTGAGTAATTTCTTGCATTTAAATAACTGTTTGGATGTGTTCCAGTCAGGCTTTCGTCCAAACCACAGCACTGAGACTGCTCTTGTAAAGGTCTTTAATGACATCCACTTAAACACAGACAGTGGCAGAACTTCAGTGTTAGTATTATTAGATCTCAGTGCTGCGTTTGACACTGTTGACCACAGCATATTACTAGACCGACTGGAAAACTGGGTGGGACTTTCGGAAATAGTTCTAAATTGGTTTGAATCCTATTTAAAGGACATAAACAACTTTGTTTCTATAGGTAAATACACATCTGAGTTGACAAATATGACATGTGGGGTTCCTCAAGGCTCCATCTTGGGGCCTCTTCTTTTTAACATCTACATGCTACCACTGGCTCAGATAATGAAAAACAACAAAATAAGTTACCATAGCTATGCGGATGACACACACATTTACGTAACAATTTCACCAGGAGACTATGCTCCAATTCAAACACTGAGTAAGTTCATTGAACAAATCAATGACTGGATGTGTCAGAACTTTCTCCAATTAAACAAAGATAAAACTGAGGTAATGGTTTTTGGAGTGAAGGCAGAACGTATAAAAGTTAGCGCTGAGCTTCAGTCTGCAATGTTCAAAACAACAGATAAAGCCAGAAATCTAGGTGTAGTCATGGACTCTGACCTGAGTTTCAACAGTCACATTAAAACAGTTACTAAATCAGCCTACTATCACCTAAAGAATATATCTAGGATTAAAAGACTAATGTCACAGCAGGATTTGGAAAAACTTGTCCATGCTTTTATCTTCAGTAGACTCGACTACTGCAATGGTGTCTTCACAGGTCTCACTAAAAAATCTATTAGAAAGCTGCAGCTGATTCAGAACGCCGCTGCTCGAGTCCTCACTAACACTAAGAAAGTGGATCACATCACTCCTGTTCTGAAGTCTTTACACTGGCTTCCTGTGTGTCAAAGAATAGATTTCAAAATACTGCTGCTGGTTTATAAAGCACTGAATGGTTTAGGCCCAAAATACATTTCTGACCTCCTGCTAAATGATGAACCATCCAGATCTCTCAGGTCTTCAGGGACTGGTCAGCTTTCTGTCCCCAGAGTCAGAACTAAACATGGTAAAGCAGCGTTCAGTTATTATGCTCCAAATATCTGGAACAAACTCCCAGAAACCTGCAGGTCCGCTGCAACTCTGACTACTTTTAAATCCAGGCTGAAGACTTTTCTTTTTGTCGCTGCTTTTAATTGAACTATTCATATCTTAGACTGCACTGTAACTTTTATCACTGTAACTTTTATCCATGTGTTTTTTCTTTTAATGTTTCTTTTATTAGCTTTTCTTTTTAATGACTGATTTTAAAGGCCACTTTCTTAATGTCTTTCATTTTTTGTAAAGCACTTTGAATTGCCTTGTGTTGAAAAGTGCTATATAAATAAACTTGCCTTGCCTTGCCTTGGACAGAGCCAGCCAGAGAAGCACTGCTGTGATTGGTTGTTTTTGCTGCCAGTCAAGAAATGACGCTTCGTGATTGGTCAACACCCGACAGCGAAATATGTCCCAACACATCAGCCGTTAGCACACACTCAGAGCTCACAGCTCCTCATATCTGTTCAGAAACTGGAAAAAAGTTAAACATGTACAAACCACAGACTGTCTGTGTCATGGCGAATACAGTCGCTGCTTTATTTATGTCTGTATGACGTTGTTGTGAGTGTGGACGGAGCAGCAACAGGTTAGTTTAGCCTGATGGATCCGATTCCATTCAGAAAACACGCATTTTAAAAGCTTTTCGCCTGCCGTCTTATCTGCAGACTTGTCAAAGCGTTAATTCATGGTTTTTACTAACCGTTATCAGTATGTAGTTACTTCGGCATCACTTTGAAACGTGTATTACAATTAAATCACGGTCAAATATGTTCATTTTGTTGTAGTTGGTATCTCCCATAGGATTTACATGGAGATACGCGCCACCCCCTCTCCAGCGCATCTTGTTTGAATGACAGGAGCAAAGACAGCTGACAGCCGTGGTGAAACTCGAGCGATTAGAGCGATGCGAATATTGGGTGGTCTACTATAGTATTTACATGGAGATAAGCCCCTTAAAAACCATGAATTAATAAAGCATTAATTCTGTGTTTACTCCTGTCATTCAAACAAGACGCTGGAGAGGGGGCGGGCCGTATCTCCATGTAAATCCTATCGGAATCGGATCGATCAGGCTAAACTAACCTGTAGCTGCTCCATCCACACTCACAACAACGTCATACAGACATAAATAAAGCAGCGACTGTATTCGCCATGACATAGACAGTCTGTGTTTTGTATATGTTGAACTTTTGTCCAGTTTCTGAACAGATATGAGGAGCTGTGAGTTCTGAGTGTGTGCTAACAGCTAACGGCTGATGTGTTGGGCCAATCACGAAGCGTCATTTCTTGACTGGCAGCAAAAACAACCAATCACAGCAGTGCTTCTATGGCTGGCTCTGTCCAATCACAAACAAGAAGTGTTCTCCCTAAGGAATACCCTTTCCGTCCAATGTGAAATGCTGTGGTGTTTTCTGAAATGCTGTGGTGTTTTCTGAAATGCTGTTGTGTTTTCTGAAATGCTGTTGTGTTTTCTGAAATGCTGTTGTGTTTTCTGAAATGCTGTTGTGTTTTCTGAAATGCTGTGGTGTCTTGCACTTCAGGGCCACCGTACTAATCCAACTTCTGAAAATCCTCTTCATATTGAGGCTCCTCTGGTCCCCTTTATTTATCAAAACATCTGACATCATTACTTCATCCTCAGATGTGGACTCATGCTTGTGATGTTTATTAAACCCTGGTTTCTGTGATTTGGTCCTCTCTCTGTGCTGAGCTCTCCAGGTTCTGCTGTGTATCTCGCAGCCTTCAGGATTTTAAAGCCCTTTGACATTTACAAATGTCCTGTTTTTTCATAGAAATCCTGATTGTAATAAATAAAGTTCTATCATCTAATCATCAGTTTTGGGCACTAGGTGATTTGGGCACCTGGTGATCATGTATTGGAGCCAGGAGGTGGTGATTAATGCTCCAGAGGCATATGGATTTGACCAGGGTAAAACAAGGACATAGCTAAAGGGCAGCAGGACAAGGACAATACAAACGTTCTTTGTTGATACTGGATCAAATAAATGAATTAATCAACGCTCTTGCCTGGACTTGGATCATTCCCTGCGTAAGATTCGCTAGCTGGTGCCTCCGTGGCAGTTATTGACTCTGTGTGATTCTCAATGTGTCATGGTGCGTGATAAACACTTTCTTTACATTTCTACTTAAATAATTTTAAAACAAATGCTTTTTGTTGCACATATATTTAGTTGACTAGCTGTGATCCATTGCAATGAATTGCCTGGTTACAGCTCACAAATGCAGAGACTTTAAGAAATTGAATATGAATCATAACTTTAATTTATTGAAATACAAATAGTGTTGGCTTGTAATATCCTTCAGTAGTTATTATGGGTATTGAAAAGATTCAGACTTGTATGTGTGTACAGTTTCTACACTCACATCTTCTTCTCATTGATCTGCAGCATCAGAACACCCTCATGATAACATCAAAAATATCTTAATTCCAAAAGGATAGCTTTGTTCCAGAGAATTAAAAATATTTCACATATTTTGGTAACATTTAGTAACTAAAACACGGTAGAAATTGAACCTGATGTTTAACATTATCATGGCGGGGTATTGAAGCCGTGCTCTGATCACTTGTCTGGTCAAAGAGTTTATTTTTCTTAATCATTATTTGGTTTAAACTGAGTATGAATTATGAGGTAGTTGTATTAGAAATACGGATTTTTTTTCACTGAAATTAAGTGGTTTCATTTTTCCTCAGCAGTGCGGACTTACCCATGTGGGACTGATCATTACCGGCAGATAGCACATACATAGCTTTCATTGGGATTTAAATGGGCTTTATAGTCACCTTTTTTTATTGCAAATGAAAATGTCGTAAACAATGCAGAATCTGTCCATTGGGACAAACATCTAAAGTACGCTGTGGTGTGGGTTTAGATGCATTAATCTCTCCCTAAATCAGAGCCAGCTAAAGATCCATTGGGGAGCCATTTTGTTGTGGAAATCTCACGGGGCCTATTCGCTGCCTTTTTAAACCAAAGGACTTCATCCTGAGTAATCCTTAATTAGGCCTGTGGCATTTAAAGCGCACTCTCCCTGCATTCACCTCGCCTCCTGCCAGGACACAGCCACACTTTACACATATAGATCTGTGGCACTGCAGGGCTGCTGGTGGTGTGTGTGTGTGTGTGTGTGTGTGTGTGTGTGTGTGTGTGTGTGTGTGTGTGTGTGTGTGTGTGTGTGTGTGTGTGTGTGTGTGTGTGTGTGTTGTTGTGTGTGTGTGGTGTGTAGTGGGTGTGTGTGTATGTGGTGTGCTGTGTGGGTGTGTGTGTGAGTGTGTGTGACTCGGAAACAATTTGAAGGCGTGATTACAATCTATTGCCGTTTCGTGACCCTTCATCCACGCTCTCAAATAATGATGTGCGGCTCTGAATAATGATTGGCTGAATAATTTGTACTGCTCACTCAGAGGCACAGTAAGTGGACAGGGCTCAATGCTAACCAAACTAAATGTGTTTAGAGTTGAAGAGTGTGACAGATGGGTGTGAGTGTTCTGCAGTGGGGGGGTGACACCTCAACCTACTCATATTCTCTCTAACGGTTCTGCAGCTTCACCAAATGTTGCCTGCTGCATGAAACACACACAGTGGGGAACACGGGGGAAAAAGTATTCAGATTCTTTATGTGAGTAAAATTACTAATAACACACTGTGAACATACTCAATTTCATTTAGCAGTACTGCATCGAGAATGGTACTTAATTAAAAGTATTTAAATACTATTAGGAAAATAAACTTATATAAATCAGCCAGAAACAGTAGCATTGGATCTGTCTTACAATACAATAGTTTATTGTACAAAAGTTTGTGTGCATGAATATAAACAACGCAAAAACACAATTGAAGCACTGTCAGAGAGGAAGAATAACAAATACAGGTGTATTGTACAGGTTCCCAAGTGCTAGGCTTGCTTCTGAGCTTTTAAAGCCACCAAAACTATAGGTTACTTACGTAACCCCAGTTCTCAGAGTAACATGAAGTGAGATGTCTCACTATGGGATAGGCCTCAACGCGTATGCAAACAGAAGCATCAATCTCATTACGCCAATCCTGATTGGCTGGTGATCTTGACGTCTACGTCAGGGAATCCACCCACCCTTTAAGTAGCTTGCGCTACGTCGCAGCATCAATCAAAATAAGCACCTCTTCTCGCTTCGCCTTAGCAAGAAGGGCCGTCTGGTGAGACATCTCACTTCATGTTACTCTGAGAACTGGGGTTACGTAAGTAAACTATAGTTCTCATTCATAACACTCCGTTCGATGTCTCACTATGGGATATTGAAACTCCCGTATTGCTAGACATGCTTATCTCCAAAATCACCAAAACAACCAGAACTTAACAGGTAGAACCCTGTCTCAACACGGGACCCAGCACTGTGCGGGCCACACTTGGAGCAGAGACATCTAGCCTGTAAAAGCGGACAAAAGTGAGCGGTGAGGACCAGCTCGCTGCTGCACAAATGTCTTGGATGTAAACACCCTTGAACAAAGCCCAGGATGTAGCCAGTCCACGAGTAGAATGAGCACGCAGGCCCGTTGGTGCCTGCAAACCCTGACTCGTATAAGCCAGAGCAATCGCTTCCACAATCCAGTGGGAGAGCCGTTGCCTGTTAACAGGCTTGCCCTTATGAGGGTTAGCCCAGGATACAAAGAGTTGGTCATTGCATCGAAACTCTTTTGACCTGTCCATATAGGTGCGTAAAGCACGGACTGGGCACAGCAAATTCGGCCGCTGTTCCTCAGAGGAACACAGCGGCGGAGGAAATGCCTCAATGTCAATGGGGGTACATGAGCCAGCCACCTTAGGTACAAAGGCAGGGTTGGGCTTCAGCAACACTCTCGTTTGCCCCGGGGCATGAAGAATGTACAGAGAGCGCATGAATGTCACTGACTCGCTTGGCAGATGCCAGAGCCAGTAACAACACTGTCTTCAGTGACAGGTGTTTCATGTCAGCTTCTTCCAGGGGTTCAAATGGAGGTCGAGTGAGCCCATTTAAAACCACTGCCAAGTCCCATAACGGCACCAGTGACCTGGAAACAGGGAGGAGCCTGCGAGCCCCTTTCATAAAACGGCAGACCAAGGGATGTTGGCTAGCCATCTTTCCCTCAAAGCCCACATGGCATGCAGCAATAGCAGCCAGGTACACTTTGATCATAGAGAAAGCTCTGTGTTTATCAATCAGGTCCTGTAGAAATGATAGAATCACCCCGACAGGACATTGAAAAGAGATGTGTCCTTTTTGAAGGCACCACTCCTCAAACACCCTCCACTTACAGTCATTGAGGGACCTGGTGGAGGAAGCTCTTGCACTCTGAATAGTGTTTATCACCTTCTGAGGGAGTCCCACTGTATTCAGGTTATACCACTCACGGGCCAGGCCCATAGTGCCAAGCGCTCTGGGTGTGGGTGAAAAATCGTGCCCCCCGCCTGAGACAGTATGTCCCTGCGTAGCGGGAGCTGCCACGGCTGCCCGCACAGCAGCTGATATATCTCCGCCAGCCAGTACATTGCAGGTCAGTGTGGAGCTATTAGGATCAGTGTGTGGCGTTGTTCTCTCACTCTGGCCAGAGTTGGGGGTATCAGAGCCAGGGGTGGGAACGCGTACAGAAGGACCGGAGGCCAAACGTGCACGAGCGCGTCCACGCCTAACGGTGCGTTTAAATCGCGCATTGAAAAGAACAGCTGACATTGAGCGTTTTCTTTCGATGCGAACAGATCCACCGCGGCCCGGCCGTAATGCACCCACAGCTGACTCACAATTATTGGATGTAGAGTCCAGTCTGCATATAGTGGTGCACCTCTGGACAGCAGATCTGCCCCGAGGTTCATCACTCCTGGTACGTGCGTCGCTCTCATAGAGAGGAGACGTCCGCAGCTCCATAAGATCAGTTTGCGTGCCAGCATGTGTAACTGGAGAGAACGCAAACCCCCTTGGCAGTTTATATACGATATTGTGGTCGTGTTGTCTGTCCTCACGAGGACATGATGTCCTCTGAGAAAAGGCAGAAAGCGTTTCAGGGTGAGGAACACCGCTAAAAGCTCCAGATAATTTATGTGTGACCGTTGGAGGTCTCTGCTCCAGAGACCCCTCACAGGTCGACCTTCGTATATACCCCCCCAGCCCGTCTTGACGTAGACGTCAAAGATCACCAGCCAATCAGGATTGGCGTAATGAGATTGATGCTTCTGTTTGCATACGGGTTGAGGCGCATCCCATAGTGAGACATCGAACGGAGTGTTATGAATGAGAACTCAAGGTGTTAGACTGTGTCATCACTGCCGGCTCAGCATCCATTGATCCACAAGGACTCTTCAGAAACCTTGGGTGACTTTGTCCATGTTTTAGACAGTTTATTGTGTTTATGACTCAATAACAACTTTTATTTATGATGTCCTTATAAGCTCCCCCCCATAATGATGTAACTCGTGAAGTAAAGTGTTACAGCAGAAGGTTTAATAAGGCGTATTTCTGGTATATTCATTTTAATATGTCCCCTGATATATAAGAAGTTTATTTGTTTGTAGCCTTTATTTAACCAGGTGAAAGCCCCTTGAGATCAAAATATCTCTTTTTCAAGGGTGACCTGCAGGACATTAGTTACACATGTAACATAAAAACAACAGAACAACAATAAGGATGACATACAACATAATGTACAGGGTACAGTTTGCAAACTCTATTTACAGTGACAGGTACCATAATAATAATAATAATATATAATATTTTTATAGCGCCTTTCAGGAAACCCAAGGTCGCTTTACAAGTCGGGTAGGGGGGGGGGTAGTAGGGGGGAAAAGGCAGACAGGTTAAGGGGGTGGGGGGGGGAAGTAGTGGAAAAATAAACCTATTAAACTAACTATACAGTGGCGAAAGCCTTGGTAAAAAGGTGCTTTTTGAGGGCTTTTTTGAAAATGTCCAGGGTTGAGGCGCCATGAATATCATTACATTACATTACATTACATTGCATTTAGCTGACGCTTTTATCCAAAGCGACTTACAATAAGTACATTCGACCAGGAAGACACAACCTTGAAGAAAACAGAATCATATAAGTACATCAGGTTTCATAGAGCCAAACATTTCAAGTGCTACTCAACTGGCTTTAGGTAAGCCAGTCCTTTATTAGTATAAAAGTGCTTCGTTAATAGTTCTAACGCTCGAAGTGGAGTCGAAAGAGATGAGTTTTCAGTTTGCGCCGGAAGATGTGCAAGCTATCTGCCGTCCTGATGTCAATGGGGAGCTCATTCCACCATCTTGGAGCCAGGACAGCAAACCCACGTGTTTTCGCCGATGGGAACTTGGGTCCCCCTCGCAGCGAGGGCGCAACGAGTCGTTTGGCTGATGCAGAGCGTAGTGCACGCGCTGGGGTGTACGGTTTAACCATGTCCTGGATGTAGGAAGGGCCAGATCCATTCGCAGCATGGTAAGCAAGTACCAGTGTCTTGAAGTGGATTCTAGCAGTTACCGGAAGCCAGTGAAGGGAGCGGAGGAGCGGAGTGGTGTGGGAGAAATTTAGGAAGGTTGAAGACCAGACGAGCCGCTGCATTCTGGGTGAGCTGCAGAGGTCGGATGGCACATGCAGGTAGACCAGCCAGGAGGGAGTTGCAGTAGTCTAGGCGTGAGATGACGAGAGCCTGGACCAGAACCTGAGTCGTTTTCTGAGTCAGCTGGGGACGCATCCTCCTGATGTTGTAAAGCGTGTATCTGCAGCAACGGGTTGTAGCAGCGATGTTTGCAGTGAAGGACAGGTTGTTATCTAGGGTCACACCCAGATTCCTTGCAGTCTGAGTCGGGGAAACAACTGAGGTGCCGATGTTGATTGTTAGGTCAAGAGTGGGACAATCTTTTCCCGGGAGGAAGAGCAGCTCAGTCTTGTCAAGGTTGAGCTTGAGGTGGTGAGCAGACATCCACTGAGAGATGTCAGCTAGACAAGCAGAGATGCGTGCAACGACCTGGGTCTCTGAGCGGGGAAAGGACAGAATTAATTGGGTGTCGTCAGCGTATCAGTGGTAAGAAAAACCATGCGGGCTAATGACTGATCCGAGCGAGTTTGTGTACAGGGAGAAGAGGAGGGGACCAAGAACAGAGCCCTGAGGGACCCCCGTAGTTAATTGACAAGGGTCGGACTCAGACCCTCTCCAAGTCACCCTGTAGGTACGGTCTTTCAGGTATGAGGTGAGGAGGGAAGTGCAGAGCCTGAAACTCCAAGTTTTTGGAGAGTGCGAAGGAGGATCTGATGATTCACCGTGTCGAATGCAGCAGACAGGTCCAATAGGATGATGACAGAGGAGAGGGATGCTGTTTTGGCAGTGTGCAGTTCCTCCGTGACAGCAATGAGAGCAGTTTCTGTGGAGTGACCTGCCTTGAAACCAGACTGGTGCGGATCCAGAAGGTTGTTCTGATTGAGATAACAGGAGAGTTGTTTAAAGACAGCGCGTTCAAGTGATTTAGACAGGAACGGGAGGAGAGAGACAGGCCTGTAGTTTATAACATCAGACGGGTTGAGAGTGGGTTTCTTTAGGAGAGGGTTTACTCTTGCCTCCTTGAGACTGTTTGGAAAGTGACCAGAAGTTAGAGAAGTGTTGATGAAATGGGTGAGAAACGGTAGAATATCAGGAGCGATAGTCTGAAGGAGGTTTGAAGGGATAGGGTCCAGAGGACAGGTGGTAGGGCGGGCAGAGGTAATGAGGGTAAGAACCTCACTTGGAGAGAGAGGGGAAAAGGAGGTAAGTGTGTTGGTGGAAGGAGGGTCTGGTGACCCAGCGGTGAGTAAAGGTGAGTCAGAAAAAGAAGAGCGAATATCATCAACCATGATATCATGAATATCAAACAGCATGTCAGCCAGCTGAGTTTTAAAATGATGCAGGGGAACCAAAGTGCTCAGTTTTAAACATGTTTGCAGACTGTTCCAATTTAGTGGAGCTGCACAACTAAAAGCTTTCTTCCCTAAGACAGTCCTAGCACTTGGCACATTTAATAAAACAACATCATGAGATCTCAGGCAATATGTACTTTCAATTCGTCGAGAGATCAGAGAGCAGATATAAAAAGGTAGTTTACCCAACATGGCTTTGTAAATGAACATGTACCAATGACTGAGCCTCCGTACAGTTAGTGAAGGCAGACCTGCCTTGGCATATAGGGTACAGTGATGAGTAAGTGCTTTACAGTTAGTAACAAATCTCAGGGCACTGTGATAGGCGGCATCTAATTTTTCCAGGCAATGGGCAGGTGCATTCATATAGATCAAATCACCATAGTCCAGCACAGGTAAAAAGGTCACAGTGACTAGCCTTTTCCTGGCTTCAAAAGAGAAACAGGACTTGTTTCTGAAAAAGAAACCTAGTCTAACCCTCAGCTTTTTAAGCAGGTTATTGACATGAAGTTTAAAAGTAAGACAATCATCAAGCCAGATACCTAGGTATTTATAACTGGTAACCACTTCAAGTACTTGTCCTTGCATAGTAACAATATCCAAAACAGGCTCTGGTATCTTTTTAGCTTTAGAAAAGAGCATTACCTTGGTTTTATCAACATTTAAAAGAAGCTTAAGTTCAGCAAGCTGACTCTGAATAATGTTAAAAACAGCCTGTAATTTAACACCAGCCTCCTTAATGGAGGGACCTGCACAATACATCACGGTATCATCAGCATAAAAATGTAATGTAGCTTCATCCACATTTTCACCTAAACTGTTGATATATATGGAGAATAAAAGTGTGTTTTTATATATTCATGTGTGTACTTAATTACTTTGTACACTGAAAAAATTGTTATGTTGAATTTACTTAATTTTATTAAGGTAAGTGGTTGCACGAAACTAATTATCTAAATCCAGATATATTTTTTAAGTTCACTGTACTTATGAGTAATTTCAACTTAATTATACTGATAATTTTCAGCTCAACTATTTTGAGTAGAATTTACTCACTAAACCCATGTTAAGTATACTAAAATGGATTATGTAACTGTAACCCTTTTTCTTTTTGTACATTCAGATCAATTCAATAGTTTAATTCCTACATACAAAAATTAAGTTGAATTGAATTAAACATTTTCAGCCATTATTACTATGTTAACTTTCAATATAATAAAATAAAACAAACAACATATTTGATACATACTCTTACTTTATTATCTTGTACAAAATGACGTAACATGATAATCTGGTGTTTTTGAGTTGAGTAGTGCAGATATCACTGTAAAATCAATCGACAGTAAGGAGAATAGTTACTTCCGGGTGTAAAATTCTCCGTTATCCAATGGGAATGGACGCTCACATTGCTGTGACGACCCCTCCACACCACGTGGGGTGCCGTCTGGATGTGGGTGTGCTTTGTGGGTGTTCACAGGTTCATGGCTGATGAGTCGCACCGGTGGGAGGATACCTGCCTGATGAGCTGCACCTGGAAAGGAAAAGGATATAGGAGGAGCCCAGCCGCTACGTCGCTCTGTCTCCTCTGGGCACTTTTCCTGTGCCAGCGTCAGGGACCTGTTGCTGGTTCTTTTTGTTTGGTTGTTTGTTTGTTTGTTTGTTTTGAATAAATGAACATTATATCATAACCCTCGTCTCGCCTCCCCGCTTTATGTTGCAGCCCAGGAGCCGGGTTGTAACATTGCCTTTAAGGGCAGCCGACACAAACGAATGCCGTGCTTCCATGAGCGTCAAATCCCGCCGCAGATGGGAATACATTGCAATCAGTTGAAAGCTATTTGCGTCCCTTTATGACGCTGAAGGAGCCTAGGAGCGTCACAACTGCACGCCACGGGACCCTGACCAAACATCGCTCCTGGACGATTATGGAGTGAGAGTGTGTTGTTAAAACAGATTATTGTTTAACCCTGTATCTGGTGCTCTGAATTCCTTCCTTTTATAATCTGACCAGCTCATCAAAGGTCACGGGGAGCCGAGGTGGGTGTCAGACCACACCCTGCTCCAACACTCGTTAAGAGGTAACTTAGGCTGTAACTTAGGTGAGCTGAATTTTCTGTCTCTTTGGAGAGTGCTAGTACGTTGGATACGTTGGGCTTTTTCACTGTTGTCCCTCTTCACTAGTATCCCATGTCCCCTCTTTATAATTTGGGTCTTCATAATTTCCACCCTATTCTAAGGGGAAGCATGATGGTGCCTTTTCTTTTCAATTTCTTGCTTTGTGTTTCTTCACCTCTTACTCGTTTAATATTTAGGAGAGTGCATTTACGTAGTCACGTTCTGCCTCTCTTCCTCTGTTTCTGGCTGTTCTTTTCATACCCTTGTTTCTCTGAGAAGAGAATAAATTATATTCTAAAAGGAGCTGACACATGGTGTCTCTTCACTTGTACACTTGAGGGGTCAGAGTTCATATGGTGAGGGATTCCATGAGCGGTATGCGCCGGCCTGTGCCTTTACCTTGGACTTCTAATAGAACTGCTCGGGTCTTGATAGATTGAGTGGGGAAGTTCATGAGATCTTTCTAGAGGGTTATCAAGAATAACTTTTATCCAATGACCTTTTCCCTCTCTGTCTGTGTCTGTGTATTCTCTTGTTCCGATTAACCCAGCCAAATCTTCTTTCTTGTTTTGTATCTATATCTACGCCGGGATCCGGAGTCGAGGCTGATCCTCTTGCTGTAGTCCTGTGTCTTGGATCCTCTATCCTGAGTTCTGGATTAAGTCGTGGACTTCGGGTCGTGGCTGAACCTGTCTCTGCGGTCCTGCCTTGGGTCTCGTCATGCTGCTTCCCTGATGGCTTCCTCAGGATTGTAGCTGACATCCTCGTGGATTCATCTTCTTATTACAGACACATGCATTTCCTAACATTCGGTCTATATGCTGTAAAATGTATTATCTCTTCGATTTACACACGGCATCTATTGCACGTCTGTCCGTCCTGGGAGAGGGATCCCTCCTCTGTTGCTCTCCCTGAGGTTTCTCCCATTTTTCCCCTTAAACTGTGGGTTTTTCTCTGGAAGTTTTTCCTTGTACGATGTGAGGGTCTAAGGATAGAGGGTGTCGTTTTTCTCATACTGATATTCTGAACAATCTGTGTTGTTGTATTTGCTGTAAAGTGTCTCTACTGTAGGCTAATTTTATAATATGTACAGCACTTTGGCTCGACCAAAAATCGTTTATAAATGTGCTATATAAATAAAACTTGATTTGATTTGATTTGATTTGAATGCTAACCTGCTGATGTTTAGCATCTCGTACACAAAAGTGAAACACAATAAATGTTGAAAAAAACTGAGGATCACCAACGTTTTTACAATTCAACCTGAGGAGGACGGGAGGATTAGAACTATATTTATTGACGATCCAAATAATAGTATTTACGGCATTTTACACAAAACCACATGTCAGGTTATGGTGCAACTGCAGAAAAAGTCCAAAAATCACTGACATCTTTGGAATTAATCCGCTGGGCTTCACAAAGCCTGAAGTCAATTTTAGATCAGTTTATCCAATATTTATCTTGATATTTAAACAACTAACATCGCTAAATCATTTCCCAAATGTGGATCAATACAGTATATCAAATGTAATCAACAACAAAAAAATCAATATCCAGTAGTCATATGTTTATTGATTTGTGTTCTGTTAGCTAAAATATGAGGAGTTCCTAGAGTCTGAATCTTCTGCCTGTGAGATGTGTTTAACGACAATATTCAAAGTGAGAGCTTTTAACAAGTTCATCAAACCTTCTTCTGCATGAACTTGTTGACATCCTGATCACAGTCTATGAAATACTTGCAGGGTGAAAACACAAATCCTCTTTGTTAAACACACACACACGCCCTAACAGCAGGATGGTCTTATGCTACTTTAATCCTGCATCCATGGAGACCAATCTGTCCATCGCCCTAGGGACGAGAAAATATCAGCCAGCATCTGTTTTAGATGTACTTCTGTGTCTATGTGTCAATCTGTCCGAGCGTCTGTGTGTGTGTGTGTGTGTATATATATTCAAACAAATGTCCTAACTCCAAGCACCATGATATTATACTTCCATCCTAGAAGTCCCTAGAACAAACCCAACAGCAGGAATATAACTGAAGTTAAAGTGGACCTATTATGCTATATTGGAAAAATATATTGTATATACAAAACATGTCTGTGAAGTTTTTTGCTTAAAATCCCAAACAGATCACCCATTGTAACCATGCCTCATACTGCTCATACCCCTCTTTTGCAGCCCTGTTAGAAAAACATGGATTTCGGGTCCTTAGCTTTAAAAAAAAAAAAAAAAAAGAGGAGGCGGAGCTAATGCCTGATCAGAATTCTACCAGAGATAAAGTTAAATTCTGCTGTGATAAAACGCCATCCTGTTCCAAACCACATCAAGGATTATTTCTGAAACAGTATGGAGCTCAAATGCTTTTTCTCTTGTGGGTTTATCACAAGGTGAGTTCCTTTTTTTATTTCCTGCTTTTTAAACACATGTGCTCTACAGCAGGGGTTCTCAAACTTTTTGTTTATGCGGACCACTATTTATTATCAAGGATTTTCAGCGGACCACCTCATATGCAAACCGTAAAAATAAGTACATATATAAACGTAGTGTTAAAACGCAGATATTTGTTTATAGTTAATTATAGACAAGCAAAGGAAATTGAAGCCTATCTGATACTTTTGTCGCACGTGTGACCGGTGTCTGTCTGCGTTGTGTATGTTTCTCAAAGAGGACGGCGGACAACTTATTTTTTTATTTTGGTCCTTGACCATATATTCAAATCTGTAGCATACAATCACAGAACACAACAGCTGCATCAGCGAATATGAACTGAAGCGTAGATTCTACACCTGACATGTTTCACGTCGACCAATTAACTTTTGTTTTCCGATTTGTGAGTGAGAAAGGAAAAGTTATTGAGAGATTTATTGGATTTGAACCCATTCACAGTCACACTAGGTCAAGTCTGGCTGACTGTGTGATGAAGATGGTCATTGATATGGGGCTGGATCTCTCAAACTGCCGTGGCCAGGCTTATGACAACGCATCCAACATGTCAGGAAAATATAATGGGCTGCAAGCTCATCTCAAGAAAACAACCCACTCATATTACATTCCGTGTGCAGCACACTCCTTGAATTTGGTTGGTGTCAACTGTGTTGAAAATAGTTGTCGTGAAGCAAGCCAGTTTTTTGATATACTTCAAACACTTTATGCTTTTTGCTCTGCTTCTACCCACCGATGGAATAAAGTGTTCACTGAAAACATCACACTGACGCTAACATCTCTCTCCTGTACAAGATGGAGCTGCAGAGGAAACTCCACAAGAGCTCTTTGTGAGAATTACACTGCAATAAGAGGGGCTTTACAAATGTTGGCGGCTGATGACGAAGAGCGCCAGGACACACGGCGAGAGGCCTCTGCGCTGTGTGGCAAACTTGGGAAACTAGAGACTGCTCTGCTGACAATATTTTTGGGACACTGTACTGCACCAATTCAAGCTTACGAGCACTGGCTTGCAAAAGAAAGACATTGACCTAATGACCGCTGTGCGACTTTTGGAATTGCTGCGCACTTATGTTGCATCACTACGAGGGACATTTTCGGACTTTGAGACATCTGCCCGGGCCGTCACCGGCGTGACACAGACATACCAGCACGAGACTCACCGTGTTGGTAAAAGACAAATATTTGATGACGAGACAGTGGAGCACGAGGTGGTACTGACTGGCAGTAAACAATTCCAGATTGAGACATTCAATGTAATTATTGACAGGTTGCTCTCAGGACTTAGCAAACGCCTGGATGCATACAAAGACATAAATGATCACTTTGGAGTCCTATTTGACATGTGCTGTGATGACACTAATCTCTGCCGACGGGCCAATATTCTCTCCTCATCATATCCTACTGACTTGGATAACTCATTAGGAGATCAGCTCATCCAGTTTAGGGCTTTTGTCAGCACAGAGCCAGATACAACTCCTGCAAACAGACTGCTTAAACATGGACTACAAACAACATTCCCCAATGTTTTTGTTGCGCTCAGGATTTTTCTCACACTGCCTGTAACCAACTGCGAGGTTGAGGTCATTTTCACAGCTTAAATGCATCAAAAATGAACTTAGGACAACCATGGCTCAGAAGAGACTTTCAGCCCTTTCTTTGATGGCCATCGAGTCTGATCTTGTGAGGGATCTGGATTTTGATGACCTAATCACAGACTTTTCAACGAGAAAGGCAAGGAAGAAACACTTCTAATAGGTAAGATCGACTGTCTCTCATACACACTCATTCACTCTCTCTCTCACACACACACACACTCACTCTCACATATACCAGAGGTGGGAGTAAGTCCTACATGTGCAAGTCATGAGCCAGTCTCAAGTCTTGACCTACAAGTATCAAGCAAGTCCCAAGTCACTGTGGTGAGAGTCAAGCAAGTCAAGTCAAGTCATTGCTCAGGTCAAGCAAGTCAAGTCAAGTCATACGAAATTCTGATGAATAAGCCCAGTTTCCGCATTGAAATCAGTTAAAAAACAGTGGTTATGAAAATGGATTCAACTCACACTATGATCTTCATTACATACACAGTTAATCATTTGAAATCTAATTTAGACCGATGACAATCATATTAGATTCATATTAACCATAGAACTGCAGACAATATAGCTAGGACTCAAAAAGTCTGTTCAAAAAGGCAGAACTCCAGGTAAGAAAATCATACACAGGGTGCTCCCTATCTCTGTTTCTTATCCTATATCTATTAGAACTGCTCGGGTCTTGATAGATTGAGTGGGGAAGTTCATGAGATCTTTCTAGAGGGTTATCAAGAATAACTTGCATCCAATGACCTTTTCCCTCTCTGTCTGTGTCTGTGTATTCTCTTGTTCCGATTAACCCAGCCAAATCTTTTTTCTTGTTTTGTATCTATATCTACGCCGGGATCCGGAGTCGAGGCTGATCCTCTTGCTGTAGTCCTGTGTCTTGGATCCTCTATCCTGAGTTCTGGATTAAGTCGTGGACTTCGGGTCGTGGCTGAAACTGTCTCTGCGGTCCTGCCTTGGGTCTCGTCATGCTGCTTCCCTGATGGCTTCCACAGGATTGTAGCTGACATCCTCGTGGATTCATCTTCTTATTACAGACACATGCATTTCCTAACATTCGGTCTATATGCTGTAAAATGTATTATCGCTTTGATTTACACACGGCATCTATTCCACGTCTGTCCGTCCTGGGAGAGGGATCCCTCCTCTGTTGCTCTCCCTGAGGTTTCTCCCATTTTTTCCCCTTAAACTGTGGGTTTTTCTCTGGAAGTTTTTCCTTGTACGATGTGAGGGTCTAAGGATAGAGGGTGTCGTTTTTCCCATACTGATATTCTGAACAATCTGTGCTGTTGTATTTGCTGTAAAGTGTCTCTACTGTAGGCTATTTTATTTTATGTACAGCACTTTGGCTCGACCAAAAATCGTTTATAAATGTGCTATATAAATAAAACTTGATTTGATGCAAACACAGGTATGATGAAAAAAGAGAGAACTATTCGAAGCAGAAAAAAAACAGCGTCAAATATACCATCTGACAAAGGCCTGTGCTATAATGCTTCAATTAACTGGCTATTCTTTATAATATAGTCTGATCAATAGGAGACAGAGATGTTAAGTTATAAATCAAGGGTTTTTATTATTATTTACAGCAGGGGTGGGGAACTTAACGTGAAGAGACGTTACGCTCGTGTTGTGTTCAAGGAACCTGTCATTGGCCAGGAAAAACAGGCACTCGCTTGTTTAATTATTTTGCGGTCTAGATTTCTTCTTCTAGAAGAAATCCCCCCCTCCCAAAACGAAAACTCTTCGGTTCTCCACGAATTACACGAGTCACCCAAATCAGCGTTAAAAAAGCGGGAGGCGCCGAAAAGCGACTAATTTGCATTTGCCATTACACATATTTAATTTAAATTTCTGTTAACACTAGAACCGCCAAGCGGTTGACCATGATACATAGATATCATTTTCAAATCATTTAATTTGTTCCTCTTCATAATTTCCTTATAAACTAAGTAGGACGATTTAAAACTCACTTAATTGGGTTAATTTAGAAATTGCTTCAGTTTATCATCATAACAGATCAAAAAGTTCAGATTAATTTTACAATAAATCAAGGAATGATGCACAAACAAAACAATACATAATTAAAAACATTTAAACAAACTACTAAAGTAGATGAACCTACATTATTCAACATTTACAATAACTTATGATAAAACACGGGGAGGAAAAAACTCTGAGATCCGCACCTAAGACGAGAGAGAGAGGGCTCTCTCTCCTCTCTCTCTCGGAGAAGTTCTCCCATCTCTCTACTCTCTCTCTACTCTCTCTACTCTCTCTCCTCTCTCTCTACTCTCTCTCCTCTCTCTGCTCTCTCTCCTCTCTCTACTCTCTCTACTCTCTCTCTCTCTCTACTCTCTCTCCTCTCTCTCTCTCTTGGCTAGTGTTCATTTACCGTTTTGTCTTCTGCATATCGCTGTTCTCTTCTTATTACCGTCATCGACAAAATAATCCTTGAATTCCAAACTTCACTATTTGTGGAGTAAAGCTAGCTGCTGCCATGTTAACTGACACTCCTGCCTTCTATAGTGGTTTGCGCGCACGGCGCTATAATCACGTTTTTCGAAAAAACTAAACGTAATATCTCACTACAAAAACAAACGCAAATATTTAATTTTAAACAGTCAAGTCCTTTCAAGTCATCTATCTCAAGCTTAAGTCAAGTCTCAAGTCATGAATACCAAGACAAAGTCAAGTCAAGTCTTTTATCAATGTTAGTCAAGCAAGTCTCAAGTAAAAAAATATGCGACTCGAGTCTGACTCGAGTCAAGTCATGTGACTCGAGTCCCCACCTCGTGACATATACACACACACACACACACACACACACACACACACACACACACACACACACACACACACACACACACTATCTTCCATCACATATACTGATCACTTAGTTGAGCAACCACACCATTTCACTACATATTTTACTTTTGTAACTCTCAATGTTTGTAACTAATAAAACTCCTTGTGAACTAAGTGGGGTGCTACTCTGAGGTTTTGAGTGTTATTACCTAGGTATTCCTGAGCCATACACTGTCTTGGGATCTTATCCATTGTATATTTGTCTTGTGAATTTTGACTAAAAGGGCAAAAGGCTAGACCTACTTTGGTTGAACTATGTGGCTGCGTTCCTGCTTTTGACAAATAGGTGTGCAATTTGACATGCCAGATTGACTGAAAATTCTAAATATTGGTCATGTTAGTAGGATTGGGTAGGCGTGGTGTTACTTGTTGGTACATGGGTTGGGGTGGGGCCCATGAGCGCTCAGTGCCCAAGGGCCCCTAGAGGTACTAATTCGGCCTTGCAAAACACGTCAGGCATTGTTTCTGATGGCAACTTTCTGTGGGTCCGCTGCCGATTTGACGTCATATCGGCAGCAAATCTGTATCCGCTCGTTGTACACCCGTTTTTAAAAGATCTGGGTACGGAGGAAAAGAGAAAGGGTTTTATTTTCTGACGCTGCGTGAGTTCCCCGACATACCGGGGACACATATTTCTGTATAGAAGACATCAAAAAGTGCATTTTGCATGATAAGTCCCCTTTAAACATGACAATAATATTATTTACATCTTTTCCACAGCCTCATCTTTAGGCGTCAGTAATATACCACTACTTTTTTCTTATCAAATTACACACTCTGCTCCCTCACAGGTTGTCTCCCCAGAGGCAGATGAGGGAGGAGAGAGGGAGAGAGAGGGAGAGAGAGGGAGAGAGAGGGAGAGAGAGAGGGAGTACTTGGCAATAGCTCAGTAGATTATAGAATCACAGACCTCGACCCCTTCTGTCTGAGGGCATTCACAGTCAGACCCCTAACAGACTTATCTGATCATAGTAAAATTACACTCTATTTACACGCAGCAGAACCCAGTAAACTGAACTATACAAAACAACCTTATAGATGGACAAACAATAGCAAGGACGACTACCAGAAATCAATCGGACATCAAACAATTCAATCCCAAATAGACCATTTTCTATCCACCCCATATCCCCACAGTAATGATGGCCTGAATCAGGCTGTATGGGATATTAACAGCATATTTGACAATGTGGCATATTTAACCAATCTGAAAAAACCTCAATATCACAAATCTAAAAAGTCAGCCAATGAAAAGAGTTTTGATACATACTGCAGACATCTGAGAAAAACCCTCAGAAGTTTATCAAATCAAAAACACAGACAACCTGATAATCCTGAGCTCCGCCTCCAATATTGGGAAATACTGAAATTATATAGAAGAACACTCATAATTAAAAGGGAGCAACATGCGCAGCACCAACTTGATATAATTGAAGAGTCCATTGACTCAAATCATTTCTGGAAGAAATGGCACTCTTTCAGCAAACCACACAAGGAAGAATTGGCTATTTAAAATGGGGAAATTTGGAAAACACACTTTGAAAACCTGTATAGTATCACTACACTACACGGCCCAAAATGATTTCCTACAAATTCTAGAATCAGTCGTTAAAGACAACCAAAACACTTTAGACCGTCTTTTTCAAAGTGTGGGAAGGTGAGCCTTCCCTCAGAAAACATAAGAACAGCCGCGCCCCCACTCCCAATTATTATTGCTATTATTATTGTTGTTGCTATAATGCAGGGGTATTATTATCCAGTGGAATGCCCTTACCTACTGGCCTAGTTGAATCAAAGTGGTTATTTTTTTTGGCTGGGCAGTGTAGTTTTACACACCGTCTTATTTGACTTTCTCAGGACTTAAAAGTGTTTTTTGGAGGCAGACCCCCACAAAGAAAGAAATATATTTACACACGTAAGGTGTATCATCTTAACAGTTTTGTATGCTCATCGAGTCATCCGTGAGCAGAGCATCAAGTTAGCATGCCTATTACAGCTGAATGCGGCGATTACCATCTTCTTCAGCAAAACGCCTCACAAACGTATTAAGATCAACAGCTTTAGTGCGTTTTGATTCAATGCTGAGGACCAAAAAAGAGGACTTTAATACAGCTACACCATTGTTTGGTTTCCATGGTAGCGCGTCTCTTTAATAGGTAGCGCGTCTCTTTAGTAGCTCGCGCAACTGAAAGTCTGAGAGGGTGAGGGAGATAGTCACAGAAAACAGAACAAGAATCGACAACTCCCCTACTCACTCCTTTCCTGGGTTAGGGAATGCTCCGGCATTGGGACAAAATTAACATGGGATCACTCCGGTCATTGTACGTACTTCGTCTCACTGGAATATTAACGGTCAGATTGAATACAACATCGACCCAATTTCTCTGGGCAATGACGGGAGAGTTTTGAAAGTGACAAAACACTGTTTTCACACATTTAAAAACACTTAAACAATTAAACAATGTCCCTGGCTTGTAAAATGTGGTGATGCGCCCTGGAGGTATCATACTATTTAAAACATGTATACCCAGGATTCAATCACTTTTCCTGGCTTGCAAAGTGCTGTGAAGCAGCCTGTTTTCTGGGTGCAGTCTGGGTGTGCATGGAGGGGCTTAGTCCGAGTGAGGAGTGCTCAAGTGTGGGAGGATGTGTAAGGCAGAGGAGGGTAAAAAAAAAAGTTAAAGTGTGAACCTCCAGCAGGGCAGGTGCTGCTGTGAATAAGGCCGAATAGTGTTACCAGGGCCATGAGAACATCCTCCACAGGAGGGTGGGTGGTGCTGCTGTGAATAAGGCCGAATATGGATGCTGGTGTGCGGACAGTAAAGCACCACAAAATCCACCTCCTTTAAGTGTTACCAGGGCCATGAGAACATCCTCCACAGGAGGGTGGGTGGTGCTGCTGTGAATAAGGCCGAATATGGATGCTGGTGTGCGGACAGTAAAGCACCACAACATCCACCTCTTTTAAGTGTTACCAGGGCCATTAGAACATCCTCCACAGGAGGGTGGGTGGTGCTGCTGTGAATAAGGCCGAATATGGATGCTGGTACATTTGCACCCCCCCGTTGCATTTTACAACGGAGAGGAGAATCGAGACCTCCCTTCCTCCGTCGAAAAAATTCATTCATCTTTTCCAAGCTACCATCTGCACGAAATCGGAAACCCGGTTTTTGAGAGCACTTAGAAAAAAACGGGCTATTTTCCATCATGGAGAAATCATGGAGGAATGCATCCTCTACATGAGCACTTTGGATCGGATACAATTGTTGCCTGGAGGACCCCCAATCATGGTTCTTACCAAACTTTAAGTTTTTGAACTGGCCTCTGGAGGAATGCAAGGGGAGTTTCGACGGAATAACGAGACACTATTACTATTACTATACGCAGTCTCCAAAATAAGCAGAGTCAAATCATTCCTAAGCTTCATGGCACACGGTTTCAATCGCCTGTCTGACTGGCTCTTTTTGAGGGATCTGAAGAGGATACGTGGGTGGTCCCGGAGCCTGATAAAGTCAAGCCTACAGGTCACGACATCTGACTTCTATATCAAAAATATATCACACTTTCTCAAGTACATGAATGAAACACCATGCAAGGGGAGCAGGCTCAACCAGAATGACATGATTTTAATCACACGGGAAGTTGCTGCCATCCTGAAGTCCATGAGAAAGAAGGTGTTTATCCACCAGATGCAGGTGAAGCGGGACAAGATGGAAGGTCTGCCAAGCCATAAAGACATCATGGCATGTTTGACTGCGGCCAAAACTCGCATCCCTCAGCTCCTGGACGTGATGACCAGCAACCCGACTCACGCAACCCGGAGCCTGCTCTATGGGTACATGACCCTCAATTGGAGCTGCATTTATGGGCACCGTCCGGGGGTCTACTCCAACATGACCAACACGGAGGTCCTAAAGGCGGAGATAACTGGCACTGCCTTTGGCCACCTCATCCACGTGAGTGAGCTATTAAAACATGTGTTTATTCTGGCAGTGATACACATGTTGTGGATGATTGATACTTGTATTGACGCTCTCTAACTCTGTCATAACAGGTAAGCAACCACAAGACGGCCAACGCGTTCGGGGAAGCGCAGATGTATCTCACCATAGAATAATTTGGATGGATGAAAAGGTGGCTGGAAATCAAGGGGACGCTGACCGGCACCAACAACCGCTACTTCCTCTGCATAGCGGGGAAGAACCCATCGAGGAACCTTGCAACCTTCCTGAGGTTGGCATGGGCTGATGTTGGACTAAAAGGTCCCATTAACTTCACCGACCTCCGCACAGTCCACGCCGATAATGCGAAGAGGTTTCAGGACATAAGCAACCGCCAAAGAGTGAGTGATTTCATGTGTCACAACACTGCAACTGCAGACACATTGTATGCCAAGAATCCTTCTTTGAAGGAGGCTGCGGACATACGAATGCTCTTCACAGAGTCACTGCAAGCAGCGGCCGCAGCAGCATCAGGGGTGAGTGAAGACAATTTGGGGGGACATTGACATCCACAGTGACCGTGACAGCTCTGGAGATGAGCATAGCCCTACTCCCTACCAAGACTCCACCGATACCGAGACGTCAGATGAATTATACAAAGACTTCAACGCTTGGAGAGCGGCGAAGAGGGAACAGTCAATGGCCGAACACAGTCCCTCAGACACGGGTGAAGAGAGGGTGCCAGCCTCTGCACCAACTTCACCCGATACGGACAATGTTGCCAGTGATCAACTTGTAAATATGCAATGTTTTGTTGTACTCAGTCCGCTTGTGCTGGATGAGTTAATAATGTTATAATGTTATAAAGTGTCAATGTATATATTTCTGTAAATAAAGTTTGTTAAAATTACTTAATTTGTCCTCTTTTTTATAACCCAATATGGGTGATTCCCCATTAAGATCCCCAGGGGCACGAGGTTCTGGTGGTGTGCATGAAGGGGTTTAGTCCACGTGAGGAGTGCTCAAATGTGGGAGGATGTGTAAGGCAGCGGAGGGTAAAATAAGTTAAAGTGTGAACCTCCAGCAGGGCAGGTGGTGCTGCTGTGAATAAGGCCGACTATGGAGTCCGATGGGCGGACTGTAAAGCACCGCAAAATACACCCCCTGATAGGTAACCAGGGCCATGAGAACATCCTCCACAGGAGGGTGGGTGGTGCTGCTGTGAATAAGGACGAATATGGATGCCGATGGGCGGATGATAAAGCACCGCAAACTCCACCCCCCCTTTAAGGTTCCCAGGGGCACGAGGTTCTTGAGGGTGTGATCATCTGGGTTTAGTCCGTGGGGGAGTGCTTAGGTCGGGGGCCCGGGGACCCAAGGTGCGCGATGTTATGGAAGTACGCATGTCAGGGACAGATGCTGGAGCTGCTTAGTCCGTGATTTGGGGGTCTTGGAGCGGCCACAGAGAGGTGCTTTTCCCGGTGTATTTCATGGAAGTCTGACATAGCCTGTTTGCTCATGTAAGGAAAAGGTCTGCTTATGGACAGAGTTAACATGGGACTTGTCCTTCAAATGTACACATGTCCGCACAATGGAAATGTGATGTCAACTTCCAATGCAAAGTCCCTGCCACCGGCAGGACACATTTTACCAACTGTAAACCAACACTTGGGGGTGCTCTATGCATATGTCTGAGGGTAAAATAATCATCATTCTGTATATAAATATGTTTGTCAATATCATGGACATTTCCTTTTAAATTGGGGTCCAGGAAGCTGACACAAGATACCCGCAGATAAGCACTCATCTCGGACTAAAATCCTCAATGCATAGCAGTTTTAATGGCATTTTTGTTATTCAGTGTTACCAGGGGCACGAACTTCTGACCGGTGTTCCCTCTTGGTTTAGTCCGTGGGGGAGTGCTTAAGTGTGGGTACACAGGTTCGCCTGGTGCACAAGGTTATGGAGGTGGGGGTCTTGCTGGTGCTCAAGTGTCCATATACGTCACCCCATATTCACATAACTTTTACCCGCCTTAAGAGACACTATTTTGGGGTACAATTTATCAATTTTCACCCCTTTTTTCTGGTTCTTCCAAAAGTTAACTTATACTTTTTCTGACTCTGGAGGAATGTAACGGGAGTTGTCAGGGGACTATATCCGCCTTAAGAGACACTATTTTGGGATACATTTTTATCCATTTTCACCCTTTTCTCTGGTTCTTCCAAAAGTTAACTTAGTCTTTTTCTGAACCATGTGCATCACCCTGGATCTCTGCCTATGTGCCTGTGAAATGCCTGTGAAATGCTGCTCTCTCCCTCTGTTCACATCACTTTTACCCAGCTTTCACACACTCATTCCTGGGTAAGAAAGCCATGTGCATCACCCTGGATCTCTGCCTGTGGGACCCTGCTTACAGCAGTGACTCTGCTGTAAGCAATGTTCATTTTACAAATCCTGCACTCAGCTTTGCTTTCTCCAATATCATTGAAAAGCAGCCAGATGCTGCTTCTTTTTTCGGTTTTCGCTCATTTCTTGACTTTTTCCGACGCGCTTGCATTTAAATCCGGCTCCCCGTCGCTCTGTGCAGCTGGCCTGTACCACTACACATGCTGTGCCCCCACCCTTCTTTCACATAATGGTATGATCCTAGTGTGTCCTCGCATATGATTGGCCGCTTGGTGGCCCAGCTAAATAAAGACCCGCCCCTGCCTGCAAGGATTCTCAGCAAGAGTAGGAGTGGCTGAAGATTCTGCTCTCCCCGAACGGGAGTCTGCTCTTCTAACGGCAGCTCGCGATCGGCGTGTTGGAGACCTCTGAATTAAAGTATCAAGTCACCTCAAGTCAGAAGGCTCAAGTCCAAGTCAAGTGACTCGAGTCCACACCTCTGGTAGCTAGAAGCCTAGTTTCACCTACCGGGGTGGCATGGAGTGGCAACTGCCACCCTAAAAATAGGCCTTGCCACCCCAGTTGGCAGCTTTGTTTTGAAAGAAAAGTTGTGGCTCATCGGACATATATGAGAGAAAGTCTCTAATGTCCGAGTGCAAGTGAATGCAGCACAAGACGCACGTCTTGTAACCCCTCCTCCGGCCCTGGCGCGAGTGTGTAAATATAATTGGCAGCGATTTCATTTGAACGGTACGGCGCAAAACAAGAAGCATTCGGACCCAAGTACTGAAGGAATGAGGTATTTGCGGTCTACAATGACAGAGAAGAGGCTGTCAAGTGTGGCTGTTCTCAGCATGGAATCAAAACGCACTAAAGCTGTTGATCTTAATAAGTTTGTGAGGCGTTTTGCTGAACATAATGGTAATCGCCGCATTCAGCTGTTATAGACATGTCAACTTGATGCTCTGCTCACGTATGAGCATACAAAACTGTTAAGATGATGACCACGTGTGTGTGGGGGGTCTGCCCCCAAAAAACAGTTTTTGTCCTGAGAAAGTCAAATAAGACGGTGTGTAAAACTACACTGCCCAGCCAAAAAAAAGTAACCACTTTGATTTAACTAGGCCAGTAGGTAATGGCATTCCACTGGATAATAACTGAAGTATAAAATAATGCATGACTGAAGTGATCGAGATAGGGTTGCCAACTTCCAGAAATTGAGAAATGGGACACGTGTCCCCCGCGCGCGAAGATTTTCGGGTTTCTGGCGGATTTAGTCACTTTTTTTTTGTTACTTTATTTCGTTTTATGGTTAGGGTTAGGTTAGGGTTATGTTATTTAATTATTTTGGGGGAGCCAGCCCCTAGGGTTCGAAAATGTTTTTGGGGGTCAAACCCCACAAAACCCTCAAAATGCATAGAAAACTATGCATACCTATAACACAATACAACCACAATGGTCTTACATCTGCATTAGGCTCCTACATCACATTGTACATCAGCATGTTCAAATCGGATAGGTGGGCACTAGGGACATCTGGGCACCTCGATGTACAATTGGCTATTTTGTCCAAAATGTTAAATAAAATATTTGAAAAATGGTATTAAGTAATGCAAAGTATACATGATGTGAACATGCACGGTACATCATTATTAGAGTTAATGTTATCCTTCAACCAACCATTTTCCCAGCATTTTCCCATCAATCAGCTAACTGACTCTCTCACACACACACACACACACACACACACACACATACACACACACACACAAGCATTGTGCCTGCCCTGTCAACTGAGCGGTCCTAGCGCCCTTCGCATACAGCACACAAACACACAGGCACGCAGCCAGACACACTGCATTGCGAGCTAACAGAAACATATTTTTTATTTTTCCCTTTACACGGGAGTCCGGGACAAACAAAGTCCCGTACGGGACACGCCCCTTTTGGCTCAAATACGGGGCGTCCCGGCTAATACGGGACGGTTGGCAACCCTAGATGGAGACCATGTTTGAAGGCAAACAAAAAGAGGAAATAACAGGTCAAATCAAGCAACTCCCCCTCTCAGATTCCACAGCAACCAGAAGAACAGACATACTGGCTGGTGATTTGATTAATCAGCTTTGTGATGGAATAAAAAATGCACAGTGCATTTCCTTAGCTGTGGATGAGTCCACTGACACCACTGACAATGCTCAGTTGCTGGTGTTTGTGAGTTTTTATGATGAGGCAAAGGGGGATTTCGTTGAATATGTGTTGGGTCTGACGAACCTCAGTGGACACACAAGGGGGGAAGACATTTATAAAGCAATAATGGGAATGCTGAATGAAAGAGGGTGCGGCTGCCTTTATTCATAACTGTGCAGCTCTTACACTGCGACTCTGAGGGGTCAAGCACAGACACAATAACAATGAAAATGGCTGCATACAGATTATTTTTGTTTTTGCAACCTCGTGTTAAGAATCTTGTTGCAATTGTTTAAAAGTTTGAATGACCGTAATAAACTGACCTTTGTCTTATTGAAACAATTTTTTTGGACCTTTATCATTTGTATTTGAGTA
Organism: Gymnodraco acuticeps; assembly: GCF_902827175.1. Taxonomy (NCBI): domain Eukaryota; kingdom Metazoa; phylum Chordata; class Actinopteri; order Perciformes; family Bathydraconidae; genus Gymnodraco; species Gymnodraco acuticeps. Next base: position 663,575 of record NW_022990311.1, read on the forward strand.
CCCCTGGGCTAGAGCAAATACATTGTTGCTTTTTTTAATTTACGACAAGGTAACGCTACCTTGTAACACAAATGTTTGATGTGACGCTCATTAAACCGACAACAGCAGAGGTCTTTAAGCTTTTTTTTGCTTTTCCACTAGGGGTAGTTCCGGCTCAGGGCTACTTTTTCACCTTTTTTCTGGCCCTCCAAAATCGAGGTTCTTAGCGGGCCAACAACCGGGCTGAATATGCTAAACTAGTGACGTAAACACTCTCGACTGCTGATTGGTCAGAGTGAATAATTGGCAAGGGGGCTACAACTACAAGAAAATTAACATATTTTACCGTGATTTAATTGTAAGACACGTTTCAAAATGATGCCGAAGTAACAACATACTGATACCGGTTAGTAAAAACCATGAATTAATGCATTGACAAGTCTGCAGACAAGACGGCAGGCGAAAAACCTTTTAAAATGCGTGTGTGGAGATTGGATCAATCATGCTAAGCTAACGTTGTATATGCTCCGTCCACACTCACAACAACGGCCTACAGACATAAATAAACCAGTGACTGTATTCGCCATGACACAGTCTGTGGTTTGTACTTGTTTAACTTTTGTCTTATTTCTGAACAGATATGAGGAGCTGTGAGCTCTGAGTGCTAACAGCTAACGGCGGATGTTTTGGTTTTGTGGTTCGCATTGAAGATGACGTCACGGCAGTTTCATGCAGCGTCGCCCCGCCCGCCGAACAGCCGATCGCCCTGCCTACACTGGGTTACTATAGTTACTACCCCAGTAACTAAACTGTAATGGAAACGCAGCATAAACTGAGCCTGGCCTACCAAGGCCTACCAAGGCCTAACCATACCGTACTTAGCCGTGCTAGGTCCTGCAGTGGAAAAGCGCCATTAGCGACTATGGTGTGTGAAGCTAGTTGCTGCTAATGCTCGAGCAGCTAGCCTGTAACAGAGATGAGCAACAGGTTACAAAGATAATCTAAGTCTACACCTCCACAATATTTCACTTTTCATGCATGCAGTCACTAGAACAAAAAAGATTCGATCCCGGTCATTCCGCGTGTTTTTTGTGTGTTTCGTGTCAATGCTGCCGGACGAGTAGCATGACAACATTTGCGGCGGAAGAAGGATAATAAGATGAGATAAGTATGTTGGATACTACAGTATGTATGTGTGTGGCTTCACCAGTCACACAGAATGAAATACAACATGCTAATTACTGAGTTGAAGAGGTTTTATTAGGGCCCGAGCATGGAACGCTAGGACCCGACGGCGTCCTAGCACGATGTCCATTGTTATTGGAGGAATTCTTCCTATTATTATTAGTCGCTATCTTTCCTGTTTTTGAAGGCTTTAGGATGCTTCAAAAGTTGTATAATTTTGCACGGACGCCAGGACCGGTAACATTTGCAACATTCTGGAGTCAATGGGTTAAATATTCCAACCTGCTCACTAGCGCCACCTATCAAAATCCCATTTCGGAATACATTTACAAAGTCGCACCGTAACTCCGAATGATCTGAAATTGTGCACACATATCCGGGTGGAACTGTTCTACAAATAATCCTCTTGGACCCCTACTTTTTTATTTTTTTATTTAGCATAATGTTCAAAACAGTGAAATATTCACTTACATTTCAATTTTTAGTTTTTCGACACCAAACTTCATATACAGCATCGGTGGAGGGTCAAACACATTATCGTAGAAAATGAGCATGTTCAGACGATAAATATTGTGCTCATATAAACGCTCATAACTCATCAACAATGTATCCAAACATCACAGATGTTGGTGGATAGGTTCAGTTTGTCTTGGGGAATAGGGACACCAAATAATTTTCATTTTGGACTATAGGGGGCGCCAAAAATACCACCAATTTTTAACTCAAGAACGGATGGACAAATCTTTTTTTTTTTTTTAAAACACATACTCTGGGGGTAACTACAAACTGAGATTTAAAGTGTCGCAAGAAATACAGAATGTGGGCGTGGCCTATACTTTTTTTTTAAATTGCGATGCGTAAAAAAAAAAAGAGCTTCGGACGCAAATCTTGGGACACACGTCACAGCCGACGACCTTTTCGAGAATGTAAAAAAAAAACGTAATTTTTCCAAAAAACTGCTCACTCACTATTGTGTGGTAGTCACATATAGTTTCTCAGAACTTCACGAATTTTGGCACAGACATTCCTCATGGAATTTCGGACATATTTGTCATTAGCTTCCCCCCCGAGAAGTCGGCCATTTTGAAAAATGTGCGTTTTTCATGCATTTTAAGGACATTTCTGCGAACTCCTCCTAGGGGAATGATCGGAAAAATTCCAATCCAAGACAAGTTCCGCCCCTATCCAATATGATGCTAAATTGTGAAGGAATAGTTGATTGCTCAAACGAGTAGCTCGTAAGCCAACGGAGAATGTTCAATTTTTGACGATTTATATGCCACAAATTACTCCAAACTACTCGCATATAGGTTTTCAAATATTCACGAAACGCGGTATACACATTGCTCTTATGAATCTGGACATATTTCAAATTGCCTTCCATTAGCCCCGCCCCCCAAAAACTCGGCAATTTCAAATATGTGCGTTTTTCATGCATTTTAAGCACATTTTTGCAAACTCCTCCTAGGGAAATGTTCGGAAAAATTCCAATCCAAGACAAGTTAAGCGCATATCCAATGTCATGCTACATTGAGAAGGAATAGTCCTTCGCTCAAACATCTGGCACTATATCGGACAGGGCTTCTATGTTCTAATGTTTTAATGAGCATTTTGTGTCCTGTGGCTCTCTGTTTGATTCAGTCACTAACTCTGCTTCTGTGAAAACCTCAATCCATGACTCTGAACAATGTGGTCTGGAAAACCCTTTCAGTTTTACTCCTTTTACTATTGATGTTGTTCGTGAAGCCTTAACCAAGTTAGATCCTAAGAAACCGGCTGGCCCGGACAACGTAGAACCTTTATTTTTAAAGATAGCTGCAGATTTTATTGCTCCGTCTCTCACTTCTCTTTTTAACCTCTCCCTCAGCACAAACACAATTCCAAAAAGATGGAAGTCAGCTTTTGTCCTGCCTTTACTAAAAGGAGGGGAGGCCACCTTATTAAATAATTATAGTCCTATCTCTAAATTGTCAGTTCTGGCTAAGGTTCTTGAACGTGAGTGAACAGATAAAGGAGTTTTTATGTACAATAACATCCTGTCTAAACAACAGTCAGGCTTCAGAAAGCAACATAGCACCATCACTGCCACAATGAAAGTGGTAAATGATATTACGAGTATTTTAGATAATAAGCAGAGTTGTGCAGCTCTATTTGTTGACTTGTCCAAAGCGTTTGATACCGTCGATCATCGCATCTTAAAGCAGAGGCTACTCAGTATTGGCATATCCAGCCATGCAGTAGGGTGGTTTGTGAACTACCTCTCTGAAAGGTCCCAATGTGTTCACTTTGATGGGCTGTCTTCTGAGTGGTTAAACATTACTAATGGTGTACCACAAGGTTCTGTTTTAGGTCCGCTATTATTCTCCATCTATATCAATAGTTTAGGTGAAAATGTCAATGGAGCAACCTTACATTTTTATGCGGACGATACCGTGATGTACTGTGCTGGTCCCTCCATGCTGTTGTTGAATTGCAAGCTGTTTTTAACATTATTCAGACTCAGCTCGCTGAGCTTAAGCTTCTTTTAAATGTTGATAAAATCAAGGTAATGCTCTTTTTAAAAGCTAAAAAGACACCAGAGCCTGTTTTAGATATTGTAACTACGCAAGGAATACAACTTGAAGTGGTTACCTGTTACAAATACCTTGGTATCTGGCTTGATGATTGTCTCTCTTTTTAACTTCATGTCAATAACCTGCTTAAAAAACTGAGGGTTAGGCTAGGTTTCTTTTATAGGAACAAGTCCTGTTTCTCACTTGAGGCCAGGAAAAGGCTAGTCTCTGTGACCTTTTTACCTGTACTGGACAGTTGGGACGTTACTGCGTTACGGTAACGTAACTACTTTTGCCGGGTAAAAAGTAATGTAACGCGCTACTACGGAAAATTTGGTAACGTAACGTAGTTTCTTCTTCAATTCGCCGCAACGTTACTTTTCCCAGGGACGAGTGACAGTGACACTGCCTACTCAGCTGTGTGCTTACGCATTAGGCACGAGCTCTCATTCCACACTGTACGTGATAGAGGCTGGCCGCTGGTGGTGGCATGAAGACTGAAGAGCAGTGATGGCAAGCGAGAAGCAGGCGCAGCCAACGCTAACATTCGAGGGATGGAGGTATTCCCATTACTTCGAACTTGTTGAAACTAAGGGGAAAAATGTGAGTGTAAGGTATACGTTGTGCCCTGGCCAGAAACTTGTGTCCACTGCCGTTAACTCCACTGCCAACCTCACCAAGCATTTGAAAGGAAAACATGCTAGCATGAAGCTAGTAGCTCAAGATCCCCGGGGAAATGATGATATTTCGAGTCCAAGCCTATTTAGTAGCCTATTGATATGATTTGCACTAGCTTTGCACCTATTTTGGGGCTAGCCTGTAACCCTTAATGATTATGATTTTATATTGATATTGTTTGATATTATTTTTTAGTGGTGGTGTTGACGCCTATAGCCCAATGTTTTGTTAAGTGCTCTGTGGCATATTTTTTATAATAAAGAGCACAAAAGAATGTCCTCCATAGTAGAACTTTATGTAAGCCTACACATTTAGGAACAGAGATGGGGTTCTGCCCAAAGTCGAGCAACATAAAAGTAACGTAAAAGTAACGAGTAACGTACAAAGTTACTTTCCATGGAGGGTAACTAAGTAAAGTAAGTGATTACTTTTTTAAAGAAGTAACGAGTAACGAGCAAACACTACTTTTTAAAAGTAACTTCCCCAACACTGGTACTGGACTATGGTGATCTGATGTATATGAATGCACCTGCCCATTACCTGATCAAGTTAGTTGCCGCCTATCACAGTGCACTGAGATTTGTGACAAACTGTAAAGCATTAACCCATCACTGTACCCTGTATGCAAGGGCAGGTTTGCTTTCACTAACTGTACGGAGGCTCAGTCACTGGCACATTTTTATATACAAAGCCATGTAAGGAATATGTCTGTCTTATGGACATAGTTAACATGGGACTTTTCCTTAAAATGTACTGAAGTCCGCACAATGTAAATGTGATGTCAACTACCAATGCAAATTCCCTGCCAAGGGCAAGACAAATGTTACCAACTATGCCTACACACATGCAACCCTTGGGGGTTCTATTTTGTTGTTATTCAGTGTTACCAGGGGCACGAACTTCTGACCGGTGTTCCCTCTTGGTTTAGTCCGTGGGGGAGTGCTTAAGTGTGGGTACACATGTTCACCTGGTGCACAAGGTTATGGAGGTGGGGGTCTTGCTGGTGCTCAAGTGCCCATATACATCACCCCATGTTCCCATGACTGTTACCCGCCTTAAGAGACACTATTTCGGGGTAAAATGTATCCATGTTGACCCCTGGTTCTTGTTCCTTGTACACTGGATGCATGTAGATGGGCCTGGAAGAATGCAAGGTGTAGTTCCAATGTAAATTGGCTTAAGTCCAGTCAGGGTCTGGACATGTTGCCATGACTGTTACCCTGCTAAAGAGACACTATTTCGGGGTAAAATGTATCCATGTTGACCCCTGGTTCTTCATCCTTGTACACTGGATGCATGTAGATGGGCCTGGAAGAATGCAAGGTGTAGTTCCAATGCAAATTGGCTTAAGTCCAGTCAGGGTCTGGACATGTTGCCATGACTGTTACCCTGCTAAAGAGACACTATTTCGGGGTAAAATGTATCCATGTTGACCCCTGGTTCTTGTTCCTTGTACACTGGATGCATGTAGATGGGCCTGGAAGAATGCAAGGTGTAGTTCCAATGCAAATTGGCTTAAGTCCAGTCAGGGTCTGGACATGTTGCCATGACTGTTACCCTGCTAAAGAGACACTATTTCGGGGTAAAATGTATCCATGTTGACCCCTGGTTCTTCATCCTTGTACACTGGATGCATGTAGATGGGCCTGGAAGAATGCAAGGTGTAGTTCCAATGCAAATTGGCTTAAGTCCAGTCAGGGTCTGGACATGTTGCCATGACTGTTACCCTGCTAAAGAGACACTATTTCGGGGTAAAATGTATCCATGTTGACCCCTGGTTCTTGTTCCTTGTACACTGGATGCATGTAGATGGGCCTGGAAGAATGCAAGGTGTAGTTCCAATGCAAATTGGCTTAAGTCCAGTCAGGGTCTGGACATGTTGCCATGACTGTTACCCTGCTAAAGAGACACTATTTCGGGGTAAAATGTATCCATGTTGACCCCTGGTTCTTCATCCTTGTACACTGGATGCATGTAGATGGGCCTGGAAGAATGCAAGGTGTAGTTCCAATGCAAATTGGCTTAAGTCCAGTCAGGGTCTGGACATGTTGCCATGACTGTTACCCTGCTAAAGAGACACTATTTCGGGGTAAAATGTATCCATGTTGACCCCTGGTTCTTGTTCCTTGTACACTGGATGCATGTAGATGTACCTGGAAGAATGCAAGGTGGAGTTCCAATGCAAATTGGCTTAAGTCCAGTCAGGGTCTGGACATGTTGCCATGACTGTTACCCTGCTAAAGAGACACTATTTCGGGGTAAAATGTATCCATGTTGACCCCTGGTTCTTCATCCTTGTACACTGGATGCATGTATGGTGTCCCTGGAAGAATGCAAGGTGGAGTTCCAATGCAAATTGGCTTAAGTCCAGTCAGGGTCTGGACATGTTGCCATGACTGTTACCCTGCTAAAGAGACACTATTTCGGGGTAAAATGTATCCATGTTGACCCCTGGTTCTTGTTCCTTGTACACTGGATGCATGCTGTGATCCCTGGAAGAATGCAAGGTGGAGTTCCAATGCAAATTGGCTTAAGTCCAGTCAGGGTCTGGACATGTTGCCATGACTGTTACCCTGCTAAAGAGACACTATTTCGGTGTAAAATGTATCCATGTTGACCCCTGGTTCTTCATCCTTGTACACTGGATGCATGTAGATGGCCCTGGAAGAATGCAAGGTGGAGTTCCAATGCAAATTGGCTTAAGTCCAGTCAGGGTCTGGACATGTTGCCATGACTGTTACCCTGCTAAAGAGACACTATTTCGGGGTAAAATGTATCCATGTTGACCCCTGGTTCTTGTTCCTTGTACACTGGATGCATGTAGTATGGCCCTGGAAGAATGCAAGGTGTAGTTCCAATGCAAATTGGCTTAAGTCCAGTCAGGGTCTGGACATGTTGCCATGACTGTTACCCTGCTAAAGAGACACTATTTCGGGGTAAAATGTATCCATGTTGACCCCTGGTTCTTGTTCCTTGTACACTGGATGCATGTAGTATGGCCCTGGAAGAATGCAAGGTGTAGTTCCAATGCAAATTGGCTTAAGTCCAGTCAGGGTCTGGACATGTTGCCATGACTGTTACCCTGCTAAAGAGACACTATTTCGGGGTAAAATGTATCCATGTTGACCCCTGGTTCTTCATCCTTGTACACTGGATGCATGTAGATGGGCCTGGAAGAATGCAAGGTGTAGTTCCAATGCAAATTGGCTTAAGTCCAGTCAGGGTCTGGACATGTTGCCATGACTGTTACCCTGCTAAAGAGACACTATTTCGGTGTAAAATGTATCCATGTTGACCCCTGGTTCTTCATCCTTGTACACTGGATGCATGTAGATGGGCCTGGAAGAATGCAAGGTGTAGTTCCAATGCAAATTGGCTTAAGTCCAGTCAGGGTCTGGACATGTTGCCATGACTGTTACCCTGCTAAAGAGACACTATTTCGGGGTAAAATGTATCCATGTTGACCCCTGGTTCTTCATCCTTGTACACTGGATGCATGTAGATGGGCCTGGAAGAATGCAAGGTGTAGTTCCAATGCAAATTGGCTTAAGTCCAGTCAGGGTCTGGACATGTTGCCATGACTGTTACCCTGCTAAAGAGACACTATTTCGGGGTAAAATGTATCCATGTTGACCCCTGGTTCTTCATCCTTGTACACTGGATGCATGTAGATGGGCCTGGAAGAATGCAAGGTGTAGTTCCAATGCAAATTGGCTTAAGTCCAGTCAGGGTCTGGACATGTTGCCATGACTGTTACCCTGCTAAAGAGACACTATTTCGGGGTAAAATGTATCCATGTTGACCCCTGGTTCTTGTTCCTTGTACACTGGATGCATGTAGATGGGCCTGGAAGAATGCAAGGTGTAGTTCCAATGCAAATTGGCTTAAGTCCAGTCAGGGTCTGGACATGTTGCCATGACTGTTACCCTGCTAAAGAGACACTATTTCGGGGTAAAATGTATCCATGTTGACCCCTGGTTCTTCATCCTTGTACACTGGATGCATGTAGATGGGCCCTGGAAGAATGCAAGGTGTAGTTCCAATGCAAATTGGCTTAAGTCCAGTCAGGGTCTGGACATGTTGCCATGACTGTTACCCTGCTAAAGAGACACTATTTCGGGGTAAAATGTATCCATGTTGACCCCTGGTTCTTCATCCTTGTACACTGGATGCATGTAGATGGGCCTGGAAGAATGCAAGGTGTAGTTCCAATGCAAATTGGCTTAAGTCCAGTCAGGGTCTGGACATGTTGCCATGACTGTTACCCTGCTAAAGAGACACTATTTCGGGGTAAAATGTATCCATGTTGACCCCTGGTTCTTCATCCTTGTACACTGGATGCATGTAGATGGGCCCTGGAAGAATGCAAGGTGTAGTTCCAATGCAAATTGGCTTAAGTCCAGTCAGGGTCTGGACATGTTGCCATGACTGTTACCCTGCTAAAGAGACACTATTTCGGGGTAAAATGTATCCATGTTGACCCCTGGTTCTTGCTTCCTTGTACACTGGATGCATGTAGATGGGCCTGGAAGAATGCAAGGTGTAGTTCCAATGCAAATTGGCTTAAGTCCAGTCAGGGTCTGGACATGTTGCCATGACTGTTACCCTGCTAAAGAGACACTATTTCGGGGTAAAATGTATCCATGTTGACCCCTGGTTCTTCATCCTTGTACACTGGATGCATGTAGATGGGCCTGGAAGAATGCAAGGTGTAGTTCCAATGCAAATTGGCTTAAGTCCAGTCAGGGTCTGGACATGTTGCCATGACTGTTACCCTGCTAAAGAGACACTATTTCGGGGTAAAATGTATCCATGTTGACCCCTGGTTCTTCATTCCTTGTACACTGGATGCATGTAGATGGGCCTGGAAGAATGCAAGGTGTAGTTCCAATGCAAATTGGCTTAAGTCCAGTCAGGGTCTGGACATGTTGCCATGACTGTTACCCTGCTAAAGAGACACTATTTCGGGGTAAAATGTATCCATGTTGACCCCTGGTTCTTCATCCTTGTACACTGGATGCATGTAGATGGTCCCTGGAAGAATGCAAGGTGTAGTTCCAATGCAAATTGGCTTAAGTCCAGTCAGGGTCTGGACATGTTGCCATGACTGTTACCCTGCTAAAGAGACACTATTTCGGGGTAAAATGTATCCATGTTGACCCCTGGTTCTTGTTCCTTGTACACTGGATGCATGTAGATGGTCCCTGGAAGAATGCAAGGTGTAGTTCCAATGCAAATTGGCTTAAGTCCAGTCAGGGTCTGGACATGTTGCCATGACTGTTACCCTGCTAAAGAGACACTATTTCGGGGTAAAATGTATCCATGTTGACCCCTGGTTCTTGTTCCTTGTACACTGGATGCATGTAGATGGGCCCTGGAAGAATGCAAGGTGTAGTTCCAATGCAAATTGGCTTAAGTCCAGTCAGGGTCTGGACATGTTGCCATGACTGGTACCCTGCCTAAGAGACACTATTTCGGGGTAAAATGTATCCATGTTGACCCCTGGTTCTTGTTCCTTGTACCCTGGATGTATGCTGTTATCCCTGGAAGAATGCAAGGTGGAGTTCCAATGCAAATCGGCTTAAGTCCAGTCAGGGTCTGGACATGTTGCCATGACTGTTACCCTGCCTTAAGAGACACTATTTCGGGGTAAAATGTATCCATGTTGACCCCTGGTTGTTGTTCCTTGTACACTGTATGCATGCTGTTATCCCTGGAAGAATGCAAGGTGGAGTTCCAATGCAAATCGGCTTAAGTCCAGTCAGGGTCTGGACATGTTGCCATGACTGGTACCCGCCTTAAGAGACACTATTTCGGGGTAAAATGTATCCATGTTGACCCCTGGTTCTTGTTCCTTGTACACTGTATGCATGCTGTTATCCCTGGAAGAATGCAAGGTGGAGTTCCAATGCAAATCGGCTTAAGTCCAGTCAGGGTCTGGACATGTTGCCATGACTGGTACCCGCCTTAAGAGACACTATTTCGGGGTAAAATGTATCCATGTTGACCCCTGGTTCTTCATCCTTGTACACTGGATGCATGCTGGTGTCCCTGGAAGAATGCAAGGTGGAGTTCCAATGCAAATCGGCTTAAGTCCAGTCAGGGTCTGGACATGTTGCCATGACTGGTACCCGCCTAAAGAGACACTATTTCGGGGTAAAATGTATCCATGTTGACCCCTGGTTCTTGTTCCTTGTACACTGGATGCATGCTGGTTATCCCTGGAAGAATGCAAGGTGGAGTTCCAATGCAAATTGGCTTAAGTCCAGTCAGGGTCTGGACATGTTGCCATGACTGGTACCCTGCCTAAGAGACACTATTTCGGGGTAAAATGTATCCATGTTGACCCCTGGTTCTTGTTCCTTGTACACTGTATGCATGCTGGTGTCCCTGGAAGAATGCAAGGTGGAGTTCCAATGCAAATCGGCTTAAGTCCAGTCAGGGTCTGGACATGTTGCCATGACTGGTACCCGCCTTAAGAGACACTATTTCGGGGTAAAATGTATCCATGTTGACCCCTGGTTCTTGTTCCTTGTACACTGGATGCATGTAGTATGGCCCTGGAAGAATGCAAGGTGTAGTTCCAATGCAAATTGGCTTAAGTCCAGTCAGGGTCTGGACATGTTGCCATGACTGTTACCCTGCTAAGAGACACTATTTCGGGGTAAAATGTATCCATGTTGACCCCTGGTTCTTGTTCCTTGTACACTGGATGCATGTAGATGGGCCTGGAAGAATGCAAGGTGTAGTTCCAATGCAAATTGGCTTAAGTCCAGTCAGGGTCTGGACATGTTGCCATGACTGTTACCCTGCTAAAGAGACACTATTTCGGGGTAAAATGTATCCATGTTGACCCCTGGTTCTTGTTCCTTGTACACTGGATGCATGTAGATGGGCCCTGGAAGAATGCAAGGTGTAGTTCCAATGCAAATTGGCTTAAGTCCAGTCAGGGTCTGGACATGTTGCCATGACTGTTACCCTGCTAAAGAGACACTATTTCGGGGTAAAATGTATCCATGTTGACCCCTGGTTCTTCATCCTTGTACACTGGATGCATGTAGATGGGCCTGGAAGAATGCAAGGTGTAGTTCCAATGCAAATTGGCTTAAGTCCAGTCAGGGTCTGGACATGTTGCCATGACTGTTACCCTGCTAAAGAGACACTATTTCGGGGTAAAATGTATCCATGTTGACCCCTGGTTCTTGTTCCTTGTACACTGGATGCATGTAGATGGGCCCTGGAAGAATGCAAGGTGTAGTTCCAATGCAAATTGGCTTAAGTCCAGTCAGGGTCTGGACATGTTGCCATGACTGTTACCCTGCTAAAGAGACACTATTTCGGGGTAAAATGTATCCATGTTGACCCCTGGTTCTTCATCCTTGTACACTGGATGCATGTAGATGGGCCTGGAAGAATGCAAGGTGTAGTTCCAATGCAAATTGGCTTAAGTCCAGTCAGGGTCTGGACATGTTGCCATGACTGTTACCCTGCTAAAGAGACACTATTTCGGGGTAAAATGTATCCATGTTGACCCCTGGTTCTTCATCCTTGTACACTGGATGCATGTGATGGTCCCTGGAAGAATGCAAGGTGGAGTTCCAATGCAAATCGGCTTAAGTCCAGTCAGGGTCTGGACATGTTGCCATGACTGTTACCCTGCCTAAAGAGACACTATTTCGGGGTAAAATGTATCCATGTTGACCCCTGGTTCTTCATCCTTGTACACTGGATGCATGTAGGTGTCCCTGGAAGAATGCAAGGTGTAGTTCCAATGCAAATTCGGCTTAAGTCCAGTCAGGGTCTGGACATGTTGCCATGACTGTTACCCTGCTAAAGAGACACTATTTCGGGGTAAAATGTATCCATGTTGACCCCTGGTTCTTGTTCCTTGTACACTGGATGCATGTGGTGTGCCTGGAAGAATGCAAGGTGGAGTTCCAATGCAAATCGGCTTAAGTCCAGTCAGGGTCTGGACATGTTGCCATGACTGTTACCCTGCCTTAAAGAGACACTATTTCGGGGTAAAATGTATCCATGTTGACCCCTGGTTCTTGTTCCTTGTACACTGGATGCATGTAGATGGGCCCTGGAAGAATGCAAGGTGTAGTTCCAATGCAAATTGGCTTAAGTCCAGTCAGGGTCTGGACATGTTGCCATGACTGTTACCCTGCTAAAGAGACACTATTTCGGGGTAAAATGTATCCATGTTGACCCCTGGTTCTTCATCCTTGTACACTGGATGCATGTAGATGGGCCTGGAAGAATGCAAGGTGTAGTTCCAATGCAAATTGGCTTAAGTCCAGTCAGGGTCTGGACATGTTGCCATGACTGTTACCCTGCTAAAGAGACACTATTTCGGGGTAAAATGTATCCATGTTGACCCCTGGTTCTTCATCCTTGTACACTGGATGCATGTAGATGGGCCTGGAAGAATGCAAGGTGTAGTTCCAATGCAAATTGGCTTAAGTCCAGTCAGGGTCTGGACATGTTGCCATGACTGTTACCCTGCTAAAGAGACACTATTTCGGGGTAAAATGTATCCATGTTGACCCCTGGTTCTTGTTCCTTGTACACTGGATGCATGTAGATGGGTCCCTGGAAGAATGCAAGGTGTAGTTCCAATGCAAATTGGCTTAAGTCCAGTCAGGGTCTGGACATGTTGCCATGACTGTTACCCTGCTAAAGAGACACTATTTCGGGGTAAAATGTATCCATGTTGACCCCTGGTTCTTCTTCCTTGTACACTGGATGCATGTAGATGGGCCTGGAAGAATGCAAGGTGTAGTTCCAATGCAAATTGGCTTAAGTCCAGTCAGGGTCTGGACATGTTGCCATGACTGTTACCCTGCTAAAGAGACACTATTTCGGGGTAAAATGTATCCATGTTGACCCCTGGTTCTTCATCCTTGTACACTGGATGCATGTAGATGGGCCTGGAAGAATGCAAGGTGTAGTTCCAATGCAAATTGGCTTAAGTCCAGTCAGGGTCTGGACATGTTGCCATGACTGTTACCCTGCTAAAGAGACACTATTTCGGGGTAAAATGTATCCATGTTGACCCCTGGTTCTTATCCTTGTACACTGGATGCATGTAGATGGCCTGGAAGAATGCAAGGTGTAGTTCCAATGCAAATTGGCTTAAGTCCAGTCAGGGTCTGGACATGTTGCCATGACTGTTACCCTGCTAAAGAGACACTATTTCGGGGTAAAATGTATCCATGTTGACCCCTGGTTCTTGTTCCTTGTACACTGGATGCATGTAGATGGGCCTGGAAGAATGCAAGGTGTAGTTCCAATGCAAATTGGCTTAAGTCCAGTCAGGGTCTGGACATGTTGCCATGACTGTTACCCTGCTAAAGAGACACTATTTCGGGGTAAAATGTATCCATGTTGACCCCTGGTTCTTGTTCCTTGTACACTGGATGCATGTAGATGGGCCTGGAAGAATGCAAGGTGTAGTTCCAATGCAAATTGGCTTAAGTCCAGTCAGGGTCTGGACATGTTGCCATGACTGGTACCCGCCTTAAGAGACACTATTTCGGGGTAAAATGTATCCATGTTGACCCCTGGTTCTTCTCTCCTGGTGTCCATTTCATGTACATTTCCTCGTGTCCATTTCATGTACATTTCCTAGTGTCCATTTCATGTACATTTCCTCGTGTCCATTTCATGATGGGGGAGTCACATGTGGATGAAATTGACCCAATTCCCGGAGGTTCCGGGCCGAATTTGGGAGCTCATATGCGGCCTGCCGTGCACCCCCAGCCGTGGAAAGCAAAAAAAAGTAAATAAAACGGTCAATTACATGTTAAAATAATCAACAATGAAGTTCCTGTCCATTTCATGTACATTTTCTCGTGTCCATTCATGTACATTTCCTCGTGTCCATTTCATGTACATTTCCTCGTGTCCATTTCATGTACATTTCCTCGTGTCCATTTCATGTACATTTCCTCGTGTCCATTTCATGTACATTTGATGGGGGAGTCACATGTGGATTAAATTGACCCAATTCCCGGAGGTTCCGGGCCGAATTTGGGAGCTCATATGCGGCCTGCCGTGCACCCCCACCCGTGGAAAGCAAAACAAAGTAAATAAAACGGTCAATTATATCTTAAATTCATCAAAAACTACGTTTTTAAAAATTCAACGGGTGCCAACGGGTGAGGGGACCAACCCTTCGGCGCTTCGGGCGGAAGCCCCGGAGACATTTCCACTGACCCGTTGCACTTTTCAACGTAGAGGGGAATTGAAGATCTTCCCCTCCTCCGTTA